>NW_028244440.1:0-314000 GCF_964263255.1 Lissotriton vulgaris | reverse complement strand
TGTGAGGGTTTAAAAAGTGGTTATTCAACATGAGGCACGATCCAATTGACATTTTGAATCATTTTTGGTACAGTCCAAAAAATCAATTTTCGGATGAAAAACGATGACTCCGGACATGTCGAACGTTCCCAAAATGGTCTATAATGATGAAATTTTAACATTTAATCTTTTGACTCTAAATGACTGTTGGATGTGAATTATGACTTTTTCAACTAAAATAAGTGTGTTTAAAGTCATTTCTGTAACTGAAATGGGTCAAAATTGAAGCTTTTAAATAAGCAAAACTCTGTAAAAATGGCCATTTTGGTCACTGTGAGGGTTTAAAAAGTGGTTATTCAACATGAGGCACGATCCAATTGACATTTTGAATCATTTTTGGTACAGTCCAAAAAATGAATTTTCGGATGAAAAACGATGACTCCGGACATGTCGAACGTTCCCAAAATGGTCTATAATGATGAAATTTTAACATTTAATCTTTTGACTCTAAATGACTGTTGGATGTGAATTATGACAATTTCAACTAAAATAAGTGTGTTTAAAGTCATTTCTGTGACTGAAACGGGTCAAAATTGAAGCTTTTAAATAAGCAAAACTCTGTAAAAATGGCCATTTTGGTCACTGTGAGGGTTTAAAATGTGGTTATTCAACATGAGGCACGATCCAATTGACATTTTGAATAATTTTTGGTACAGTCCAAAAAATCAATTTTCGGATGAAAAATGATGACTCCGGACATGTCGAACGTTCCCAAAATGGTCTATAATATTGAAATTTTAACATTTAATCTTTTGACTCTAAATGACTGTTGGATGTGAATTATGACATTTTCAACTAAAATAAGTGTGTTTAAAGTCATTTCTGTGACTGAAACGGGTCAAAATTGAAGCTTTTAAATAAGCAAAACTCTGTAAAAATGGCCATTTTGGTCACTGTGAGGGTTTAAAATGTGGTTATTCAACATGAGGCACGATCCAATTGACATTTTGAATCATTTTTGGTACAGTCCAAAAAATCAATTTTCGGATGAAAAACAATGACTCCGGACACGTCGAACGTTCCCAAAATGGTCTATAATGATGAAATTTTAACATTTAATCTTTTGACTCTAAATGACTGTTGGATGTGAATTATGACAATTTCAACTAAAATAAGTGTGTTTAAAGTCATTTCTGTGACTGAAACGGGTCACAATTGAAGCTTTTAAATAAGCAAAACTCTGTAAAAATGGCCATTTTGGTCACTGTGAGGGTTTAAAAAGTGGTTATTCAACATGAGGCACAATCCAATTGACATTTTGAATCATTTTTGGTACAGTCCAAAAAATCAATTTTTGGATGAAAAACGATGACTCCGGACATGTCGAACGTTCCCAAAATGGTCTATAATATTGAAATTTTAACATTTAATCTTTTGACTCTAAATGACTGTTGGATGTGAATTATGACTTTTTCAACTAAAATAAGTGTGTTTAAAGTCATTTCTGTGCCTGAAACGGGTCAAAATTGAAGCTTTTGAGTAAGCAAAACTCTGTAAAAATGGCAATTTTGGTCACTGTGAGGGTTTAAAAAGTGGTTATTCAACATGAGGCACGATCCAATTGACATTTTGAATCATTTTTGGTACAGTCCAAAAAATCTATTTTCGGATGAAAAACGATGACTCCGGACATGTCGAACGTTCCCAAAATGGTCTATAATGATGAAATTTTAACATTTAATCTTTTGACTCTAAATGACTGTTGGATGTGAATTATGACAATTTCAACTAAAATAAGTGTGTTTAAAGTCATTTCTGTGACTGAAACGGGTCAAAATTGAAGCTTTTAAATAAGCAAAACTCTGTAAAAATGGCCATTTTGGTCACTGTGAGGGTTTAAAATGTGGTTATTCAACATGAGGCACGATCCAATTGACATTTTGAATCATTTTTGGTACAGTCCAAAAAATCAATTTTCAGATGAAAAACGATGACTCCGGACATGTCGAACGTTCCCAAAATGGTCTATAATATTGAAATTTTAACATTTAATCTTTTGACTCTAAATGACTGTTGGATGTGAATTATGACTTTTTCAACTAAAATAAGTGTGTTTAAAGTCATTTCTGTGACTGAAACGGGTCAAAATTGAAGCTTTTAAATAAGCAAAACTCTGTAAAAATTGCCATTTTGGTCACTGTGAGGGTTTAAAAAGTGGTTATTCAACATGAGGCACGATCCAATTGACATTTTGAATCATTTTTGGTACAGTCCAAAAAATCAATTTTCGGATGAAAAACGATGACTCCGGACATGTCGAACGTTCCCAAAATGGTCTATAATGATGAAATTTTAACATTTAATCTTTTGACTCTAAATGACTGTTGGATGTGAATTATGACAATTTCAACTAAAATAAGTGTGTTTAAAGTCATTTCTGTGACTGAAACGGGTCACAATTGAAGCTTTTAAATAAGCAAAACTCTGTAAAAATGGCCATTTTGGTCACTGTGAGGGTTTAAAAAGTGGTTATTCAACATGAGGCATGATCCAATTGACATTTTGAATCATTTTTGGTACAGTCCAAAAAATCAATTTTCGGATGAAAAACGATGACTCCGGACATGTCGAACGTTCCCAAAATGGTCTATAATGATGAAATTTTAACATTTAATCTTTTGACTCTAAATGACTGTTGGATGTGAATTATGACAATTTCAACTAAAATAAGTGTGTTTAAAGTCATTTCTGTGACTGAAACGGGTCAAAAAGGAAGCTTTTAAATAAGCAAAACTCTGTAAAAATGGCCATTTTGGTCACTGTGAGGGTTTAAAATGTGGTTATTCAACATGAGGCACGATCCAATTGACATTTTGAATCATTTTTGGTACAGTCCAAAAAATCAACTTTCGGATGAAAAACGATGACTCCGGACATGTCGAACGTTCCCAAAATGGTCTATAATATTGAAATTTTAACATTTAATCTTTTGACTCTAAATGACTGTTGGATGTGAATTATGACTTTTTCAACTAAAATAAGTGTGTTTAAAGTCATTTCTGTGACTGAAACGGGTCAAAATTGAAGCTTTTAAATAAGCAAAACTCTGTAAAAATGGCAATTTTGGTCACTGTGAGGGTTTAAACAGTGGTTATTCAACATGAGGCACGATCCAATTGACATTTTGAATCATTTTTGGTACAGTCCAAAAAATCAATTTTCGGATGAAAAACGATGACTCCGGACATGTCGAACGTTCCCAAAATGGTCTATAATGATGACATTTTAACATTTAATCTTTTGACTCTAAATGACTGTTGGATGTGAATTATGACTTTTTCAACAAAAATAAGTGTGTTTAAAGTCATTTCTGTGCCTGAAACGGGTCAAAATTGAAGCTTTTGAGTAAGCAAAACTCTGTAAAAATGGCAATTTTGGTCACTGTGAGGGTTTAAAAAGTGGTTATTCAACATGAGGCACGATCCAATTGACATTTTGAATCATTTTTGGTACAGTCCAAAAAATCAATTTTCGGATGAAAAACGATGACACCGGACATGTCGAACGTTCCCAAAATGGTCTATAATATTGAAATTTTAACATTTAATCTTTTGACTCTAAATGACTGTTGGATGTGAATTATGACAATTTCAACTAAAATAAGTGTGTTTAAAGTCATTTCTGTGACTGAAACGGGTCACAATTGAAGCTTTTAAATAAGCAAAACTCTGTAAAAATGGCCATTTTGGTCACTGTGAGGGTTTAAAAAGTGGTTATTCAACATGAGGCATGATCCAATTGACATTTTGAATCATTTTTGGTACAGTCCAAAAAATCAATTTTCGGATGAAAAACGATGACTCCGGACATGTCGAACGTTCCCAAAATGGTCTATAATGATGAAATTTTAACATTTAATCTTTTGACTCTAAATGACTGTTGGATGTGAATTATGACAATTTCAACTAAAATAAGTGTGTTTAAAGTCATTTCTGTGACTGAAACGGGTCAAAAAGGAAGCTTTTAAATAAGCAAAACTCTGTAAAAATGGCCATTTTGGTCACTGTGAGGGTTTAAAATGTGGTTATTCAACATGAGGCACGATCCAATTGACATTTTGAATCATTTTTGGTACAGTCCAAAAAATCAACTTTCGGATGAAAAACGATGACTCCGGACATGTCGAACGTTCCCAAAATGGTCTATAATATTGAAATTTTAACATTTAATCTTTTGACTCTAAATGACTGTTGGATGTGAATTATGACTTTTTCAACTAAAATAAGTGTGTTTAAAGTCATTTCTGTGACTGAAACGGGTCAAAATTGAAGCTTTTAAATAAGCAAAACTCTGTAAAAATGGCAATTTTGGTCACTGTGAGGGTTTAAACAGTGGTTATTCAACATGAGGCACGATCCAATTGACATTTTGAATCATTTTTGGTACAGTCCAAAAAATCAATTTTCGGATGAAAAACGATGACTCCGGACATGTCGAACGTTCCCAAAATGGTCTATAATGATGACATTTTAACATTTAATCTTTTGACTCTAAATGACTGTTGGATGTGAATTATGACTTTTTCAACAAAAATAAGTGTGTTTAAAGTCATTTCTGTGCCTGAAACGGGTCAAAATTGAAGCTTTTGAGTAAGCAAAACTCTGTAAAAATGGCAATTTTGGTCACTGTGAGGGTTTAAAAAGTGGTTATTCAACATGAGGCACGATCCAATTGACATTTTGAATCATTTTTGGTACAGTCCAAAAAATCAATTTTCGGATGAAAAACGATGACACCGGACATGTCGAACGTTCCCAAAATGGTCTATAATATTGAAATTTTAACATTTAATCTTTTGACTCTAAATGACTGTTGGATGTGAATTATGACTTTTTCAACTAAAATAAGTGTGTTTAAAGTCATTTCTGTGACTGAAACGGGTCAAAATTGAAGCTTTTAAATAAGCAAAACTCTTTAAAAATGGCCATTTTGGTCACTGTGAGGGTTTAAAAAGTGGTTATTCAACATGAGGCACGATCCAATTGACATTTTGAATCATTTTTGGTACAGTCCAAAAAATCAATTTTCGGATGAAAAACGATGACTCCGGACATGTCGAACGTTCCCAAAATGGTCTATAATGATGACATTTTAACATTTAATCTTTTGACTCTAAATGACTGTTGGATGTGAATTATGACTTTTTCAACTAAAATAAGTGTGTTTAAAGTCATTTCTGTGCCTGAAACGGGTCAAAAAAGAAGCTTTTGAGTAAGCAAACCTCTGTAAAAATGGCAATTTTGGTCACTGTGAGGGTTTAAAAAGTGGTTATTCAACATGAGGCACGATCCAATTGACATTTTGAATCATTTTTGGTACAGTCCAAAAAATCAATTTTCGGATGAAAAACGATGACTCCGGACATGTCGAACGTTCCCAAAATGGTCTATAATGATGAAATTTTAACATTTAATCTTTTGACTCTAAATGACTGTTGGATGTGAATTATGACTTTTTCAACTAAAATAAGTGTGTTTAAAGTCATTTCTGTGACTCAAATGGGTCAAAACTGAAGCTTTTAAATAAGCAAAACTCTGTAAAAATGGCCATTTTGGTAACTGTGAGGGTTTAAAAAGTGGTTATTCAACATGAGGCACGATCCAATTGACATTTTGAATCATTTTTGGTACAGTCCAAAAAATCAATTTTCGGATGAAAAACGATGACTCCGAACATGTCGAACGTTCCCAAAATGGTCTATAATGATGAAATTTTAACATTTAATCTTTTGACTCTAAATGACTGTTGGATGTGAATTATGACAATTTCAACTAAAATAAGTGTGTTTAAAGTCATTTCTGTGACTGAAACGTGTCACAATTGAAGCTTTTAAATAAGCAAAACTCTGTAAAAATGGCCATTTTGGTCACTGTGAGGGTTTAAAAAGTGGTTATTCAACATGAGGCACGATCCAATTGACATTTTGAATCATTTTTGGTACAGTCCAAAATATCAATTTTCGGATGAAAAACGATGACTCCGGACATGTCGAACGTTCCCAAAATGGTCTATAATATTGAAATTTTAACATTTAATCTTTTGACTCTAAATGACTGTTGGATGTGAATTATGACTTTTTCAACTAAAATAAGTGTGTTTAAAGTCATTTCTGTGACTGAAACGGGTCAAAATTGAAGCTTTTAAATAAGCAAAAGCTTTAAAAATGGCCATTTTGGTCACTGTGAGGGTTTAAAAAGTGGTTATTCAACATGAGGCACGATCCAATTGACATTTTGAATCATTTTTGGTACAGTCCAAAAAATCAATTTTCGGATGAAAAACGATGACTCCGGACATGTCGAACGTTCCCAAAATGGTCTATAATGATGAAATTTTAACATTTAATCTTTTGACTCTAAATGACTGTTGGATGTGAATTATGACTTTTTCAACTAAAATAAGTGTGTTTAAAGTCATTTCTGTGACTGAAATGGGTCAAAATTGAAGCTTTTAAATAAGCAAAACTCTGTAAAAATGGCCATTTTGGTCACTGTGAGGGTTTAAAAAGTGGTTATTCAACATGAGGCACGATCCAATTGACATTTTGATTCATTTTTGGTACAGTCCAAAAAATGAATTTTCGGATGAAAAACGATGACTCCGGACATGTCGAACGTTCCCAAAATGGTCTATAATGATGAAATTTTAACATTTAATCTTTTGACTCTAAATGACTGTTGGATGTGAATTATGACAATTTCAACTAAAATAAGTGTGTTTAAAGTCATTTCTGTGACTGAAACGGGTCAAAATTGAAGCTTTTAAATAAGCAAAACTCTGTAAAAATGGCCATTTTGGTCACTGTGAGGGTTTAAAATGTGGTTATTCAACATGAGGCACGATCCAATTGACATTTTGAATCATTTTTGGTACAGTCCAAAAAATCAATTTTCGGATGAAAAACGATGACTCCGGACATGTCGAACGTTCCCAAAATGGTCTATAATATTGAAATTTTAACATTTAATCTTTTGACTCTAAATGACTGTTGGATGTGAATTATGACATTTTCAACTAAAATAAGTGTGTTTAAAGTCATTTCTGTGACTGAAACGGGTCAAAATTGAAGCTTTTAAATAAGCAAAACTCTGTAAAAATGGCCATTTTGGTCACTGTGAGGGTTTAAAATGTGGTTATTCAACATGAGGCACGATCCAATTGACATTTTGAATCATTTTTGGTACAGTCCAAAAAATCAATTTTCGGATGAAAAACGATGACTCCGGACACGTCGAACGTTCCCAAAATGGTCTATAATGATGAAATTTTAACATTTAATCTTTTGACTCTAAATGACTGTTGGATGTGAATTATGACAATTTCAACTAAAATAAGTGTGTTTAAAGTCATTTCTGTGACTGAAACGGGTCACAATTGAAGCTTTTAAATAAGCAAAACTCTGTAAAAATGGCCATTTTGGTCACTGTGAGGGTTTAAAAAGTGGTTATTCAACATGAGGCACAATCCAATTGACATTTTGAATCATTTTTGGTACAGTCCAAAAAATCAATTTTTGGATGAAAAACGATGACTCCGGACATGTCGAACGTTCCCAAAATGGTCTATAATATTGAAATTTTAACATTTAATCTTTTGACTCTAAATGACTGTTGGATGTGAATTATGACTTTTTCAACTAAAATAAGTGTGTTTAAAGTCATTTCTGTGCCTGAAACGGGTCAAAATTGAAGCTTTTGAGTAAGCAAAACTCTGTAAAAATGGCAATTTTGGTCACTGTGAGGGTTTAAAAAGTGGTTATTCAACATGAGGCACGATCCAATTGACATTTTGAATCATTTTTGGTACAGTCCAAAAAATCTATTTTCGGATGAAAAACGATGACTCCGGACATGTCGAACGTTCCCAAAATGGTCTATAATGATGAAATTTTAACATTTAATCTTTTGACTCTAAATGACTGTTGGATGTGAATTATGACAATTTCAACTAAAATAAGTGTGTTTAAAGTCATTTCTGTGACTGAAACGGGTCAAAATTGAAGCTTTTAAATAAGCAAAACTCTGTAAAAATGGCCATTTTGGTCACTGTGAGGGTTTAAAATGTGGTTATTCAACATGAGGCACGATCCAATTGACATTTTGAATCATTTTTGGTACAGTCCAAAAAATCAATTTTCAGATGAAAAACGATGACTCCGGACATGTCGAACGTTCCCAAAATGGTCTATAATATTGAAATTTTAACATTTAATCTTTTGACTCTAAATGACTGTTGGATGTGAATTATGACTTTTTCAACTAAAATAAGTGTGTTTAAAGTCATTTCTGTGACTGAAACGGGTCAAAATTGAAGCTTTTAAATAAGCAAAACTCTGTAAAAATTGCCATTTTGGTCACTGTGAGGGTTTAAAAAAAAGTGGTTATTCAACATGAGGCACGATCCAATTGACATTTTGAATCATTTTTGGTACAGTCCAAAAAATCAATTTTCGGATGAAAAACGATGACTCCGGACATGTCGAACGTTCCCAAAATGGTCTATAATGATGAAATTTTAACATTTAATCTTTTGACTCTAAATGACTGTTGGATGTGAATTATGACAATTTCAACTAAAATAAGTGTGTTTAAAGTCATTTCTGTGACTGAAACGGGTCACAATTGAAGCTTTTAAATAAGCAAAACTCTGTAAAAATGGCCATTTTGGTCACTGTGAGGGTTTAAAAAGTGGTTATTCAACATGAGGCATGATCCAATTGACATTTTGAATCATTTTTGGTACAGTCCAAAAAATCAATTTTCGGATGAAAAACGATGACTCCGGACATGTCGAACGTTCCCAAAATGGTCTATAATGATGAAATTTTAACATTTAATCTTTTGACTCTAAATGACTGTTGGATGTGAATTATGACAATTTCAACTAAAATAAGTGTGTTTAAAGTCATTTCTGTGACTGAAACGGGTCAAAAAGGAAGCTTTTAAATAAGCAAAACTCTGTAAAAATGGCCATTTTGGTCACTGTGAGGGTTTAAAATGTGGTTATTCAACATGAGGCACGATCCAATTGACATTTTGAATCATTTTTGGTACAGTCCAAAAAATCAACTTTCGGATGAAAAACGATGACTCCGGACATGTCGAACGTTCCCAAAATGGTCTATAATATTGAAATTTTAACATTTAATCTTTTGACTCTAAATGACTGTTGGATGTGAATTATGACTTTTTCAACTAAAATAAGTGTGTTTAAAGTCATTTCTGTGACTGAAACGGGTCAAAATTGAAGCTTTTAAATAAGCAAAACTCTGTAAAAATGGCAATTTTGGTCACTGTGAGGGTTTAAACAGTGGTTATTCAACATGAGGCACGATCCAATTGACATTTTGAATCATTTTTGGTACAGTCCAAAAAATCAATTTTCGGATGAAAAACGATGACTCCGGACATGTCGAACGTTCCCAAAATGGTCTATAATGATGACATTTTAACATTTAATCTTTTGACTCTAAATGACTGTTGGATGTGAATTATGACTTTTTCAACAAAAATAAGTGTGTTTAAAGTCATTTCTGTGCCTGAAACGGGTCAAAATTGAAGCTTTTGAGTAAGCAAAACTCTGTAAAAATGGCAATTTTGGTCACTGTGAGGGTTTAAAAAGTGGTTATTCAACATGAGGCACGATCCAATTGACATTTTGAATCATTTTTGGTACAGTCCAAAAAATCAATTTTCGGATGAAAAACGATGACACCGGACATGTCGAACGTTCCCAAAATGGTCTATAATATTGAAATTTTAACATTTAATCTTTTGACTCTAAATGACTGTTGGATGTGAATTATGACTTTTTCAACTAAAATAAGTGTGTTTAAAGTCATTTCTGTGACTGAAACGGGTCAAAATTGAAGCTTTTAAATAAGCAAAACTCTTTAAAAATGGCCATTTTGGTCACTGTGAGGGTTTAAAAAGTGGTTATTCAACATGAGGCACGATCCAATTGACATTTTGAATCATTTTTGGTACAGTCCAAAAAATCAATTTTCGGATGAAAAACGATGACTCCGGACATGTCGAACGTTCCCAAAATGGTCTATAATGATGAAATTTTAACATTTAATCTTTTGACTCTAAATGACTGTTGGATGTGAATTATGACAATTTCAACTAAAATAAGTGTGTTTAAAGTCATTTCTGTGACTGAAACGGGTCACAATTGAAGCTTTTAAATAAGCAAAACTCTGTAAAAATGGCCATTTTGGTCACTGTGAGGGTTTAAAAAGTGGTTATTCAACATGAGGCATGATCCAATTGACATTTTGAATCATTTTTGGTACAGTCCAAAAAATCAATTTTCGGATGAAAAACGATGACTCCGGACACGTCGAACGTTCCCAAAATGGTCTATAATGATGAAATTTTAACATTTAATCTTTTGACTCTAAATGACTGTTGGATGTGAATTATGACAATTTCAACTAAAATAAGTGTGTTTAAAGTCATTTCTGTGACTGAAACGGGTCACAATTGAAGCTTTTAAATAAGCAAAACTCTGTAAAAATGGCCATTTTGGTCACTGTGAGGGTTTAAAAAGTGGTTATTCAACATGAGGCACAATCCAATTGACATTTTGAATCATTTTTGGTACAGTCCAAAAAATCAATTTTTGGATGAAAAACGATGACTCCGGACATGTCGAACGTTCCCAAAATGGTCTATAATATTGAAATTTTAACATTTAATCTTTTGACTCTAAATGACTGTTGGATGTGAATTATGACTTTTTCAACTAAAATAAGTGTGTTTAAAGTCATTTCTGTGCCTGAAACGGGTCAAAATTGAAGCTTTTGAGTAAGCAAAACTCTGTAAAAATGGCAATTTTGGTCACTGTGAGGGTTTAAAAAGTGGTTATTCAACATGAGGCACGATCCAATTGACATTTTGAATCATTTTTGGTACAGTCCAAAAAATCTATTTTCGGATGAAAAACGATGACTCCGGACATGTCGAACGTTCCCAAAATGGTCTATAATGATGAAATTTTAACATTTAATCTTTTGACTCTAAATGACTGTTGGATGTGAATTATGACAATTTCAACTCAAATAAGTGTGTTTAAAGTCATTTCTGTGACTGAAACGGGTCAAAATTGAAGCTTTTAAATAAGCAAAACTCTGTAAAAATTGCCATTTTGGTCACTGTGAGGGTTTAAAAAAAAGTGGTTATTCAACATGAGGCACGATCCAATTGACATTTTGAATCATTTTTGGTACAGTCCAAAAAATCAATTTTCGGATGAAAAACGATGACTCCGGACATGTCGAACGTTCCCAAAATGGTCTATAATGATGAAATTTTAACATTTAATCTTTTGACTCTAAATGACTGTTGGATGTGAATTATGACAATTTCAACTAAAATAAGTGTGTTTAAAGTCATTTCTGTGACTGAAACGGGTCACAATTGAAGCTTTTAAATAAGCAAAACTCTGTAAAAATGGCCATTTTGGTCACTGTGAGGGTTTAAAAAGTGGTTATTCAACATGAGGCATGATCCAATTGACATTTTGAATCATTTTTGGTACAGTCCAAAAAATCAATTTTCGGATGAAAAACGATGACTCCGGACATGTCGAACGTTCCCAAAATGGTCTATAATGATGAAATTTTAACATTTAATCTTTTGACTCTAAATGACTGTTGGATGTGAATTATGACAATTTCAACTAAAATAAGTGTGTTTAAAGTCATTTCTGTGACTGAAACGGGTCAAAAAGGAAGCTTTTAAATAAGCAAAACTCTGTAAAAATGGCCATTTTGGTCACTGTGAGGGTTTAAAATGTGGTTATTCAACATGAGGCACGATCCAATTGACATTTTGAATCATTTTTGGTACAGTCCAAAAAATCAACTTTCGGATGAAAAACGATGACTCCGGACATGTCGAACGTTCCCAAAATGGTCTATAATATTGAAATTTTAACATTTAATCTTTTGACTCTAAATGACTGTTGGATGTGAATTATGACTTTTTCAACTAAAATAAGTGTGTTTAAAGTCATTTCTGTGACTGAAACGGGTCAAAATTGAAGCTTTTAAATAAGCAAAACTCTGTAAAAATGGCAATTTTGGTCACTGTGAGGGTTTAAACAGTGGTTATTCAACATGAGGCACGATCCAATTGACATTTTGAATCATTTTTGGTACAGTCCAAAAAATCAATTTTCGGATGAAAAACGATGACTCCGGACATGTCGAACGTTCCCAAAATGGTCTATAATGATGACATTTTAACATTTAATCTTTTGACTCTAAATGACTGTTGGATGTGAATTATGACTTTTTCAACAAAAATAAGTGTGTTTAAAGTCATTTCTGTGCCTGAAACGGGTCAAAATTGAAGCTTTTGAGTAAGCAAAACTCTGTAAAAATGGCAATTTTGGTCACTGTGAGGGTTTAAAAAGTGGTTATTCAACATGAGGCACGATCCAATTGACATTTTGAATCATTTTTGGTACAGTCCAAAAAATCAATTTTCGGATGAAAAACGATGACACCGGACATGTCGAACGTTCCCAAAATGGTCTATAATATTGAAATTTTAACATTTAATCTTTTGATTTTAAATGACTGTTGGATGTGAATTATGACTTTTTCAACTAAAATAAGTGTGTTTAAAGTCATTTCTGTGACTGAAACGGGTCAAAATTGAAGCTTTTAAATAAGCAAAACTCTTTAAAAATGGCCATTTTGGTCACTGTGAGGGTTTAAAAAGTGGTTATTCAACATGAGGCACGATCCAATTGACATTTTGAATCATTTTTGGTACAGTCCAAAAAATCAATTTTCGGATGAAAAACGATGACTCCGGACATGTCGAACGTTCCCAAAATGGTCTATAATGATGAAATTTTAACATTTAATCTTTTGACTCTAAATGACTGTTGGATGTGAATTATGACAATTTCAACTAAAATAAGTGTGTTTAAAGTCATTTCTGTGACTGAAACGGGTCACAATTGAAGCTTTTAAATAAGCAAAACTCTGTAAAAATGGCCATTTTGGTCACTGTGAGGGTTTAAAAAGTGGTTATTCAACATGAGGCATGATCCAATTGACATTTTGAATCATTTTTGGTACAGTCCAAAAAATCAATTTTCGGATGAAAAACGATGACTCCGGACATGTCGAACGTTCCCAAAATGGTCTATAATGATGAAATTTTAACATTTAATCTTTTGACTCTAAATGACTGTTGGATGTGAATTATGACAATTTCAACTAAAATAAGTGTGTTTAAAGTCATTTCTGTGACTGAAACGGGTCAAAAAGGAAGCTTTTAAATAAGCAAAACTCTGTAAAAATGGCCATTTTGGTCACTGTGAGGGTTTAAAATGTGGTTATTCAACATGAGGCACGATCCAATTGACATTTTGAATCATTTTTGGTACAGTCCAAAAAATCAACTTTCGGATGAAAAACGATGACTCCGGACATGTCGAACGTTCCCAAAATGGTCTATAATATTGAAATTTTAACATTTAATCTTTTGACTCTAAATGACTGTTGGATGTGAATTATGACTTTTTCAACTAAAATAAGTGTGTTTAAAGTCATTTCTGTGACTGAAACGGGTCAAAATTGATGCTTTTAAATAAGCAAAACTCTGTAAAAATGGCAATTTTGGTCACTGTGAGGGTTTAAACAGTAGTTATTCAACATGAGGCACGATCCAATTGACATTTTGAATCATTTTTGGTACAGTCCAAAAAATCAATTTTCGGATGAAAAACGATGACTCCGGACATGTCGAACGTTCCCAAAATGGTCTATAATGATGACATTTTAACATTTATCTTTTGACTCTAAATGACTGTTGGATGTGAATTATGACTTTTTCAACTAAAATAAGTGTGTTTAAAGTCATTTCTGTGCCTGAAACGGGTCAAAATTGAAGCTTTTGAGTAAGCAAAACTCTGTAAAAATGGCAATTTTGGTCACTGTGAGGGTTTAAAAAGTGGTTATTCAACAGGAGGCACGATCCAATTGACATTTTGAATCATTTTTGGTACAGTCCAAAAAATCAATTTTCGGATGAAAAACGATGACTCCGGACATGTCGAACGTTCCCAAAATGGTCTATAATGATGAAATTTTAACATTTAATCTTTTGACTCTAAATGACTGTTGGATGTGAATTATGACTTTTTCAACTAAAATAAGTGTGTTTAAAGTCATTTCTGTGACTCAAATGGGTCAAAACTGAAGCTTTTAAATAAGCAAAACTCTGTAAAAATGGCCATTTTGGTAACTGTGAGGGTTTAAAAAGTGGTTATTCAACATGAGGCACGATCCAATTGACATTTTGAATCATTTTTGGTACAGTCCAAAAAATCAATTTTCGGATGAAAAACGATGACTCCGAACATGTCGAACGTTCCCAAAATGGTCTATAATGATGAAATTTTAACATTTAATCTTTTGACTCTAAATGACTGTTGGATGTGAATTATGACAATTTCAACTAAAATAAGTGTGTTTAAAGTCATTTCTGTGACTGAAACGGGTCACAATTGAAGCTTTTAAATAAGCAAAACTCTGTAAAAATGGCCATTTTGGTCACTGTGAGGGTTTAAAAAGTGGTTATTCAACATGAGGCATGATCCAATTGACATTTTGAATCATTTTTGGTACAGTCCAAAAAATCAATTTTCGGATGAAAAACGATGACTCCGGACATGTCGAACGTTCCCAAAATGGTCTATAATGATGAAATTTTAACATTTAATCTTTTGACTCTAAATGACTGTTGGATGTGAATTATGACAATTTCAACTAAAATAAGTGTGTTTAAAGTCATTTCTGTGACTGAAACGGGTCAAAAAGGAAGCTTTTAAATAAGCAAAACTCTGTAAAAATGGCCATTTTGGTCACTGTGAGGGTTTAAAATGTGGTTATTCAACATGAGGCACGATCCAATTGACATTTTGAATCATTTTTGGTACAGTCCAAAAAATCAACTTTCGGATGAAAAACGATGACTCCGGACATGTCGAACGTTCCCAAAATGGTCTATAATATTGAAATTTTAACATTTAATCTTTTGACTCTAAATGACTGTTGGATGTGAATTATGACTTTTTCAACTAAAATAAGTGTGTTTAAAGTCATTTCTGTGACTGAAACGGGTCAAAATTGATGCTTTTAAATAAGCAAAACTCTGTAAAAATGGCAATTTTGGTCACTGTGAGGGTTTAAACAGTAGTTATTCAACATGAGGCACGATCCAATTGACATTTTGAATCATTTTTGGTACAGTCCAAAAAATCAATTTTCGGATGAAAAACGATGACTCCGGACATGTCGAACGTTCCCAAAATGGTCTATAATGATGACATTTTAACATTTATCTTTTGACTCTAAATGACTGTTGGATGTGAATTATGACTTTTTCAACTAAAATAAGTGTGTTTAAAGTCATTTCTGTGCCTGAAACGGGTCAAAATTGAAGCTTTTGAGTAAGCAAAACTCTGTAAAAATGGCAATTTTGGTCACTGTGAGGGTTTAAAAAGTGGTTATTCAACAGGAGGCACGATCCAATTGACATTTTGAATCATTTTTGGTACAGTCCAAAAAATCAATTTTCGGATGAAAAACGATGACTCCGGACATGTCGAACGTTCCCAAAATGGTCTATAATGATGAAATTTTAACATTTAATCTTTTGACTCTAAATGACTGTTGGATGTGAATTATGACTTTTTCAACTAAAATAAGTGTGTTTAAAGTCATTTCTGTGACTCAAATGGGTCAAAACTGAAGCTTTTAAATAAGCAAAACTCTGTAAAAATGGCCATTTTGGTAACTGTGAGGGTTTAAAAAGTGGTTATTCAACATGAGGCACGATCCAATTGACATTTTGAATCATTTTTGGTACAGTCCAAAAAATCAATTTTCGGATGAAAAACGATGACTCCGAACATGTCGAACGTTCCCAAAATGGTCTATAATGATGAAATTTTAACATTTAATCTTTTGACTCTAAATGACTGTTGGATGTGAATTATGACAATTTCAACTAAAATAAGTGTGTTTAAAGTCATTTCTGTGACTGAAACGTGTCACAATTGAAGCTTTTAAATAAGCAAAACTCTGTAAAAATGGCCATTTTGGTCACTGTGAGGGTTTAAAAAGTGGTTATTCAACATGAGGCACGATCCAATTGACATTTTGAATCATTTTTGGTACAGTCCAAAAAATCAATTTTCGGATGAAAAACGATGACACCGGACATGTCGAACGTTCCCAAAATGGTCTATAATATTGAAATTTTAACATTTAATCTTTTGACTCTAAATGACTGTTGGATGTGAATTATGACTTTTTCAACTAAAATAAGTGTGTTTAAAGTCATTTCTGTGACTGAAACGGGTCAAAATTGAAGCTTTTAAATAAGCAAAAGCTTTAAAAATGGCCATTTTGGTCACTGTGAGGGTTTAAAAAGTGGTTATTCAACATGAGGCACGATCCAATTGACATTTTGAATCATTTTTGGTACAGTCCAAAAAATCAATTTTCGGATGAAAAACGATGACTCCGGACATGTCGAACGTTCCCAAAATGGTCTATAATGATGAAATTTTAACATTTAATCTTTTGACTCTAAATGACTGTTGGATGTGAATTATGACTTTTTCAACTAAAATAAGTGTGTTTAAAGTCATTTCTGTGACTGAAATGGGTCAAAATTGAAGCTTTTAAATAAGCAAAACTCTGTAAAAATGGCCATTTTGGTCACTGTGAGGGTTTAAAAAGTGGTTATTCAACATGAGGCACGATCCAATTGACATTTTGAATCATTTTTGGTACAGTCCAAAAAATGAATTTTCGGATGAAAAACGATGACTCCGGACATGTCGAACGTTCCCAAAATGGTCTATAATGATGAAATTTTAACATTTAATCTTTTGACTCTAAATGACTGTTGGATGTGAATTATGACAATTTCAACTAAAATAAGTGTGTTTAAAGTCATTTCTGTGACTGAAACGGGTCAAAATTGAAGCTTTTAAATAAGCAAAACTCTGTAAAAATGGCCATTTTGGTCACTGTGAGGGTTTAAAATGTGGTTATTCAACATGAGGCACGATCCAATTGACATTTTGAATCATTTTTGGTACAGTCCAAAAAATCAATTTTCGGATGAAAAACGATGACTCCGGACATGTCGAACGTTCCCAAAATGGTCTATAATATTGAAATTTTAACATTTAATCTTTTGACTCTAAATGACTGTTGGATGTGAATTATGACATTTTCAACTAAAATAAGTGTGTTTAAAGTCATTTCTGTGACTGAAACGGGTCAAAATTGAAGCTTTTAAATAAGCAAAACTCTGTAAAAATGGCCATTTTGGTCACTGTGAGGGTTTAAAATGTGGTTATTCAACATGAGGCACGATCCAATTGACATTTTGAATCATTTTTGGTACAGTCCAAAAAATCAATTTTCGGATGAAAAACGATGACTCCGGACACGTCGAACGTTCCCAAAATGGTCTATAATGATGAAATTTTAACATTTAATCTTTTGACTCTAAATGACTGTTGGATGTGAATTATGACAATTTCAACTAAAATAAGTGTGTTTAAAGTCATTTCTGTGACTGAAACGGGTCACAATTGAAGCTTTTAAATAAGCAAAACTCTGTAAAAATGGCCATTTTGGTCACTGTGAGGGTTTAAAAAGTGGTTATTCAACATGAGGCACAATCCAATTGACATTTTGAATCATTTTTGGTACAGTCCAAAAAATCAATTTTTGGATGAAAAACGATGACTCCGGACATGTCGAACGTTCCCAAAATGGTCTATAATATTGAAATTTTAACATTTAATCTTTTGACTCTAAATGACTGTTGGATGTGAATTATGACTTTTTCAACTAAAATAAGTGTGTTTAAAGTCATTTCTGTGCCTGAAACGGGTCAAAATTGAAGCTTTTGAGTAAGCAAAACTCTGTAAAAATGGCAATTTTGGTCACTGTGAGGGTTTAAAAAGTGGTTATTCAACATGAGGCACGATCCAATTGACATTTTGAATCATTTTTGGTACAGTCCAAAAAATCAATTTTCAGATGAAAAACGATGACTCCGGACATGTCGAACGTTCCCAAAATGGTCTATAATATTGAAATTTTAACATTTAATCTTTTGACTCTAAATGACTGTTGGATGTGAATTATGACTTTTTCAACTAAAATAAGTGTGTTTAAAGTCATTTCTGTGACTGAAACGGGTCAAAATTGAAGCTTTTAAATAAGCAAAACTCTGTAAAAATTGCCATTTTGGTCACTGTGAGGGTTTAAAAAGTGGTTATTCAACATGAGGCACGATCCAATTGACATTTTGAATCATTTTTGGTACAGTCCAAAAAATCAATTTTCGGATGAAAAACGATGACTCCGGACATGTCGAACGTTCCCAAAATGGTCTATAATGATGAAATTTTAACATTTAATCTTTTGACTCTAAATGACTGTTGGATGTGAATTATGACAATTTCAACTAAAATAAGTGTGTTTAAAGTCATTTCTGTGACTGAAACGGGTCACAATTGAAGCTTTTAAATAAGCAAAACTCTGTAAAAATGGCCATTTTGGTCACTGTGAGGGTTTAAAAAGTGGTTATTCAACATGAGGCATGATCCAATTGACATTTTGAATCATTTTTGGTACAGTCCAAAAAATCAATTTTCGGATGAAAAACGATGACTCCGGACATGTCGAACGTTCCCAAAATGGTCTATAATGATGAAATTTTAACATTTAATCTTTTGACTCTAAATGACTGTTGGATGTGAATTATGACAATTTCAACTAAAATAAGTGTGTTTAAAGTCATTTCTGTGACTGAAACGGGTCAAAAAGGAAGCTTTTAAATAAGCAAAACTCTGTAAAAATGGCCATTTTGGTCACTGTGAGGGTTTAAAATGTGGTTATTCAACATGAGGCACGATCCAATTGACATTTTGAATCATTTTTGGTACAGTCCAAAAAATCAACTTTCGGATGAAAAACGATGACTCCGGACATGTCGAACGTTCCCAAAATGGTCTATAATATTGAAATTTTAACATTTAATCTTTTGACTCTAAATGACTGTTGGATGTGAATTATGACTTTTTCAACTAAAATAAGTGTGTTTAAAGTCATTTCTGTGACTGAAACGGGTCAAAATTGAAGCTTTTAAATAAGCAAAACTCTGTAAAAATGGCAATTTTGGTCACTGTGAGGGTTTAAACAGTGGTTATTCAACATGAGGCACGATCCAATTGACATTTTGAATCATTTTTGGTACAGTCCAAAAAATCAATTTTCGGATGAAAAACGATGACTCCGGACATGTCGAACGTTCCCAAAATGGTCTATAATGATGACATTTTAACATTTAATCTTTTGACTCTAAATGACTGTTGGATGTGAATTATGACTTTTTCAACAAAAATAAGTGTGTTTAAAGTCATTTCTGTGCCTGAAACGGGTCAAAATTGAAGCTTTTGAGTAAGCAAAACTCTGTAAAAATGGCAATTTTGGTCACTGTGAGGGTTTAAAAAGTGGTTATTCAACATGAGGCACGATCCAATTGACATTTTGAATCATTTTTGGTACAGTCCAAAAAATCAATTTTCGGATGAAAAACGATGACACCGGACATGTCGAACGTTCCCAAAATGGTCTATAATATTGAAATTTTAACATTTAATCTTTTGACTCTAAATGACTGTTGGATGTGAATTATGACTTTTTCAACTAAAATAAGTGTGTTTAAAGTCATTTCTGTGACTGAAACGGGTCAAAATTGAAGCTTTTAAATAAGCAAAACTCTTTAAAAATGGCCATTTTGGTCACTGTGAGGGTTTAAAAAGTGGTTATTCAACATGAGGCACGATCCAATTGACATTTTGAATCATTTTTGGTACAGTCCAAAAAATCAATTTTCGGATGAAAAACGATGACTCCGGACATGTCGAACGTTCCCAAAATGGTCTATAATGATGAAATTTTAACATTTAATCTTTTGACTCTAAATGACTGTTGGATGTGAATTATGACAATTTCAACTAAAATAAGTGTGTTTAAAGTCATTTCTGTGACTGAAACGGGTCACAATTGAAGCTTTTAAATAAGCAAAACTCTGTAAAAATGGCCATTTTGGTCACTGTGAGGGTTTAAAAAGTGGTTATTCAACATGAGGCATGATCCAATTGACATTTTGAATCATTTTTGGTACAGTCCAAAAAATCAATTTTCGGATGAAAAACGATGACTCCGGACATGTCGAACGTTCCCAAAATGGTCTATAATGATGAAATTTTAACATTTAATCTTTTGACTCTAAATGACTGTTGGATGTGAATTATGACAATTTCAACTAAAATAAGTGTGTTTAAAGTCATTTCTGTGACTGAAACGGGTCAAAAAGGAAGCTTTTAAATAAGCAAAACTCTGTAAAAATGGCCATTTTGGTCACTGTGAGGGTTTAAAATGTGGTTATTCAACATGAGGCACAATCCAATTGACATTTTGAATCATTTTTGGTACAGTCCAAAAAATCAACTTTCGGATGAAAAACAATGACTCCGGACATGTCGAACGTTCCCAAAATGGTCTATAATATTGAAATTTTAACATTTAATCTTTTGACTCTAAATGACTGTTGGATGTGAATTATGACTTTTTCAACTAAAATAAGTGTGTTTAAAGTCATTTCTGTGACTGAAACGGGTCAAAATTGAAGCTTTTAAATAAGCAAAACTCTGTAAAAATGGCAATTTTGGTCACTGTGAGGGTTTAAACAGTGGTTATTCAACATGAGGCACGATCCAATTGACATTTTGAATCATTTTTGGTACAGTCCAAAAAATCAATTTTCGGATGAAAAACGATGACTCCGGACATGTCGAACGTTCCCAAAATGGTCTATAATGATGACATTTTAACATTTAATCTTTTGACTCTAAATGACTGTTGGATGTGAATTATGACTTTTTCAACAAAAATAAGTGTGTTTAAAGTCATTTCTGTGCCTGAAACGGGTCAAAATTGAAGCTTTTGAGTAAGCAAAACTCTGTAAAAATGGCAATTTTGGTCACTGTGAGGGTTTAAAAAGTGGTTATTCAACATGAGGCACGATCCAATTGACATTTTGAATCATTTTTGGTACAGTCCAAAAAATCAATTTTCGGATGAAAAACGATGACTCCGGACATGTCGAACGTTCCCAAAATGGTTTATAATGATGACATTTTAACATTTAATCTTTTGACTCTAAATGACTGTTGGATGTGAATTATGACTTTTTCAACTAAAATAAGTGTGTTTAAAGTCATTTCTGTGCCTGAAACGGGTCAAAATTGAAGCTTTTGAGTAAGCAAAACTCTGTAAAAATGGCAATTTTGGTCACTGTGAGGGTTTAAAAAGTGGTTATTCAACATGAGGCACGATCCAATTGACATTTTGAATCATTTTTGGTACAGTCCAAAAAATCAATTTTCGGATGAAAAACGATGACTCCGGACATGTCGAACGTTCCCAAAATGGTCTATAATGATGAAATTTTAACATTTAATCTTTTGACTCTAAATGACTGTTGGATGTGAATTATGACTTTTTCAACTAAAATAAGTGTGTTTAAAGTCATTTCTGTGACTCAAATGGGTCAAAACTGAAGCTTTTAAATAAGCAAAACTCTGTAAAAATGGCCATTTTGGTAACTGTGAGGGTTTAAAAAGTGGTTATTCAACATGAGGCACGATCCAATTGACATTTTGAATCATTTTTGGTACAGTCCAAAAAATCAATTTTCGGATGAAAAACGATGACTCCGAACATGTCGAACGTTCCCAAAATGGTCTATAATGATGAAATTTTAACATTTAATCTTTTGACTCTAAATGACTGTTGGATGTGAATTATGACAATTTCAACTAAAATAAGTGTGTTTAAAGTCATTTCTGTGACTGAAACGTGTCACAATTGAAGCTTTTAAATAAGCAAAACTCTGTAAAAATGGCCATTTTGGTCACTGTGAGGGTTTAAAAAGTGGTTATTCAACATGAGGCACGATCCAATTGACATTTTGAATCATTTTTGGTACAGTCCAAAAAATCAATTTTCGGATGAAAAACGATGACACCGGACATGTCGAACGTTCCCAAAATGGTCTATAATATTGAAATTTTAACATTTAATCTTTTGACTCTAAATGACTGTTGGATGTGAATTATGACTTTTTCAACTAAAATAAGTGTGTTTAAAGTCATTTCTGTGACTGAAACGGGTCAAAATTGAAGCTTTTAAATAAGCAAAAGCTTTAAAAATGGCCATTTTGGTCACTGTGAGGGTTTAAAAAGTGGTTATTCAACATGAGGCACGATCCAATTGACATTTTGAATCATTTTTGGTACAGTCCAAAAAATCAATTTTCGGATGAAAAACGATGACTCCGGACATGTCGAACGTTCCCAAAATGGTCTATAATGATGAAATTTTAACATTTAATCTTTTGACTCTAAATGACTGTTGGATGTGAATTATGACTTTTTCAACTAAAATAAGTGTGTTTAAAGTCATTTCTGTGACTGAAATGGGTCAAAATTGAAGCTTTTAAATAAGCAAAACTCTGTAAAAATGGCCATTTTGGTCACTGTGAGGGTTTAAAAAGTGGTTATTCAACATGAGGCACGATCCAATTGACATTTTGAATCATTTTTGGTACAGTCCAAAAAATGAATTTTCGGATGAAAAACGATGACTCCGGACATGTCGAACGTTCCCAAAATGGTCTATAATGATGAAATTTTAACATTTAATCTTTTGACTCTAAATGACTGTTGGATGTGAATTATGACAATTTCAACTAAAATAAGTGTGTTTAAAGTCATTTCTGTGACTGAAACAGGTCAAAATTGAAGCTTTTAAATAAGCAAAACTCTGTAAAAATGGCCATTTTGGTCACTGTGAGGGTTTAAAATGTGGTTATTCAACATGAGGCACGATCCAATTGACATTTTGAATCATTTTTGGTACAGTCCAAAAAATCAATTTTCGGATGAAAAACGATGACTCCGGACATGTCGAACGTTCCCAAAATGGTCTATAATATTGAAATTTTAACATTTAATCTTTTGACTCTAAATGACTGTTGGATGTGAATTATGACATTTTCAACTAAAATAAGTGTGTTTAAAGTCATTTCTGTGACTGAAACGGGTCAAAATTGAAGCTTTTAAATAAGCAAAACTCTGTAAAAATGGCCATTTTGGTCACTGTGAGGGTTTAAAATGTGGTTATTCAACATGAGGCACGATCCAATTGACATTTTGAATCATTTTTGGTACAGTCCAAAAAATCAATTTTCGGATGAAAAACGATGACTCCGGACACGTCGAACGTTCCCAAAATGGTCTATAATGATGAAATTTTAACATTTAATCTTTTGACTCTAAATGACTGTTGGATGTGAATTATGACAATTTCAACTAAAATAAGTGTGTTTAAAGTCATTTCTGTGACTGAAACGGGTCACAATTGAAGCTTTTAAATAAGCAAAACTCTGTAAAAATGGCCATTTTGGTCACTGTGAGGGTTTAAAAAGTGGTTATTCAACATGAGGCACAATCCAATTGACATTTTGAATCATTTTTGGTACAGTCCAAAAAATCAATTTTTGGATGAAAAACGATGACTCCGGACATGTCGAACGTTCCCAAAATGGTCTATAATATTGAAATGTTAACATTTAATCTTTTGACTCTAAATGACTGTTGGATGTGAATTATGACTTTTTCAACTAAAATAAGTGTGTTTAAAGTCATTTCTGTGCCTGAAACGGGTCAAAATTGAAGCTTTTGAGTAAGCAAAACTCTGTAAAAATGGCAATTTTGGTCACTGTGAGGGTTTAAAAAGTGGTTATTCAACATGAGGCACGATCCAATTGACATTTTGAATCATTTTTGGTACAGTCCAAAAAATCTATTTTCGGATGAAAAACGATGACTCCGGACATGTCGAACGTTCCCAAAATGGTCTATAATGATGAAATTTTAACATTTAATCTTTTGACTCTAAATGACTGTTGGATGTGAATTATGACAATTTCAACTAAAATAAGTGTGTTTAAAGTCATTTCTGTGACTGAAACGGGTCAAAATTGAAGCTTTTAAATAAGCAAAACTCTGTAAAAATGGCCATTTTGGTCACTGTGAGGGTTTAAAATGTGGTTATTCAACATGAGGCACGATCCAATTGACATTTTGAATCATTTTTGGTACAGTCCAAAAAATCAATTTTCAGATGAAAAACGATGACTCCGGACATGTCGAACGTTCCCAAAATGGTCTATAATATTGAAATTTTAACATTTAATCTTTTGACTCTAAATGACTGTTGGATGTGAATTATGACTTTTTCAACTAAAATAAGTGTGTTTAAAGTCATTTCTGTGACTGAAACAAGTCAAAATTGAAGCTTTTAAATAAGCAAAACTCTGTAAAAATTGCCATTTTGGTCACTGTGAGGGTTTAAAAAGTGGTTATTCAACATGAGGCACGATCCAATTGACATTTTGAATCATTTTTGGTACAGTCCAAAAAATCAATTTTCGGATGAAAAACGATGACTCCGGACATGTCGAACGTTCCCAAAATGGTCTATAATGATGAAATTTTAACATTTAATCTTTTGACTCTAAATGACTGTTGGATGTGAATTATGACAATTTCAACTAAAATAAGTGTGTTTAAAGTCATTTCTGTGACTGAAACGGGTCACAATTGAAGCTTTTAAATAAGCAAAACTCTGTAAAAATGGCCATTTTGGTCACTGTGAGGGTTTAAAAAGTGGTTATTCAACATGAGGCATGATCCAATTGACATTTTGAATCATTTTTGGTACAGTCCAAAAAATCAATTTTCGGATGAAAAACGATGACTCCGGACATGTCGAACGTTCCCAAAATGGTCTATAATGATGAAATTTTAACATTTAATCTTTTGACTCTAAATGACTGTTGGATGTGAATTATGACAATTTCAACTAAAATGAGTGTGTTTAAAGTCATTTCTGTGACTGAAACGGGTCAAAAAGGAAGCTTTTAAATAAGCAAAACTCTGTAAAAATGGCCATTTTGGTCACTGTGAGGGTTTAAAATGTGGTTATTCAACATGAGGCACGATCCAATTGACATTTTGAATCATTTTTGGTACAGTCCAAAAAATCAACTTTCGGATGAAAAACGATGACTCCGGACATGTCGAACGTTCCCAAAATGGTCTATAATATTGAAATTTTAACATTTAATCTTTTGACTCTAAATGACTGTTGGATGTGAATTATGACTTTTTCAACTAAAATAAGTGTGTTTAAAGTCATTTCTGTGACTGAAACGGGTCAAAATTGAAGCTTTTAAATAAGCAAAACTCTGTAAAAATGGCAATTTTGGTCACTGTGAGGGTTTAAACAGTGGTTATTCAACATGAGGCACGATCCAATTGACATTTTGAATCATTTTTGGTACAGTCCAAAAAATCAATTTTCGGATGAAAAACGATGACTCCGGACATGTCGAACGTTCCCAAAATGGTCTATAATGATGACATTTTAACATTTAATCTTTTGACTCTAAATGACTGTTGGATGTGAATTATGACTTTTTCAACAAAAATAAGTGTGTTTAAAGTCATTTCTGTGCCTGAAACGGGTCAAAATTGAAGCTTTTGAGTAAGCAAAACTCTGTAAAAATGGCAATTTTGGTCACTGTGAAGGTTTAAAAAGTGGTTATTCAACATGAGGCACGATCCAATTGACATTTTGAATCATTTTTGGTACAGTCCAAAAAATCAATTTTCGGATGAAAAACGATGACACCGGACATGTCGAACGTTCCCAAAATGGTCTATAATATTGAAATTTTAACATTTAATCTTTTGACTCTAAATGACTGTTGGATGTGAATTATGACTTTTTCAACTAAAATAAGTGTGTTTAAAGTCATTTCTGTGACTGAAACGGGTCAAAATTGAAGCTTTTAAATAAGCAAAACTCTTTAAAAATGGCCATTTTGGTCACTGTGAGGGTTTAAAAAGTGGTTATTCAACATGAGGCACGATCCAATTGACATTTTGAATCATTTTTGGTACAGTCCAAAAAATCAATTTTCGGATGAAAAACGATGACTCCGGACATGTCGAACGTTCCCAAAATGGTCTATAATGATGAAATTTTAACATTTAATCTTTTGACTCTAAATGACTGTTGGATGTGAATTATGACAATTTCAACTAAAATAAGTGTGTTTAAAGTCATTTCTGTGACTGAAACGGGTCACAATTGAAGCTTTTAAATAAGCAAAACTCTGTAAAAATGGCCATTTTGGTCACTGTGAGGGTTTAAAAAGTGGTTATTCAACATGAGGCATGATCCAATTGACATTTTGAATCATTTTTGGTACAGTCCAAAAAATCAATTTTCGGATGAAAAACGATGACTCCGGACATGTCGAACGTTCCCAAAATGGTCTATAATGATGAAATTTTAACATTTAATCTTTTGACTCTAAATGACTGTTGGATGTGAATTATGACAATTTCAACTAAAATAAGTGTGTTTAAAGTCATTTCTGTGACTGAAACGGGTCAAAAAGGAAGCTTTTAAATCAGCAAAACTCTGTAAAAATGGCCATTTTGGTCACTGTGAGGGTTTAAAATGTGGTTATTCAACATGAGGCACGATCCAATTGACATTTTGAATCATTTTTGGTACAGTCCAAAAAATCAACTTTCGGATGAAAAACGATGACTCCGGACATGTCGAACGTTCCCAAAATGGTCTATAATATTGAAATTTTAACATTTAATCTTTTGACTCTAAATGACTGTTGGATGTGAATTATGACTTTTTCAACTAAAATAAGTGTGTTTAAAGTCATTTCTGTGACTGAAACGGGTCAAAATTGAAGCTTTTAAATAAGCAAAACTCTGTAAAAATGGCAATTTTGGTCACTGTGAGGGTTTAAACAGTGGTTATTCAACATGAGGCACGATCCAATTGACATTTTGAATCATTTTTGGTACAGTCCAAAAAATCAATTTTCGGATGAAAAACGATGACTCCGGACATGTCGAACGTTCCCAAAATTGTCTATAATGATGACATTTTAACATTTAATCTTTTGACTCTAAATGACTGTTGGATGTGAATTATGACTTTTTCAACAAAAATAAGTGTGTTTAAAGTCATTTCTGTGCCTGAAACGGGTCAAAATTGAAGCTTTTGAGTAAGCAAAACTCTGTAAAAATGGCAATTTTGGTCACTGTGAGGGTTTAAAAAGTGGTTATTCAACATGAGGCACGATCCAATTGACATTTTGAATCATTTTTGGTACAGTCCAAAAAATCAATTTTCGGATGAAAAACGATGACACCGGACATGTCGAACGTTCCCAAAATGGTCTATAATATTGAAATTTTAACATTTAATCTTTTGACTCTAAATGACTGTTGGATGTGAATTATGACTTTTTCAACTAAAATAAGTGTGTTTAAAGTCATTTCTGTGACTGAAACGTGTCAAAATTGAAGCTTTTAAATAAGCAAAACTCTTTAAAAATGGCCATTTTGGTCACTGTGAGGGTTTAAAAAGTGGTTATTCAACATGAGGCACGATCCAATTGACATTTTGAATCATTTTTGGTACAGTCCAAAAAATCAATTTTCGGATGAAAAACGATGACTCCGGACATGTCGAACGTTCCCAAAATGGTCTATAATGATGACATTTTAACATTTAATCTTTTGACTCTAAATGACTGTTGGATGTGAATTATGACTTTTTCAACTAAAATAAGTGTGTTTAAAGTCATTTCTGTGCCTGAAACGGGTCAAAATTGAAGCTTTTGAGTAAGCAAAACTCTGTAAAAATGGCAATTTTGGTCACTGTGAGGGTTTAAAAAGTGGTTATTCAACATGAGGCACGATCCAATTGACATTTTGAATCATTTTTGGTACAGTCCAAAAAATCAATTTTCGGATGAAAAACGATGACTCCGGACATGTCGAACGTTCCCAAAATGGTCTATAATGATGAAATTTTAACATTTAATCTTTTGACTCTAAATGACTGTTGGATGTGAATTATGACTTTTTCAACTAAAATAAGTGTGTTTAAAGTCATTTCTGTGACCCAAATGGGTCAAAACTGAAGCTTTTAAATAAGCAAAACTCTGTAAAAATGGCCATTTTGGTAACTGTGAGGGTTTAAAAAGTGGTTATTCAACATGAGGCACGATCCAATTGACATTTTGAATCATTTTTGGTACAGTCCAAAAAATCAATTTTCGGATGAAAAACGATGACTCCGAACATGTCGAACGTTCCCAAAATGGTCTATAATGATGAAATTTTAACATTTAATCTTTTGACTCTAAATGACTGTTGGATGTGAATTATGACAATTTCAACTAAAATAAGTGTGTTTAAAGTCATTTCTGTGACTGAAACGTGTCACAATTGAAGCTTTTAAATAAGCAAAACTCTGTAAAAATGGCCATTTTGGTCACTGTGAGGGTTTAAAAAGTGGTTATTCAACATGAGGCACGATCCAATTGACATTTTGAATCATTTTTGGTACAGTCCAAAAAATCAATTTTCGGATGAAAAACGATGACACCGGACATGTCGAACGTTCCCAAAATGGTCTATAATATTGAAATTTTAACATTTAATCTTTTGACTCTAAATGACTGTTGGATGTGAATTATGACTTTTTCAACTAAAATAAGTGTGTTTAAAGTCATTTCTGTGACTGAAACGGGTCAAAATTGAAGCTTTTAAATAAGCAAAACTCTGTAAAAATGGCCATTTTGGTCACTGTGAGGGTTTAAAAAGTTGTTATTCAACATGAGGCACGATCCAATTGACATTTTGAATCATTTTTGGTACAGTCCAAAAAATCAATTTTCGGATGAAAAACGATGACTCCGGACATGTCGAACGTTCCCAAAATGGTCTATAATGATGAAATTTTAACATTTAATCTTTTGACTCTAAATGACTGTTGGATGTGAATTATGACAATTTCAACTAAAATAAGTGTGTTTAAAGTCATTTCTGTGACTGAAACGGGTCAAAATTGAAGCTTTTAAATAAGCAAAACTCTGTAAAAATGGCCATTTTGGTCACTGTGAGGGTTTAAAATGTGGTTATTCAACATGAGGCACGATCCAATTGACATTTTGAATCATTTTTGGTACAGTCCAAAAAATCAATTTTCGGATGAAAAACGATGACTCCGGACAAGTCGAACGTTCCCAAAATGGTCTATAATATTGAAATTTTAACATTTAATCTTTTGACTCTAAATGACTGTTGGATGTGAATTATGACAATTTCAACTAAAATAAGTGTGTTTAAAGTCATTTCTGTGACTGAAACGTGTCACAATTGAAGCTTTTAAATAAGCAAAACTCTGTAAAAATGGCCATTTTGGTCACTGTGAGGGTTTAAAAAGTGGTTATTCAACATGAGGCACGATCCAATTGACATTTTGAATCATTTTTGGTACAGTCCAAAAAATCAATTTTCGGATGAAAAACGATGACACCGGACATGTCGAACGTTCCCAAAATGGTCTATAATATTGAAATTTTAACATTTAATCTTTTGACTCTAAATGACTGTTGGATGTGAATTATGACTTTTTCAACTAAAATAAGTGTGTTTAAAGTCATTTCTGTGACTGAAACGGGTCAAAATTGAAGCTTTTAAATAAGCAAAAGCTTTAAAAATGGCCATTTTGGTCACTGTGAGGGTTTAAAAAGTGGTTATTCAACATGAGGCACGATCCAATTGACATTTTGAATCATTTTTGGTACAGTCCAAAAAATCAATTTTCGGATGAAAAACGATGACTCCGGACATGTCGAACGTTCCCAAAATGGTCTATAATGATGAAATTTTAACATTTAATCTTTTGACTCTAAATGACTGTTGGATGTGAATTATGACTTTTTCAACTAAAATAAGTGTGTTTAAAGTCATTTCTGTGACTGAAATGGGTCAAAATTGAAGCTTTTAAATAAGCAAAACTCTGTAAAAATGGCCATTTTGGTCACTGTGAGGGTTTAAAAAGTGGTTATTCAACATGAGGCACGATCCAATTGACATTTTGAATCATTTTTGGTACAGTCCAAAAAATGAATTTTCGGATGAAAAACGATGACTCCGGACATGTCGAACGTTCCCAAAATGGTCTATAATGATGAAATTTTAACATTTAATCTTTTGACTCTAAATGACTGTTGGATGTGAATTATGACAATTTCAACTAAAATAAGTGTGTTTAAAGTCATTTCTGTGCCTGAAACGGGTCAAAATTGGAGCTTTTGAGTAAGCAAAACTCTGTAAAAATGGCAATTTTGGTCACTGTGAGGGTTTAAAAAGTGGTTATTCAACATGAGGCACGATCCAATTGACATTTTGAATCATTTTTGGTACAGTCCAAAAAATCAATTTTCGGATGAAAAACGATGACACCGGACATGTCGAACGTTCCCAAAATGGTCTATAATATTGAAATTTTAACATTTAATCTTTTGACTCTAAATGACTGTTGGATGTGAATTATGACTTTTTCAACTAAAATAAGTGTGTTTAAAGTCATTTCTGTGACTGAAACGGGTCAAAATTGAAGCTTTTAAATAAGCAAAACTCTTTAAAAATGGCCATTTTGGTCACTGTGAGGGTTTAAAAAGTGGTTATTCAACATGAGGCACGATCCAATTGACATTTTGAATCATTTTTGGTACAGTCCAAAAAATCAATTTTCGGATGAAAAACGATGACTCCGGACATGTCGAACGTTCCCAAAATGGTCTATAATGATGAAATTTTAACATTTAATCTTTTGACTCTAAATGACTGTTGGATGTGAATTATGACAATTTCAACTAAAATAAGTGTGTTTAAAGTCATTTCTGTGACTGAAACGGGTCACAATTGAAGCTTTTAAATAAGCAAAACTCTGTAAAAATGGCCATTTTGGTCACTGTGAGGGTTTAAAAAGTGGTTATTCAACATGAGGCATGATCCATTTGACATTTTGAATCATTTTTGGTACAGTCCAAAAAATCAATTTTCGGATGAAAAACGATGACTCCGGACATGTCGAACGTTCCCAAAATGGTCTATAATGATGAAATTTTAACATTTAATCTTTTGACTCTAAATGACTGTTGGATGTGAATTATGACAATTTCAACTAAAATAAGTGTGTTTAAAGTCATTTCTGTGACTGAAACGGGTCAAAAAGGAAGCTTTTAAATAAGCAAAACTCTGTAAAAATGGCCATTTTGGTCACTGTGAGGGTTTAAAATGTGGTTATTCAACATGAGGCACGATCCAATTGACATTTTGAATCATTTTTGGTACAGTCCAAAAAATCAACTTTCGGATGAAAAACGATGACTCCGGACATGTCGAACGTTCCCAAAATGGTCTATAATATTGAAATTTTAACATTTAATCTTTTGACTCTAAATGACTGTTGGATGTGAATTATGACTTTTTCAACTAAAATAAGTGTGTTTAAAGTCATTTCTGTGACTGAAACGGGTCAAAATTGAAGCTTTTAAATAAGCAAAACTCTGTAAAAATGGCCATTTTGGTCACTGTGAGGGTTTAAAAAGTTGTTATTCAACATGAGGCACGATCCAATTGACATTTTGAATCATTTTTGGTACAGTCCAAAAAATCAATTTTCGGATGAAAAACGATGACTCCGGACATGTCGAACGTTCCCAAAATGGTCTATAATGATGAAATTTTAACATTTAATCTTTTGACTCTAAATGACTGTTGGATGTGAATTATGACAATTTCAACTAAAATAAGTGTGTTTAAAGTCATTTCTGTGACTGAAACGGGTCAAAATTGAAGCTTTTAAATAAGCAAAACTCTGTAAAAATGGCCATTTTGGTCACTGTGAGGGTTTAAAATGTGGTTATTCAACATGAGGCACGATCCAATTGACATTTTGAATCATTTTTGGTACAGTCCAAAAAATCAATTTTCGGATGAAAAACGATGACTCCGGACAAGTCGAACGTTCCCAAAATGGTCTATAATATTGAAATTTTAACATTTAATCTTTTGACTCTAAATGACTGTTGGATGTGAATTATGACAATTTCAACTAAAATAAGTGTGTTTAAAGTCATTTCTGTGACTGAAACGTGTCACAATTGAAGCTTTTAAATAAGCAAAACTCTGTAAAAATGGCCATTTTGGTCACTGTGAGGGTTTAAAAAGTGGTTATTCAACATGAGGCACGATCCAATTGACATTTTGAATCATTTTTGGTACAGTCCAAAAAATCAATTTTCGGATGAAAAACGATGACACCGGACATGTCGAACGTTCCCAAAATGGTCTATAAATTTGAAATTTTAACATTTAATCTTTTGACTCTAAATGACTGTTGGATGTGAATTATGACTTTTTCAACTAAAATAAGTGTGTTTAAAGTCATTTCTGTGACTGAAACGGGTCAAAATTGAAGCTTTTAAATAAGCAAAAGCTTTAAAAATGGCCATTTTGGTCACTGTGAGGGTTTAAAAAGTGGTTATTCAACATGAGGCACGATCCAATTGACATTTTGAATCATTTTTGGTACAGTCCAAAAAATCAATTTTCGGATGAAAAACGATGACTCCGGACATGTCGAACGTTCCCAAAATGGTCTATAATGATGAAATTTTAACATTTAATCTTTTGACTCTAAATGACTGTTGGATGTGAATTATGACTTTTTCAACTAAAATAAGTGTGTTTAAAGTCATTTCTGTGACTGAAATGGGTCAAAATTGAAGCTTTTAAATAAGCAAAACTCTGTAAAAATGGCCATTTTGGTCACTGTGAGGGTTTAAAAAGTGGTTATTCAACATGAGGCACGATCCAATTGACATTTTGAATCATTTTTGGTACAGTCCAAAAAATGAATTTTCGGATGAAAAACGATGACTCCGGACATGTCGAACGTTCCCAAAATGGTCTATAATGATGAAATTTTAACATTTAATCTTTTGACTCTAAATGACTGTTGGATGTGAATTATGACAATTTCAACTAAAATAAGTGTGTTTAAAGTCATTTCTGTGCCTGAAACGGGTCAAAATTGGAGCTTTTGAGTAAGCAAAACTCTGTAAAAATGGCAATTTTGGTCACTGTGAGGGTTTAAAAAGTGGTTATTCAACATGAGGCACGATCCAATTGACATTTTGAATCATTTTTGGTACAGTCCAAAAAATCAATTTTCGGATGAAAAACGATGACACCGGACATGTCGAACGTTCCCAAAATGGTCTATAATATTGAAATTTTAACATTTAATCTTTTGACTCTAAATGACTGTTGGATGTGAATTATGACTTTTTCAACTAAAATAAGTGTGTTTAAAGTCATTTCTGTGACTGAAACGGGTCAAAATTGAAGCTTTTAAATAAGCAAAACTCTTTAAAAATGGCCATTTTGGTCACTGTGAGGGTTTAAAAAGTGGTTATTCAACATGAGGCACGATCCAATTGACATTTTGAATCATTTTTGGTACAGTCCAAAAAATCAATTTTCGGATGAAAAACGATGACTCCGGACATGTCGAACGTTCCCAAAATGGTCTATAATGATGAAATTTTAACATTTAATCTTTTGACTCTAAATGACTGTTGGATGTGAATTATGACAATTTCAACTAAAATAAGTGTGTTTAAAGTCATTTCTGTGACTGAAACGGGTCACAATTGAAGCTTTTAAATAAGCAAAACTCTGTAAAAATGGCCATTTTGGTCACTGTGAGGGTTTAAAAAGTGGTTATTCAACATGAGGCATGATCCATTTGACATTTTGAATCATTTTTGGTACAGTCCAAAAAATCAATTTTCGGATGAAAAACGATGACTCCGGACATGTCGAACGTTCCCAAAATGGTCTATAATGATGAAATTTTAACATTTAATCTTTTGACTCTAAATGACTGTTGGATGTGAATTATGACAATTTCAACTAAAATAAGTGTGTTTAAAGTCATTTCTGTGACTGAAACGGGTCAAAAAGGAAGCTTTTAAATAAGCAAAACTCTGTAAAAATGGCCATTTTGGTCACTGTGAGGGTTTAAAATGTGGTTATTCAACATGAGGCACGATCCAATTGACATTTTGAATCATTTTTGGTACAGTCCAAAAAATCAACTTTCGGATGAAAAACGATGACTCCGGACATGTCGAACGTTCCCAAAATGGTCTATAATATTGAAATTTTAACATTTAATCTTTTGACTCTAAATGACTGTTGGATGTGAATTATGACAATTTCAACTAAAATAAGTGTGTTTAAAGTCATTTCTGTGACTGAAACGGGTCAAAATTGAAGCTTTTAAATAAGCAAAACTCTGTAAAAATGGCCATTTTGGTCACTGTGAGGGTTTAAAATGTGGTTATTCAACATGAGGCACGATCCAATTGACATTTTGAATCATTTTTGGTACAGTCCAAAAAATCAATTTTCGGATGAAAAACGATGACTCCGGACAAGTCGAACGTTCCCAAAATGGTCTATAATATTGAAATTTTAACATTTAATCTTTTGACTCTAAATGACTGTTGGATGTGAATTATGACAATTTCAACTAAAATAAGTGTGTTTAAAGTCATTTCTGTGACTGAAACGTGTCACAATTGAAGCTTTTAAATAAGCAAAACTCTGTAAAAATGGCCATTTTGGTCACTGTGAGGGTTTAAAAAGTGGTTATTCAACATGAGGCACGATCCAATTGACATTTTGAATCATTTTTGGTACAGTCCAAAAAATCAATTTTCGGATGAAAAACGATGACACCGGACATGTCGAACGTTCCCAAAATGGTCTATAATATTGAAATTTTAACATTTAATCTTTTGACTCTAAATGACTGTTGGATGTGAATTATGACTTTTTCAACTAAAATAAGTGTGTTTAAAGTCATTTCTGTGACTGAAACAGGTCAAAATTGAAGCTTTTAAATAAGCAAAAGCTTTAAAAATGGCCATTTTGGTCACTGTGAGGGTTTAAAAAGTGGTTATTCAACATGAGGCACGATCCAATTGACATTTTGAATCATTTTTGGTACAGTCCAAAAAATCAATTTTCGGATGAAAAACGATGACTCCGGACATGTCGAACGTTCCCAAAATGGTCTATAATGATGAAATTTTAACATTTAATCTTTTGACTCTAAATGACTGTTGGATGTGAATTATGACTTTTTCAACTAAAATAAGTGTGTTTAAAGTCATTTCTGTGACTGAAATGGGTCAAAATTGAAGCTTTTAAATAAGCAAAACTCTGTAAAAATGGCCATTTTGGTCACTGTGAGGGTTTAAAAAGTGGTTATTCAACATGAGGCACGATCCAATTGACATTTTGAATCATTTTTGGTACAGTCCAAAAAATGAATTTTCGGATGAAAAACGATGACTCCGGACATGTCGAACGTTCCCAAAATGGTCTATAATGATGAAATTTTAACATTTAATCTTTTGACTCTAAATGACTGTTGGATGTGAATTATGACAATTTCAACTAAAATAAGTGTGTTTAAAGTCATTTCTGTGACTGAAACGGGTCAAAATTGAAGCTTTTAAATAAGCAAAACTCTGTAAAAATGGCCATTTTGGTCACTGTGAGGGTTTAAAATGTGGTTATTCAACATGAGGCACGATCCAATTGACATTTTGAATCATTTTTGGTACAGTCCAAAAAATCAATTTTCGGATGAAAAACGATGACTCCGGACATGTCGAACGTTCCCAAAATGGTCTATAATATTGAAATTTTAACATTTAATCTTTTGACTCTAAATGACTGTTGGATGTGAATTATGACTTTTTCAACTAAAATAAGTGTGTTTAAAGTCATTTCTGTGCCTGAAACGGGTCAAAATTGAAGCTTTTGAGTAAGCAAAACTCTGTAAAAATGGCAATTTTGGTCACTGTGAGGGTTTAAAAAGTGGTTATTCAACATGAGGCACGATCCAATTGACATTTTGAATCATTTTTGGTACAGTCCAAAAAATCAATTTTCGGATGAAAAACGATGACTCCGGACATGTCGAACTTTCCCAAAATGGTCTATAATGATGAAATTTTAACATTTAATCTTTTGACTCTAAATGACTGTTGGATGTGAATTATGACTTTTTCAACTAAAATAAGTGTGTTTAAAGTCATTTCTGTGACCCAAATGGGTCAAAACTGAAGCTTTTAAATAAGCAAAACTCTGTAAAAATGGCCATTTTGGTAACTGTGAGGGTTTAAAAAGTGGTTATTCAACATGAGGCACGATCCAATTGACATTTTGAATCATTTTTGGTACAGTCCAAAAAATCAATTTTCGGATGAAAAACGATGACTCCGAACATGTCGAACGTTCCCAAAATGGTCTATAATGATGAAATTTTAACATTTAATCTTTTGACTCTAAATGACTGTTGGATGTGAATTATGACAATTTCAACTAAAATAAGTGTGTTTAAAGTCATTTCTGTGCCTGAAACGGGTCAAAATTGAAGCTTTTGAGTAAGCAAAACTCTGTAAAAATGGCAATTTTGGTCACTGTGAGGGTTTAAAAAGTGGTTATTCAACATGAGGCACGATCCAATTGACATTTTGAATCATTTTTGGTACAGTCCAAAAAATCAATTTTCGGATGAAAAACGATGACACCGGACATGTCGAACGTTCCCAAAATGGTCTATAATATTGAAATTTTAACATTTAATCTTTTGACTCTAAATGACTGTTGGATGTGAATTATGACTTTTTCAACTAAAATAAGTGTGTTTAAAGTCATTTCTGTGACTGAAACGGGTCAAAATTGAAGCTTTTAAATAAGCAAAACTCTTTAAAAATGGCCATTTTGGTCACTGTGAGGGTTTAAAAAGTGGTTATTCAACATGAGGCACGATCCAATTGACATTTTGAATCATTTTTGGTACAGTCCAAAAAATCAATTTTCGGATGAAAAACGATGACTCCGGACATGTCGAACGTTCCCAAAATGGTCTATAATGATGAAATTTTAACATTTAATCTTTTGACTCTAAATGACTGTTGGATGTGAATTATGACAATTTCAACTAAAATAAGTGTGTTTAAAGTCATTTCTGTGACTGAAACGGGTCACAATTGAAGCTTTTAAATAAGCAAAACTCTGTAAAAATGGCCATTTTGGTCACTGTGAGGGTTTAAAAAGTGGTTATTCAACATGAGGCATGATCCAATTGACATTTTGAATCATTTTTGGTACAGTCCAAAAAATCAATTTTCGGATGAAAAACGATGACTCCGGACATGTCGAACGTTCCCAAAATGGTCTATAATGATGAAATTTTAACATTTAATCTTTTGACTCTAAATGACTGTTGGATGTGAATTATGACAATTTCAACTAAAATAAGTGTGTTTAAAGTCATTTCTGTGACTGAAACGGGTCAAAAAGGAAGCTTTTAAATAAGCAAAACTCTGTAAAAATGGCCATTTTGGTCACTGTGAGGGTTTAAAATGTGGTTATTCAACATGAGGCACGATCCAATTGACATTTTGAATCATTTTTGGTACAGTCCAAAAAATCAACTTTCGGATGAAAAACGATGACTCCGGACATGTCGAACGTTCCCAAAATGGTCTATAATATTGAAATTTTAACATTTAATCTTTTGACTCTAAATGACTGTTGGATGTGAATTATGACTTTTTCAACTAAAATAAGTGTGTTTAAAGTCATTTCTGTGACTGAAACGGGTCAAAATTGAAGCTTTTAAATAAGCAAAACTCTGTAAAAATGGCAATTTTGGTCACTGTGAGGGTTTAAACAGTGGTTATTCAACATGAGGCACGATCCAATTGACATTTTGAATCATTTTTGGTACAGTCCAAAAAATCAATTTTCGGATGAAAAACGATGACTCCGGACATGTCGAACGTTCCCAAAATTGTCTATAATGATGACATTTTAACATTTAATCTTTTGACTCTAAATGACTGTTGGATGTGAATTATGACTTTTTCAACAAAAATAAGTGTGTTTAAAGTCATTTCTGTGCTGAAACGGGTCAAAATTGAAGCTTTTGAGTAAGCAAAACTCTGTAAAAATGGCAATTTTGGTCACTGGGTTTAAAAAGTGGTTATTCAACATGAGGCACGATCCAATTGACATTTTGAATCATTTTTGGTACAGTCCAAAAAATCAATTTTCGGATGAAAAACGATGACACCGGACATGTCGAACGTTCCCAAAATGGTCTATAATATTGAAATTTTAACATTTAATCTTTTGACTCTAAATGACTGTTGGATGTGAATTATGACTTTTTCAACTAAAATAAGTGTGTTTAAAGTCATTTCTGTGACTGAAACGGGTCAAAATTGAAGCTTTAAAATAAGCAAAACTCTTTAAAAATGGCCATTTTGGTCACTGTGAGGGTTTAAAAAGTGGTTATTCAACATGAGGCACGATCCAATTGACATTTTGAATCATTTTTGGTACAGTCCAAAAAATCAATTTTCGGATGAAAAACGATGACTCCGGACATGTCGAACGTTCCCAAAATGGTCTATAATGATGAAATTTTAACATTTAATCTTTTGACTCTAAATGACTGTTGGATGTGAATTATGACTTTTTCAACTAAAATAAGTGTGTTTAAAGTCATTTCTGTGACCCAAATGGGTCAAAACTGAAGCTTTTAAATAAGCAAAACTCTGTAAAAATGGCCATTTTGGTAACTGTGAGGGTTTAAAAAGTGGTTATTCAACATGAGGCACGATCCAATTGACATTTTGAATCATTTTTGGTACAGTCCAAAAAATCAATTTTCGGATGAAAAACGATGACTCCGAACATGTCGAACGTTCCCAAAATGGTCTATAATGATGAAATTTTAACATTTAATCTTTTGACTCTAAATGACTGTTGGATGTGAATTATGACAATTTCAACTAAAATAAGTGTGTTTAAAGTCATTTCTGTGACTGAAACGTGTCACAATTGAAGCTTTTAAATAAGCAAAACTCTGTAAAAATGGCCATTTTGGTCACTGTGAGGGTTTAAAAAGTGGTTATTCAACATGAGGCACGATCCAATTGACATTTTGAATCATTTTTGGTACAGTCCAAAAAATCAATTTTCGGATGAAAAACGATGACACCGGACATGTCGAACGTTCCCAAAATGGTCTATAATATTGAAATTTTAACATTTAATCTTTTGACTCTAAATGACTGTTGGATGTGAATTATGACTTTTTCAACTAAAATAAGTGTGTTTAAAGTCATTTCTGTGACTGAAACGGGTCAAAATTGAAGCTTTTAAATAAGCAAAAGCTTTAAAAATGGCCATTTTGGTCACTGTGAGGGTTTAAAAAGTGGTTATTCAACATGAGGCACGATCCAATTGACATTTTGAATCATTTTTGGTACAGTCCAAAAAATCAATTTTCGGATGAAAAACGATGACTCCGGACATGTCGAACGTTCCCAAAATGGTCTATAATGATGAAATTTTAACATTTAATCTTTTGACTCTAAATGACTGTTGGATGTGAATTATGACTTTTTCAACTAAAATAAGTGTGTTTAAAGTCATTTCTGTGACTGAAATGGGTCAAAATTGAAGCTTTTAAATAAGCAAAACTCTGTAAAAATGGCCATTTTGGTCACTGTGAGGGTTTAAAAAGTGGTTATTCAACATGAGGCACGATCCAATTGACATTTTGAATCATTTTTGGTACAGTCCAAAAAATGAATTTTCGGATGAAAAACGATGACTCCGGACATGTCGAACGTTCCCAAAATGGTCTATAATGATGAAATTTTAACATTTAATCTTTTGACTCTAAATGACTGTTGGATGTGAATTATGACAATTTCAACTAAAATAAGTGTGTTTAAAGTCATTTCTGTGACTGAAACGGGTCAAAATTGAAGCTTTTAAATAAGCAAAACTCTGTAAAAATGGCCATTTTGGTCACTGTGAGGGTTTAAAATGTGGTTATTCAACATGAGGCACGATCCAATTGACATTTTGAATCATTTTTGGTACAGTCCAAAAAATCAATTTTCGGATGAAAAACGATGACTCCGGACATGTCGAACGTTCCCAAAATGGTCTATAATATTGAAATTTTAACATTTAATCTTTTGACTCTAAATGACTGTTGGATGTGAATTATGACTTTTTCAACTAAAATAAGTGTGTTTAAAGTCATTTCTGTGCCTGAAACGGGTCAAAATTGAAGCTTTTGAGTAAGCAAAACTCTGTAAAAATGGCAATTTTGGTCACTGTGAGGGTTTAAAAAGTGGTTATTCAACATGAGGCACGATCCAATTGACATTTTGAATCATTTTTGGTACAGTCCAAAAAATCAATTTTCGGATGAAAAACGATGACTCCGGACATGTCGAACGTTCCCAAAATGGTCTATAATGATGAAATTTTAACATTTAATCTTTTGACTCTAAATGACTGTTGGATGTGAATTATGACTTTTTCAACTAAAATAAGTGTGTTTAAAGTCATTTCTGTGACCCAAATGGGTCAAAACTGAAGCTTTTAAATAAGCAAAACTCTGTAAAAATGGCCATTTTGGTAACTGTGAGGGTTTAAAAAGTGGTTATTCAACATGAGGCACGATCCAATTGACATTTTGAATCATTTTTGGTACAGTCCAAAAAATCAATTTTCGGATGAAAAACGATGACTCCGAACATGTCGAACGTTCCCAAAATGGTCTATAATGATGAAATTTTAACATTTAATCTTTTGACTCTAAATGACTGTTGGATGTGAATTATGACAATTTCAACTAAAATAAGTGTGTTTAAAGTCATTTCTGTGACTGAAACGTGTCACAATTGAAGCTTTTAAATAAGCAAAACTCTGTAAAAATGGCCATTTTGGTCACTGTGAGGGTTTAAAAAGTGGTTATTCAACATGAGGCACGATCCAATTGACATTTTGAATCATTTTTGGTACAGTCCAAAAAATCAATTTTCGGATGAAAAACAATGACACCGGACATGTCGAACGTTCCCAAAATGGTCTATAATATTGAAATTTTAACATTTAATCTTTTGACTCTAAATGACTGTTGGATGTGAATTATGACTTTTTCAACTAAAATAAGTGTGTTTAAAGTCATTTCTGTGACTGAAACGGGTCAAAATTGAAGCTTTTAAATAAGCAAAAGCTTTAAAAATGGCCATTTTGGTCACTGTGAGGGTTTAAAAAGTGGTTATTCAACATGAGGCACGATCCAATTGACATTTTGAATCATTTTTGGTACAGTCCAAAAAATCAATTTTCGGATGAAAAACGATGACTCCGGACATGTCGAACGTTCCCAAAATGGTCTATAATGATGAAATTTTAACATTTAATCTTTTGACTCTAAATGACTGTTGGATGTGAATTATGACTTTTTCAACTAAAATAAGTGTGTTTAAAGTCATTTCTGTGACTGAAATGGGTCAAAATTGAAGCTTTTAAATAAGCAAAACTCTGTAAAAATGGCCATTTTGGTCACTGTGAGGGTTTAAAAAGTGGTTATTCAACATGAGGCACGATCCAATTGACATTTTGAATCATTTTTGGTACAGTCCAAAAAATGAATTTTCGGATGAAAAACGATGACTCCGGACATGTCGAACGTTCCCAAAATGGTCTATAATGATGAAATTTTAACATTTAATCTTTTGACTCTAAATGACTGTTGGATGTGAATTATGACAATTTCAACTAAAATAAGTGTGTTTAAAGTCATTTCTGTGACTGAAACGGGTCAAAATTGAAGCTTTTAAATAAGCAAAACTCTGTAAAAATGGCCATTTTGGTCACTGTGAGGGTTTAAAATGTGGTTATTCAACATGAGGCACGATCCAATTGACATTTTGAATCATTTTTGGTACAGTCCAAAAAATCAATTTTCGGATGAAAAACGATGACTCCGGACATGTCGAACGTTCCCAAAATGGTCTATAATATTGAAATTTTAACATTTAATCTTTTGACTCTAAATGACTGTTGGATGTGAATTATGACTTTTTCAACTAAAATAAGTGTGTTTAAAGTCATTTCTGTGACTGAAACGGGTCAAAATTGAAGCTTTTAAATAAGCAAAAGCTTTAAAAATGGCCATTTTGGTCACTGTGAGGGTTTAAAAAGTGGTTATTCAACATGAGGCACGATCCAATTGACATTTTGAATCATTTTTGGTACAGTCCAAAAAATCAATTTTCGGATGAAAAACGATGACTCCGGACATGTCGAACGTTCCCAAAATGGTCTATAATGATGAAATTTTAACATTTAATCTTTTGACTCTAAATGACTGTTGGATGTGAATTATGACAATTTCAACTAAAATAAGTGTGTTTAAAGTCATTTCTGTGACTGAAACGGGTCACAATTGAAGCTTTTAAATAAGCAAAACTCTGTAAAAATGGCCATTTTGGTCACTGTGAGGGTTTAAAAAGTGGTTATTCAACATGAGGCATGATCCAATTGACATTTTGAATCATTTTTGGTACAGTCCAAAAAATCAATTTTCGGATGAAAAACGATGACTCCGGACATGTCGAACGTTCCCAAAATGGTCTATAATGATGAAATTTTAACATTTAATCTTTTGACTCTAAATGACTGTTGGATGTGAATTATGACAATTTCAACTAAAATAAGTGTGTTTAAAGTCATTTCTGTGACTGAAACGGGTCAAAAAGGAAGCTTTTAAATAAGCAAAACTCTGTAAAAATGGCCATTTTGGTCACTGTGAGGGTTTAAAATGTGGTTATTCAACATGAGGCACGATCCAATTGACATTTTGAATCATTTTTGGTACAGTCCAAAAAATCAACTTTCGGATGAAAAACGATGACTCCGGACATGTCGAACGTTCCCAAAATGGTCTATAATATTGAAATTTTAACATTTAATCTTTTGACTCTAAATGACTGTTGGATGTGAATTATGACTTTTTCAACTAAAATAAGTGTGTTTAAAGTCATTTCTGTGACTGAAACGGGTCAAAATTGAAGCTTTTAAATAAGCAAAACTCTGTAAAAATGGCAATTTTGGTCACTGTGAGGGTTTAAACAGTGGTTATTCAACATGAGGCACGATCCAATTGACATTTTGAATCATTTTTGGTACAGTCCAAAAAATCAATTTTCGGATGAAAAACGATGACTCCGGACATGTCGAACGTTCCCAAAATTGTCTATAATGATGACATTTTAACATTTAATCTTTTGACTCTAAATGACTGTTGGATGTGAATTATGACTTTTTCAACAAAAATAAGTGTGTTTAAAGTCATTTCTGTGCCTGAAACGGGTCAAAATTGAAGCTTTTGAGTAAGCAAAACTCTGTAAAAATGGCAATTTTGGTCACTGGGTTTAAAAAGTGGTTATTCAACATGAGGCACGATCCAATTGACATTTTGAATCATTTTTGGTACAGTCCAAAAAATCAATTTTCGGATGAAAAACGATGACACCGGACATGTCGAACGTTCCCAAAATGGTCTATAATATTGAAATTTTAACATTTAATCTTTTGACTCTAAATGACTGTTGGATGTGAATTATGACTTTTTCAACTAAAATAAGTGTGTTTAAAGTCATTTCTGTGACTGAAACGGGTCAAAATTGAAGCTTTTAAATAAGCAAAACTCTTTAAAAATGGCCATTTTGGTCACTGTGAGGGTTTAAAAAGTGGTTATTCAACATGAGGCACGATCCAATTGACATTTTGAATCATTTTTGGTACAGTCCAAAAAAATCAATTTTCGGATGAAAAACGATGACTCCGGACATGTCGAACGTTCCCAAAATGGTCTATAATGATGAAATTTTAACATTTAATCTTTTGACTCTAAATGACTGTTGGATGTGAATTATGACTTTTTCAACTAAAATAAGTGTGTTTAAAGTCATTTCTGTGACCCAAATGGGTCAAAACTGAAGCTTTTAAATAAGCAAAACTCTGTAAAAATGGCCATTTTGGTAACTGTGAGGGTTTAAAAAGTGGTTATTCAACATGAGGCACGATCCAATTGACATTTTGAATCATTTTTGGTACAGTCCAAAAAATCAATTTTCGGATGAAAAACGATGACTCCGAACATGTCGAACGTTCCCAAAATGGTCTATAATGATGAAATTTTAACATTTAATCTTTTGACTCTAAATGACTGTTGGATGTGAATTATGACAATTTCAACTAAAATAAGTGTGTTTAAAGTCATTTCTGTGACTGAAACGTGTCACAATTGAAGCTTTTAAATAAGCAAAACTCTGTAAAAATGGCCATTTTGGTCACTGTGAGGGTTTAAAAAGTGGTTATTCAACATGAGGCACGATCCAATTGACATTTTGAATCATTTTTGGTACAGTCCAAAAAATCAATTTTCGGATGAAAAACGATGACACCGGACATGTCGAACGTTCCCAAAATGGTCTATAATATTGAAATTTTAACATTTAATCTTTTGACTCTAAATGACTGTTGGATGTGAATTATGACTTTTTCAACTAAAATAAGTGTGTTTAAAGTCATTTCTGTGACTGAAACGGGTCAAAATTGAAGCTTTTAAATAAGCAAAAGCTTTAAAAAAGGCCATTTTGGTCACTGTGAGGGTTTAAAAAGTGGTTATTCAACATGAGGCACGATCCAATTGACATTTTGAATCATTTTTGGTACAGTCCAAAAAATCCATTTTCGGATGAAAAACGATGACTCCGGACATGTCGAACGTTCCCAAAATGGTCTATAATGATGAAATTTTAACATTTAATCTTTTGACTCTAAATGACTGTTGGATGTGAATTATGACTTTTTCAACTAAAATAAGTGTGTTTAAAGTCATTTCTGTGACTGAAATGGGTCAAAATTGAAGCTTTTAAATAAGCAAAACTCTGTAAAAATGGCCATTTTGGTCACTGTGAGGGTTTAAAAAGTGGTTATTCAACATGAGGCACGATCCAATTGACATTTTGAATCATTTTTGGTACAGTCCAAAAAATGAATTTTCGGATGAAAAACGATGACTCCGGACATGTCGAACGTTCCCAAAATGGTCTATAATGATGAAATTTTAACATTTAATCTTTTGACTCTAAATGACTGTTGGATGTGAATTATGACAATTTCAACTAAAATAAGTGTGTTTAAAGTCATTTCTGTGACTGAAACGGGTCAAAATTGAAGCTTTTAAATAAGCAAAACTCTGTAAAAATGGCCATTTTGGTCACTGTGAGGGTTTAAAATGTGGTTATTCAACATGAGGCACGATCCAATTGACATTTTGAATCATTTTTGGTACAGTCCAAAAAATCAATTTTCGGATGAAAAACGATGACTCCGGACATGTCGAACGTTCCCAAAATGGTCTATAATATTGAAATTTTAACATTTAATCTTTTGACTCTAAATGACTGTTGGATGTGAATTATGACTTTTTCAACTAAAATAAGTGTGTTTAAAGTCATTTCTGTGCCTGAAACGGGTCAAAATTGAAGCTTTTGAGTAAGCAAAACTCTGTAAAAATGGCAATTTTGGTCACTGTGAGGGTTTAAAAAGTGGTTATTCAACATGAGGCACGATCCAATTGACATTTTGAATCATTTTTGGTACAGTCCAAAAAATCAATTTTCGGATGAAAAACGATGACTCCGGACATGTCGAACGTTCCCAAAATGGTCTATAATGATGAAATTTTAACATTTAATCTTTTGACTCTAAATGACTGTTGGATGTGAATTATGACTTTTTCAACTAAAATAAGTGTGTTTAAAGTCATTTCTGTGACCCAAATGGGTCAAAACTGAAGCTTTTAAATAAGCAAAACTCTGTAAAAATGGCCATTTTGGTAACTGTGAGGGTTTAAAAAGTGGTTATTCAACATGAGGCACGATCCAATTGACATTTTGAATCATTTTTGGTACAGTCCAAAAAATCAATTTTCGGATGAAAAACGATGACTCCGAACATGTCGAACGTTCCCAAAATGGTCTATAATGATGAAATTTTAACATTTAATCTTTTGACTCTAAATGACTGTTGGATGTGAATTATGACAATTTCAACTAAAATAAGTGTGTTTAAAGTCATTTCTGTGACTGAAACGTGCCACAATTGAAGCTTTTAAATAAGCAAAACTCTGTAAAAATGGCCATTTTGGTCACTGTGAGGGTTTAAAAAGTGGTTATTCAACATGAGGCACGATCCAATTGACATTTTGAATCATTTTTGGTACAGTCCAAAAAATCAATTTTCGGATGAAAAACAATGACACCGGACATGTCGAACGTTCCCAAAATGGTCTATAATATTGAAATTTTAACATTTAATCTTTTGACTCTAAATGACTGTTGGATGTGAATTATGACTTTTTCAACTAAAATAAGTGTGTTTAAAGTCATTTCTGTGACTGAAACGGGTCAAAATTGAAGCTTTTAAATAAGCAAAAGCTTTAAAAATGGCCATTTTGGTCACTGTGAGGGTTTAAAAAGTGGTTATTCAACATGAGGCACGATCCAATTGACATTTTGAATCATTTTTGGTACAGTCCAAAAAATCAATTTTCGGATGAAAAACGATGACTCCGGACATGTCGAACGTTCCCAAAATGGTCTATAATGATGAAATTTTAACATTTAATCTTTTGACTCTAAATGACTGTTGGATGTGAATTATGACTTTTTCAACTAAAATAAGTGTGTTTAAAGTCATTTCTGTGACTGAAATGGGTCAAAATTGAAGCTTTTAAATAAGCAAAACTCTGTAAAAATGGCCATTTTGGTCACTGTGAGGGTTTAAAAAGTGGTTATTCAACATGAGGCACGATCCAATTGACATTTTGAATCATTTTTGGTACAGTCCAAAAAATGAATTTTCGGATGAAAAACGATGACTCCGGACATGTCGAACGTTCCCAAAATGGTCTATAATGATGAAATTTTAACATTTAATCTTTTGACTCTAAATGACTGTTGGATGTGAATTATGACAATTTCAACTAAAATAAGTGTGTTTAAAGTCATTTCTGTGACTGAAACGGGTCAAAATTGAAGCTTTTAAATAAGCAAAACTCTGTAAAAATGGCCATTTTGGTCACTGTGAGGGTTTAAAATGTGGTTATTCAACATGAGGCACGATCCAATTGACATTTTGAATCATTTTTGGTACAGTCCAAAAAATCAATTTTCGGATGAAAAACGATGACTCCGGACATGTCGAACGTTCCCAAAATGGTCTATAATATTGAAATTTTAACATTTAATCTTTTGACTCTAAATGACTGTTGGATGTGAATTATGACTTTTTCAACTAAAATAAGTGTGTTTAAAGTCATTTCTGTGACTGAAACGGGTCAAAATTGAAGCTTTTAAATAAGCAAAAGCTTTAAAAATGGCCATTTTGGTCACTGTGAGGGTTTAAAAAGTGGTTATTCAACATGAGGCACGATCCAATTGACATTTTGAATCATTTTTGGTACAGTCCAAAAAATCAATTTTTCGGATGAAAAACGATGACTCCGGACATGTCGAACGTTCCCAAAATGGTCTATAATGATGAAATTTTAACATTTAATCTTTTGACTCTAAATGACTGTTGGATGTGAATTATGACTTTTTCAACTAAAATAAGTGTGTTTAAAGTCATTTCTGTGACTGAAATGGGTCAAAATTGAGCTTTTAAATAAGCAAAACTCTGTAAAAATGGCCATTTTGGTCACTGTGAGGGTTTAAAAAGTGGTTATTCAACATGAGGCACGATCCAATTGACATTTTTGAATCATTTTTGGTACAGTCCAAAAAATGAATTTTCGGATGAAAAACAATGACTCCGGACATGTCGAACGTTCCCAAAATGGTCTATAATGATGAAATTTTAACATTTAATCTTTTGACTCTAAATGACTGTTGGATGTGAATTATGACAATTTCAACTAAAATAAGTGTGTTTAAAGTCATTTCTGTGACTGAAACGGGTCAAAATTGAAGCTTTTAAATAAGCAAAACTCTGTAAAAATGGCCATTTTGGTCACTGTGAGGGTTTAAAATGTGGTTATTCAACATGAGGCACGATCCAATTGACATTTTGAATCATTTTTGGTACAGTCCAAAAAATCAATTTTCGGATGAAAAACGATGACTCCGGACATGTCGAACGTTCCCAAAATGGTCTATAATATTGAAATTTTAACATTTAATCTTTGACTCTAAATGGACTGTTGGATGTGAATTATGACTTTTTCAACTAAAATAAGTGTGTTTAAAGTCATTTCTGTGCCTGAAACGGGTCAAAATTGAAGCTTTTGAGTAAGCAAAACTCTGTAAAAATGGCAATTTTGGTCACTGTGAGGGTTTAAAATGTGGTTATTCAACATGAGGCACGATCCAATTGACATTTTGAATCATTTTTGGTACAGTCCAAAAAATCAATTTTCGGATGAAAAACGATGACTCCGGACATGTCGAACGTTCCCAAAATGGTCTATATGATGAAATTTTAACATTTAATCTTTTGACTCTAAATGACTGTTGGATGTGAATTATGACTTTTTCAACTAAAATAAGTGTGTTTAAAGTCATTTCTGTGACCCAAATGGGTCAAAACTGAAGCTTTTAAATAAGCAAAACTCTGTAAAAATGGCCATTTTGGTACTGTGAGGGGTTTAAAAGTGGTTATTCAACATGAGGCACGATCCAATTGACATTTTGAATCATTTTGGTACAGTCCAAAAAATCAATTTTCGGATGAAAAACGATGACTCCGAACATGTCGAACGTTCCCAAAATGGTCTATAATGATGAAATTTTAACATTTAATCTTTTGACTCTAAATGACTGTTGGATGTGAATTATGACAATTTCAACTAAAATAAGTGTGTTTAAAGTCATGTGACTGAAACGTGTCACAATTGAAGCTTTTAAATAAGCAAAACTCTGTAAAAATGGCCATTTTGGTCACTGTGAGGGTTTAAAAAGTGGTTATTCAACATGAGGCACGATCCAATTGACATTTTGAATCATTTTTGGTACAGTCCAAAAAATCAATTTTCGGATGAAAAACAATGACACCGGACATGTCGAACGTTCCCAAAATGGTCTATAATATTGAAATTTTAACATTTAATCTTTTGACTCTAAATGACTGTTGGATGTGAATTATGACTTTTTCAACTAAAATAAGTGTGTTTAAAGTCATTTCTGTGACTGAAACGGGTCAAAATTGAAGCTTTTAAATAAGCAAAAGCTTTAAAAATGGCCATTTTGGTCACTGTGAGGGTTTAAAAAGTGGTTATTCAACATGAGGCACGATCCAATTGACATTTTGAATCATTTTTGGTACAGTCCAAAAAATCAATTTTCGGATGAAAAACGATGACTCCGGACATGTCGAACGTTCCCAAAATGGTCTATAATGATGAAATTTTAACATTTAATCTTTTGACTCTAAATGACTGTTGGATGTGAATTATGACTTTTTCAACTAAAATAAGTGTGTTTAAAGTCATTTCTGTGACTGAAATGGGTCAAAATTGAAGCTTTTAAATAAGCAAAACTCTGTAAAAATGGCCATTTTGGTCACTGTGAGGGTTTAAAAAGTGGTTATTCAACATGAGGCACGATCCAATTGACATTTTGAATCATTTTGGTACAGTCCAAAAATGAATTTTCGGATGAAAAACGATGACTCCGGACATGTCGAACGTTCCCAAAATGGTCTATAATGATGAAATTTTAACATTAATCTTTTGACTCTAAATGACTGTTGGATGTGAATTATGACAATTTCAACTAAAATAAGTGAGTTTAAAGTCATTTCTGTGACTGAAACGGGTCAAAATTGAAGCTTTTAAATAAGCAAAACTCTGTAAAAATGGCCATTTTGGTCACTGTGAGGGTTTAAAAAGTGGTTATTCAACATGAGGCACGATCCAATTGACATTTTGAATCATTTTTGGTACAGTCCAAAAAATCAATTTCAGATGAAAAACCATGACTCCGGACATGTCGAACGTTCCCAAAATGGTCTATAATATTGAAATTTTAACATTAATCTTTTGACTCTAAATGACTGTTGGATGTGAATTATGACTTTTTCAACTAAAATAAGTGTGTTTAAAGTCATTTCTGTGACTGAAACGGTCAAAATTGAAGCTTTTAAATAAGCAAAACTCTGTAAAAATTGCCATTTTGGTCACTGTGAGGGTTTAAAAAGTGGTTATTCAACATGAGGCACGATCCAATTGACATTTTGAATCATTTTGGTACAGTCAAAAATCAATTTTCGGATGAAAAACGATGACTCCGGACATGTCGAACGTTCCCAAATGTCTATAATGATGAAATTTTAACATTTAATCTTTCGACTCTAAATGACTGTTGGATGTGAATTATGACAAATTCAACTAAAATAAGTGTGTTTAAAGTCATTTCTGTGACTGAAACGGGTCAAAATTGAAGCTTTTAAATAAGCAAAACTCTGTAAAAATGGCCATTTTGGTCACTGTGAGGGTTTAAAATGTGGTTATTCAACATGAGGCACGATCCAATTGACATTTTGAATCATTTTTGGTACAGTCCAAAAAATCAATTTTCGGATGAAAAACGATGACTCCGGACATGTCGAACGTTCCCAAAATGGTCTATAATATTGAAATTTTAACATTTAATCTTTTGACTCTAAATGACTGTTGGATGTGAATTATGACTTTTTCAACTAAAATAAGTGTGTTTTAAAGTCATTTCTGTGCCTGAAACGGGTCAAAATTGAAGCTTTTGAGTAAGCAAAACTCTGTAAAAATGGCAATTTTGGTCACTGTGAGGGTTTAAAAAGTGGTTATTCAACATGAGGCACGATCCAATTGACATTTTGAATCATTTTTGGTACAGTCCAAAAAATCAATTTTCGGATGAAAAACGATGACTCCGGACATGTCGAACGTTCCCAAAATGGTCTATAATGAGAAATTTTAACATTTAATCTTTTGACTCTAAATGACTGTTGGATGTGAATATGACTTTTTCAACTAAAATAAGTGTGTTTAAAGTCATTTCTGTGACCCAAATGGGTCAAAACTGAAGCTTTTAAATAAGCAAAACTCTGTAAAAATGGCCATTTTGGTAACTGTGAGGGTTTAAAAAGTGGTTATTCAACATGAGGCACGATCCAATTGACATTTTGAATCATTTATTGGTACAGTCCAAAAATCAATTTTCGGATGAAAAACGATGACTCCGAACATGTCGAACGTTCCCAAAATGGTCTATAATGATGAAATTTTAACATTTAATCTTTTGACTCTAAATGACTGTTGGATGTGAATTATGACAATTTCAACTAAAATAAGTTGTTTAAAGTCATTTCTGTGACTGAAACGTGTCACAATTGAAGCTTTTAAATAAGCAAAACTCTGTAAAATGGCCATTTTGGTCACTGTGAGGTTTAAAAAGTGGTTATTCAACATGAGGCACGATCCAATTGACATTTTGAATCATTTTTGGTACAGTCCAAAAAATCAATTTTCGGATGAAAAACAATGACACCGGACATGTCGAACGTTCCCAAAATGGTCTATAATATTGAAATTTTAACATTTAATCTTTTGACTCTAAATGACTGTTGGATGTGAATTATGACTTTTTCAACTAAAATAAGTGTGTTTAAAGTCATTTCTGTGACTGAAACGGGTCAAAATTGAAGCTTTTAAATAAGCAAAAGCTTTAAAAATGGCCATTTTGGTCACTGTGAGGGTTTAAAAAGTGGTTATTCAACATGAGGCACGATCCAATTGACATTTTGAATCATTTTTGGTACAGTCCAAAAAATCAATTTTCGGATGAAAAACGATGACTCCGGACATGTCGAACGTTCCCAAAATGGTCTATAATGATGAAATTTTAACATTTAATCTTTTGACTCTAAATGACTGTTGGATGTGAATTATGACTTTTTCAACTAAAATAAGTGTGTTTAAAGTCATTTCTGTGACTGAAATGGGTCAAAATTGAAGCTTTTAAATAAGCAAAACTCTGTAAAAATGGCCATTTTGGTCACTGTGAGGGTTTAAAAAGTGGTTATTCAACATGAGGCACGATCCAATTGACATTTTGAATCATTTTGGTACAGTCCAAAAAATGAATTTTCGGATGAAAAACGATGACTCCGGACATGTCGAACGTTCCCAAAATGGTCTATAATGATGAAATTTTAACATTTAATCTTTTGACTCTAAATGACTGTTGGATGTGAATTATGACAATTTCAACAAAATAAGTGTGTTTAAAGTCATTTCTGTGACTGAAACGGGTCAAAATTGAAGCTTTTAAATAAGCAAAACTCTGTAAAAATGGCCCTTTTGGTCACTGTGAGGGTTTAAAATGTGGTTATTCAACATGAGGCACGATCCAATTGACATTTTGAATCATTTTTGGTACAGTCCAAAAAATCAATTTTCGGATGAAAAACGATGACTTCCGGACATGTCGAACGTTACATGTCGAACGTTCCCAAAATGGTCTATAATATTGAAATTTTAACATTTAATCTTTTGACTCTAAATGACTGTTGGATGTGAATTATGACATTTTCAACTAAAATAAGTGTGTTTAAAGTCATTTCTGTGACTGAAACGGGTCAAAATTGAAGCTTTTAAATAAGCAAAACTCTGTAAAAATGGCCATTTTGGTCACTGTGAGGGTTTAAAATGTGGTTATTCAACATGAGGCACGATCCAATTGACATTTTGAATCATTTTTGGTACAGTCCAAAAAATCTATTTTCGGATGAAAAACGATGACTCCGGACACGTCGAACGTTCCCAAAATGGTCTATAATGATGAAATTTTAACATTTAATCTTTTGACTCTAAATGACTGTTGGATGTGAATTATGACAATTTCAACTAAAATAAGTGTGTTTAAAGTCATTTCTGTGACTGAAACGGGTCACAATTGAAGCTTTTAAATAAGCAAAACTCTGTAAAAATGGCCATTTTGGTCACTGTGAGGGTTTAAAAAGTGGTTATTCAACATGAGGCACAATCCAATTGACATTTTGAATCATTTTTGGTACAGTCCAAAAAATCAATTTTTGGATGAAAAACGATGACTCCGGACATGTCGAACGTTCCCAAAATGGTCTATAATATTGAAATTTTAACATTTAATCTTTTGACTCTAAATGACTGTTGGATGTGAATTATGACTTTTTCAACTAAAATAAGTGTGTTTAAAGTCATTTCTGTGCCTGAAACGGGTCAAAATTGAAGCTTTTGAGTAAGCAAAACTCTGTAAAAATGGCAATTTTGGTCACTGTGAGGGTTTAAAAAGTGGTTATTCAACATGAGGCACGATCCAATTGACATTTTGAATCATTTTTGGTACAGTCCAAAAAATCTATTTTCGGATGAAAAACGATGACTCCGGACATGTCGAACGTTCCCAAAATGGTCTATAATGATGAAATTTTAACATTTAATCTTTTGACTCTAAATGACTGTTGGATGTGAATTATGACAATTTCAACTAAAATAAGTGTGTTTAAAGTCATTTCTGTGACTGAAACGGGTCAAAATTGAAGCTTTTAAATAAGCAAAACTCTGTAAAAATGGCCATTTTGGTCACTGTGAGGGTTTAAAATGTGGTTATTCAACATGAGGCACGATCCAATTGACATTTTGAATCATTTTTGGTACAGTCCAAAAAATCAATTTTCAGATGAAAAACCATGACTCCGGACATGTCGAACGTTCCCAAAATGGTCTATAATATTGAAATTTTAACATTTAATCTTTTGACTCTAAATGACTGTTGGGTGTGAATTATGACTTTTTCAACTAAAATAAGTGTGTTTAAAGTCATTTCTGTGACTGAAACGGGTCAAAATTGAAGCTTTTAAATAAGCAAAACTCTGTAAAAATTGCCATTTTGGTCACTGTGAGGGTTTAAAAAGTGGTTATTCAACATGAGGCACGATCCAATTGACATTTTGAATCATTTTTGGTACAGTCCAAAAAATCAATTTTCGGATGAAAAACGATGACTCCGGACATGTCGAACGTTCCCAAAATGGTCTATAATGATGAAATTTTAACATTTAATCTTTTGACTCTAAATGACTGTTGGATGTGAATTATGACAAATTCAAGTAAAATAAGTGTGTTTAAAGTCATTTCTGTGACTGAAACGGGTCACAATTGAAGCTTTTAAATAAGCAAAACTCTGTAAAAATGGCCATTTTGGTCACTGTGAGGGTTTAAAAAGTGGTTATTCAACATGAGGCATGATCCAATTGACATTTTGAATCATTTTTGGTACAGTCCAAAAAATCAATTTTCGGATGAAAAACGATGACTCCGGACATGTCGAACGTTCCCAAAATGGTCTATAATGATGAAATTTTAACATTTAATCTTTTGACTCTAAATGACTGTTGGATGTGAATTATGACAATTTCAACTAAAATAAGTGTGTTTAAAGTCATTTCTGTGACTGAAACGGGTCAAAAAGGAAGCTTTTAAATAAGCAAAACTCTGTAAAAATGGCCATTTTGGTCACTGTGAGGGTTTAAAATGTGGTTATTCAACATGAGGCACGATCCAATTGACATTTTGAATCATTTTTGGTACAGTCCAAAAAATCAACTTTCGGATGAAAAACGATGACTCCGGACATGTCGAACGTTCCCAAAATGGTCTATAATATTGAAATTTTAACATTTAATCTTTTGACTCTAAATGACTGTTGGATGTGAATTATGACTTTTTCAACTAAAATAAGTGTGTTTAAAGTCATTTGTGTGACTGAAATGGGTCAAAATTGAAGCTTTTAAATAAGCAAAACTCTGTAAAAATGGCCATTTTGGTAACTGTGAGGGTTTAAAAAGTGGTTATTCAACATGAGGCACGATCCAATTGACATTTTGAATCATTTTTGGTACAGTCCAAAAAATCAATTTTCGGATGAAAAACGATGACTCCGGACATGTCGAACCTTCCCAAAATGGTCTATAATATTGAAATTTTAACATTTAATCTTTTGACTCTAAATGACTGTTGGATGTGAATTATGACTTTTTCAACTAAAATAAGTGTGTTTAAAGTCATTTCTGTGACTGAAACGGGTCAAAATTGAAGCTTTTAAATAAGCAAAACTCTGTAAAAATGGCCATTTTGGTCACTGTGAGGGTTTAAAAAGTTGTTATTCAACATGAGGCACGATCCAATTGACATTTTGAATCATTTTTGGTACAGTCCAAAAAATCAATTTTCGGATGAAAAACGATGACTCCGGACATGTCGAACGTTCCCAAAATGGTCTATAATGATGAAATTTTAACATTTAATCTTTTGACTCTAAATGGCTGTTGGATGTGAATTATGACTTTTTCAACTAAAATAAGTGTGTTTAAAGTCATTTGTGTGACTGAAATGGGTCAAAATTGAAGCTTTTAAATAAGCAAAACTCTGTAAAAATGGCCATTTTGGTAACTGTGAGGGTTTAAAAAGTGGTTATTCAACATGAGGCACGATCCAATTGACATTTTGAATCATTTTTGGTACAGTCCAAAAAATCAATTTTCGGATGAAAAACGATGACTCCGGACATGTCGAACCTTCCCAAAATGGTCTATAATATTGAAATTTTAACATTTAATCTTTTGACTCTAAATGACTGTTGGATGTGAATTATGACTTTTTCAACTAAAATAAGTGTGTTTAAAGTCATTTCTGTGACTGAAACGGGTCAAAATTGAAGCTTTTAAATAAGCAAAACTCTGTAAAAATGGCCATTTTGGTCACTGTGAGGGTTTAAAAAGTTGTTATTCAACATGAGGCACGATCCAATTGACATTTTGAATCATTTTTGGTACAGTCCAAAAAATCAATTTTCGGATGAAAAACGATGACTCCGGACATGTCGAACGTTCCCAAAATGGTCTATAATGATGAAATTTTAACATTTAATCTTTTGACTCTAAATGACTGTTGGATGTGAATTATGACAATTTCAACTAAAATAAGTGTGTTTAAAGTCATTTCTGTGACTGAAACGGGTCAAAATTGAAGCTTTTAAATAAGCAAAACTCTGTAAAAATGGCCATTTTGGTCACTGTGAGGGTTTAAAATGTGGTTATTCAACATGAGGCACGATCCAATTGACATTTTGAATCATTTTTGGTACAGTCCAAAAAATCAATTTTCGGATGAAAAACGATGACTCCGGACATGTCGAACGTTCCCAAAATGGTCTATAATATTGACATTTTAACATTTAATCTTTTGACTCTAAATGACTGTTGGATGTGAATTATGACTTTTTCAACTAAAATAAGTGTGTTTAAAGTCATTTCTGTGCCTGAAACGGGTCAAAATTGAAGCTTTTGAGTAAGCAAAACTCTGTAAAAATGGCAATTTTGGTCACTGTGAGGGTTTAAAAAGTGGTTATTCAACATGAGGCACGATCCAATTGACATTTTGAATCATTTTTGGTACAGTCCAAAAAATCAATTTTCGGATGAAAAACGATGACTCCGGACATGTCGAACGTTCCCAAAATGGTCTATAATGATGAAATTTTAACATTTAATCTTTTGACTCTAAATGACTGTTGGATGTGAATTATGACTTTTTCAACTAAAATAAGTGTGTTTAAAGTCATTTCTGTGACTGAAATGGGTCAAAATTGAAGCTTTTAAATAAGCAAAACTCTGTAAAAATGGCCATTTTGGTAACTGTGAGGGTTTAAAAAGTGGTTATTCAACATGAGGCACGATCCAATTGACATTTTGAATCATTTTTGGTACAGTCCAAAAAATCAATTTTCGGATGAAAAACGATGACTCCGGACATGTCGAACGTTCCCAAAATGGTCTATAATATTGAAATTTTAACATTTAATCTTTTGACTCTAAATGACTGTTGGATGTGAATTATGACTTTTTCAACTAAAATAAGTGTGTTTAAAGTCATTTCTGTGACTGAAACGGGTCAAAATTGAAGCTTTTAAATAAGCAAAACTCTGTAAAAATGGCCATTTTGGTCACTGTGAGGGTTTAAAAAGTGGTTATTCAACATGAGGCACGATCCAATTGACATTTTGAATCATTTTTGGTACAGTCCAAAAAATCAATTTTCGGATGAAAAACGATGACTCCGGACATGTCGAACGTTCCCAAAATGGTCTATAATGATGAAATTTTAACATTTAATCTTTTGACTCTAAATGACTGTTGGATGTGAATTATGACTTTTTCAACTAAAATAAGTGTGTTTAAAGTCATTTGTGTGACTGAAATGGGTCAAAATTGAAGCTTTTAAATAAGCAAAACTCTGTAAAAATGGCCATTTTGGTAACTGTGAGGGTTTAAAAAGTGGTTATTCAACATGAGGCACGATCCAATTGACATTTTGAATCATTTTTGGTACAGTCCAAAAAATCAATTTTCGGATGAAAAACGATGACTCCGGACATGTCGAACCTTCCCAAAATGGTCTATAATATTGAAATTTTAACATTTAATCTTTTGACTCTAAATGACTGTTGGATGTGAATTATGACTTTTTCAACTAAAATAAGTGTGTTTAAAGTCATTTCTGTGACTGAAACGGGTCAAAATTGAAGCTTTTAAATAAGCAAAACTCTGTAAAAATGGCCATTTTGGTCACTGTGAGGGTTTAAAATGTGGTTATTCAACATGAGGCACGATCCAATTGACATTTTGAATCATTTTTGGTACAGTCCAAAAAATCAATTTTCGGATGAAAAACGATGACTCCGGACATGTCGAACGTTCCCAAAATGGTCTATAATATTGACATTTTAACATTTAATCTTTTGACTCTAAATGACTGTTGGATGTGAATTATGACTTTTTCAGCTAAAATAAGTGTGTTTAAAGTCATTTCTGTGCCTGAAACGGGTCAAAATTGAAGCTTTTGAGTAAGCAAAACTCTGTAAAAATGGCAATTTTGGTCACTGTGAGGGTTTAAAAAGTGGTTATTCAACATGAGGCACGATCCAATTGACATTTTGAATCATTTTTGGTACAGTCCAAAAAATCAATTTTCGGATGAAAAACGATGACTCCGGACATGTCGAACGTTCCCAAAATGGTCTATAATGATGAAATTTTAACATTTAATCTTTTGACTCTAAATGACTGTTGGATGTGAATTATGACTTTTTCAACTAAAATAAGTGTGTTTAAAGTCATTTCTGTGACTGAAACGGGTCAAAATTGAAGCTTTTAAATAAGCAAAACTCTGTAAAAATGGCCATTTTGGTCACTGTGAGGGTTTAAAAAGTGGTTATTCAACATGAGGCACGATCCAATTGACATTTTGAATCATTTTTGGTACAGTCCAAAAAATCAATTTTCGGATGAAAAACGATGACTCCGGACATGTCGAACGTTCCCAAAATGGTCTATAATGATGAAATTTTAACATTTAATCTTTTGACTCTAAATGACTGTTGGATGTGAATTATGACAATTTCAACTAAAATAAGTGTGTTTAAAGTCATTTCTGTGACTGAAACGGGTCACAATTGAAGCTTTTAAATAAGCAAAACTCTGTAAAAATGGCCATTTTGGTCACTGTGAGGGTTTAAAAAGTGGTTATTCAACATGAGGCACGATCCAATTGACATTTTGAATCATTTTTGGTACAGTCCAAAAAATCAATTTTCGGATGAAAAACGATGACTCCGGACACGTCGAACGTTCCCAAAATGGTCTATAATGATGAAATTTTAACATTTAATCTTTTGACTCTAAATGACTGTTGGATGTGAATTATGACAATTTCAACTAAAATAAGTGTGTTTAAAGTCATTTCTGTGACTGAAACGGGTCACAATTGAAGCTTTTAAATAAGCAAAACTCTGTAAAAATGGCCATTTTGGTCACTGTGAGGGTTTAAAAAGTGGTTATTCAACATGAGGCACGATCCAATTGACATTTTGAATCATTTTTGGTACAGTCCAAAAAATCAATTTTTGGATGAAAAACGATGACTCCGGACATGTCGAACGTTCCCAAAATGGTCTATAATATTGAAATTTTAACATTTAATCTTTTGACTCTAAATGACTGTTGGATGTGAATTATGACTTTTTCAACTAAAATAAGTGTGTTTAAAGTCATTTCTGTGCCTGAAACGGGTCAAAATTGAAGCTTTTGAGTAAGCAAAACTCTGTAAAAATGGCAATTTTGGTCACTGTGAGGGTTTAAAAAGTGGTTATTCAACATGAGGCACGATCCAATTGACATTTTGAATCATTTTTGGTACAGTCCAAAAAATCAATTTTCGGATGAAAAACGATGACTCCGGACATGTCGAACGTTCCCAAAATGGTCTATAATGATGAAATTTTAACATTTAATCTTTTGACTCTAAATGACTGTTGGATGTGAATTATGACTTTTTCAACTAAAATAAGTGTGTTTAAAGTCATTTGTGTGACTGAAATGGGTCAAAATTGAAGCTTTTAAATAAGCAAAACTCTGTAAAAATGGCCATTTTGGTAACTGTGAGGGTTTAAAAAGTGGTTATTCAACATGAGGCACGATCCAATTGACATTTTGAATCATTTTTGGTACAGTCCAAAAAATCAATTTTCGGATGAAAAACGATGACTCCGGACATGTCGAACCTTCCCAAAATGGTCTATAATATTGAAATTTTAACATTTAATCTTTTGACTCTAAATGACTGTTGGATGTGAATTATGACTTTTTCAACTAAAATAAGTGTGTTTAAAGTCATTTCTGTGAATGAAACGGGTCAAAATTGAAGCCTTTAAATAAGCAAAACTCTGTAAAAATGGCCATTTTGGTCACTGTGAGGGTTTAAAAAGTTGTTATTCAACATGAGGCACGATCCAATTGACATTTTGAATCATTTTTGGTACAGTCCAAAAAATCAATTTTCGGATGAAAAACGATGACTCCGGACATGTCGAACGTTCCCAAAATGGTCTATAATGATGAAATTTTAACATTAATCTTTTGACTCTAAATGACTGTTGGATGTGAATTATGACAATTTCAACTAAAATAAGTGTGTTTAAAGTCATTTCTGTGACTGAAACGGGTCAAAATTGAAGCTTTTAAATAAGCAAAACTCTGTAAAAATGGCCATTTTGGTCACTGTGAGGGTTTAAAATGTGGTTATTCAACATGAGGCACGATCCAATTGACATTTTGAATCATTTTTGGTACAGTCCAAAAAATCAATTTTCGGATGAAAAACGATGACTCCGGACATGTCGAACGTTCCCAAAATGGTCTATAATATTGACATTTTAACATTTAATCTTTTGACTCTAAATGACTGTTGGATGTGAATTATGACTTTTTCAACTAAAATAAGTGTGTTTAAAGTCATTTCTGTGACTGAAACGGGTCAAAATTGAAGCTTTTAAATAAGCAAAACTCTGTAAAAATGGCCATTTTGGTCACTGTGAGGGTTTAAAATGTGGTTATTCAACATGAGGCATGATCCAATTGACATTTTGAATCATTTTTGGTACAGTCCAAAAAATCAATTTTCGGATGAAAAACGATGACTCCGGACATGTCGAACGTTCCCAAAATGGTCTATAATATTGACATTTTAACATTTAATCTTTTGACTCTAAATGACTGTTGGATGTGAATTATGACTTTTTCAACTAAAATAAGTGTGTTTAAAGTCATTTCTGTGCCTGAAACGGGTCAAAATTGAAGCTTTTGAGTAAGCAAAACTCTGTAAAAATGGCAATTTTGGTCACTGTGAGGGTTTAAAAAGTGGTTATTCAACATGAGGCACGATCCAATTGACATTTTGAATCATTTTTGGTACAGTCCAAAAAATCAATTTTCGGATGAAAAACGATGACTCCGGACATGTCGAACGTTCCCAAAATGGTCTATAATGATGAAATTTTAACATTTAATCTTTTGACTCTAAATGACTGTTGGATGTGAATTATGACTTTTTCAACTAAAATAAGTGTGTTTAAAGTCATTTCTGTGACTGAAATGGGTCAAAATTGAAGCTTTTAAATAAGCAAAACTCTGTAAAAATGGCCATTTTGGTAACTGTGAGGGTTTAAAAAGTGGTTATTCAACATGAGGCACGATCCAATTGACATTTTGAATCATTTTTGGTACAGTTCAAAAAATCAATTTTCGGATGAAAAACGATGACTCCGGACATGTCGAACGTTCCCAAAATGGTCTATAATATTGAAATTTTAACATTTAATCTTTTGACTCTAAATGACTGTTGGATGTGAATTATGACAATTTCAACTAAAATAAGTGTGTTTAAAGTCATTTCTGTGACTGAAACGGGTCAAAATTGAAGCTTTTAAATAAGCAAAACTCTGTAAAAATGGCAATTTTGGTCACTGTGAGGGTTTAAACAGTGGTTATTCAACATGAGGCACGATCCAATTGACATTTTGAATCATTTTTGGTACAGTCCAAAAAATCAATTTTCGGATGAAAAACGATGACTCCGGACATGTCGAACGTTCCCAAAATGGTCTATAATGATGACATTTTAACATTTAATCTTTTGACTCTAAATGACTGTTGGATGTGAATTATGACTTTTTCAACAAAAATAAGTGTGTTTAAAGTCATTTCTGTGCCTGAAACGGGTCAAAATTGGAGCTTTTGAGTAAGCAAAACTCTGTAAAAATGGCAATTTTGGTCACTGTGAGGGTTTAAAAAGTGGTTATTCAACATGAGGCACGATCCAATTGACATTTTGAATCATTTTTGGTACAGTCCAAAAAATCAATTTTCGGATGAAAAACGATGACACCGGACATGTCGAACGTTCCGAAAATGGTCTATAATATTGAAATTTTAACATTTAATCTTTTGACTCTAAATGACTGTTGGATGTGAATTATGACTTTTTCAACTAAAATAAGTGTGTTTAAAGTCATTTCTGTGACTGAAACGGGTCAAAATTGAAGCTTTTAAATAAGCAAAACTCTTTAAAAATGGCCATTTTGGTCACTGTGAGGGTTTAAAAAGTGGTTATTCAACATGAGGCACGATCCAATTGACATTTTGAATCATTTTTGGTACAGTCCAAAAAATCAATTTTCGGATGAAAAACGATGACTCCGGACATGTCGAACGTTCCCAAAATGGTCTATAATGATGACATTTTAACATTTAATCTTTTGACTCTAAATGACTGTTGGATGTGAATTATGACTTTTTCAACTAAAATAAGTGTGTTTAAAGTCATTTCTGTGACTGAAACGGGTCAAAATTGAAGCTTTTAAATAAGCAAAACTCTGTAAAAATGGCCATTTTGGTCACTGTGAGGGTTTAAAAAGTGGTTATTCAACATGAGGCACGATCCAATTGACATTTTGAATCATTTTTGGTACAGTCCAAAAAATCCATTTTCGGATGAAAAACGATGACTCCGGACATGTCGAACGTTCCCAAAATGGTCTATAATGATGAAATTTTAACATTTAATCTTTTGACTCTAAATGACTGTTGGATGTGAATTATGACTTTTTCAACTAAAATAAGTGTGTTTAAAGTCATTTCTGTGCCTGAAACGGGTCAAAATTGAAGCTTTTGAGTAAGCAAAACTCTGTAAAAATGGCAATTTTGGTCACTGTGAGGGTTTAAAAAGTGGTTATTCAACATGAGGCACGATCCAATTGACATTTTGAATCATTTTTGGTACAGTCCAAAAAATCAATTTTCGGATGAAAAACGATGACTCCGGACATGTCGAACGTTCCCAAAATGGTCTATAATGATGAAATTTTAACATTTAATCTTTTGACTCTAAATGACTGTTGGATGTGAATTATGACTTTTTCAACTAAAATAAGTGTGTTTAAAGTCATTTCTGTGACTGAAATGGGTCAAAATTGAAGCTTTTAAATAAGCAAAACTCTGTAAAAATGGCCATTTTGGTAACTGTGAGGGTTTAAAAAGTGGTTATTCAACATGAGGCACGATCCAATTGACATTTTGAATCATTTTTGGTACAGTCCAAAAAATCAATTTTCGGATGAAAAACGATGACTCCGGACATGTCGAACGTTCCCAAAATGGTCTATAATATTGAAATTTTAACATTTAATCTTTTGACTCTAAATGACTGTTGGATGTGAATTATGACTTTTTCAACTAAAATAAGTGTGTTTAAAGTCATTTCTGTGACTGAAACGGGTCAAAATTGAAGCTTTTAAATAAGCAAAACTCTGTAAAAATTGCCATTTTGGTCACTGTGAGGGTTTAAAAAGTGGTTATTCAACATGAGGCACGATCCAATTGACATTTTGAATCATTTTTGGTACAGTCCAATGTAGGAGAGTAGGGTCTGCAATCCTATGATCACCCAGATTTTTTGCTTTTGTTTCACTGGTTTACGACTTTCTCTGGCTGTGGGCCTGCTAATCAGACCCACAGCCTGGCTGTTCTCTTTCTAAATTACGACATGTACCCTAGGTGCATTTACCAATTGGTACTGGGCCACCTTATCAGACCCCGTAACGCAGGGCCTAGGTGTACCCAGGGCCGCCAGGGGCTGCAGCATGTATTATGCCACCTCTGGCTGGCCTCCTAAATTTGACACAACTGGCTGCGTGACAGCTGGGGCGAAGTCGTGTACACACACTTTGCTTTAGATATAGTAGCACTATATCTAACCATACAATGGACACTCGAGTTCCTATCAGTCACTCCTATGGCGGGCCTTGACAATCCTGAAGGCAGAGTGCGTGGGCTCGTGTGAACTAAGCTCTGGCCCGAGCCGAGCCCGGTTGCAGCTTGCGGAATCAAGACCCAATGGCTGTTCCATGATAACGCGTACCATATCGGTAACTTCGGTGTCGCGTTATCAAGACATGTCGAGTAAGGTGTCATACGAATCGGGATGCTGCCCTCTCCCCAACTCTGGCGACGAGGTTAGCATTCCGCCCTTCTAGAGGGACACGACATGTATGTAACTGTGAACCCCGGTTAAAGTTAACTAAAGCCTCAGCTCCACAAAATGGATGCTGCCACCACAGACACGAGTCTGACCTCCTGCTGCTGGGAGTCCTTCCAGCGAGGAGAGCTTGGACAAAGGGTTTCCTGTCGAGGGCGGTGTTCGCACCGTCCCAGACAGGGTTTGTGTATTCTGGGTAGGTAGGGCTTTTGCGAGAAGGTGACTGCGTAGTGGCACCCCGGTGCTCACTACGCATCTGCCGGTTAGAACCAGTTCCAGGGGCGACAGCCCTGGCCTGGGGAAAGTCCGGCAGGGGAGAGGGGTGTAACTACCCCCCTTCCTGGTCCCACCCTTAGGGCAGGACCTAGTCATGTACCCACCCCTTTCTTTAGAATAAAGGCCGGAGCGGGGACCCTTCCAAATTAGATCATCTTTGACTCAAGAACTACTTTCTACGAAAGGACATTCAAGACTCTTCTCAAGATTTCTCCCTTGTGACTAAGGAGTAGTCACCCTGCATCAGCGGGCACCATCTAAGAACTCTGCGGTTTGCTGTAAGTCCTTCCTCAAGGAATCCGACGGCCCAGCTCGACGAGAACCGGCTTCCCTGGCACCTCTGACCTCTACCCACGTCATCAGCTTAGCTGTGCTCTGTGGGTGCGACGAGACCTCGAGGGACCGGCCATCATCAAAACCTGCACGCTTTCTTAACCAGCACGACCATCGAGGTAACTCTCTGGTGAGTGCTCTGGGGTCCGAGAAGCCCCGACCCTGAGCCGCTCCAGCATCGAAGTGCAGTCTCCCAGCATCTCCACGATCTGCGTGGGGCCCTTCCGCTCGCTGCTCAGCATGTTGTCTGGTCACTAGCCGCTGGCTTGTGCCCTTCTGTGACGACATCCGGAAACCAACACTGCTGGTCTGGTTGCTCCAGACCGGCCCTTGCTTCCATCTTTTCGAGAAGCACCCCGGACCCTCCTGGTCCACTCAAGACGCCAACTTAGGCCCACCCCGTGGCCCTGAGATTTGCCAAGGCTTGTTGCCCCATCCTGGGCCCAGCGACGCCGACAGCATCATCCTTCGTGGGACAGCTCGCACCTCCACCGTGGTCGCCGACAACGCCTCCTGGTCCGTGAGACTGCCGAGCCTAGCGTCGCCCACTCACCTGGTCGAGGTGACGGCCAACCGGTGCCTTCCTGGTACCCTCTGACTACTGGCTAGTAGTACGAACTTGGTCCCCTCTGCTTTCAGGTATCATCAATCTCTGATCCAGGCTTGGATCTCTACGAACTATTCATCACTGGTCGCCGGCCAGCAACTCCTTTTCTTCCGGCTCCTGGCTCGTCAGCGAAGACCCCGACGCCTGTAAGACTTGTGCAGCCGCAGCCCTCGTGGCTAGGTAACTCGGCATTTCGGTGCCTGCATAGCCTCTTTACTCTAGGGTCCCGAGTCCCTCGCTTCCGACTTGCCTTATCGGGTCCACCCGAGACCTTAACCTTTCCGTGTCCTCGGACACTTGTTTTAATTGTGCACTTGAAGTATTTGCTAAAGAGATTTGGTTTGTGCTTAGTACCCTGTCCTCATAAAGAGTACAGGGCTGTTGTGATTCTTAATAAATATACTGTTTATTTTCATAACTCTCGTGTGGTGTCCTTTCACTGGGTGTTCAAGGGGTACATGTGTGGTAAACAGCTGGCTTAACGCGCCCTCTCGAGTCTTTAGCCTTAGACTGCTCGTATCCACGCTACTAGGATAGCTGGTCTATAGGTTGACTTACAACCAAACACCATAAGGGTCGTTGGAACGATACATAGCGGTCGCTAGAATAGCGAACGTTGCATATCGGGCCAACTTCTCACATTGGTGAGCAGCGGTTGGGATTTGAGCTTGCTGTTGTTTTACCACACGTATCCTAAGAATATCTTGCTGAAAGATCACACAAGTACTGTTAGTACATATAACTAAAGTTTAGAATACTCTGAGTTCTACTGAACCAGCTGTTGTAGCTCCTCAAGGCTTAGCACACCTTGGCTGCAACTCTTAGCAAGGGAACAGTAGGTAAACACGTAGTGTAGGTAGGTGCATCACTTACACCACACTAGAAACAGTATGTCGGACAAAGGAGGAAACTCTGAGTCTCCCCTTGTGTCAGTTGACCCTCCACAGGTCATCCCTTCAAGATATACTGCGCTTAACTTCCATGAGTTACGACAAGTATGTACCTCTAGGAAGATTAAGCAAGGGGCTAACCCCACCACCTCCTTTCTGATTGGTCTCCTAGAGACTTATGATGCCAGAAAGGCTGAGAAGCTTCTTAGCCATTCTAATCCAGAAGGAGACATGCCTCCCCTTGAGGGAACCAGAGACGATCCTGACCTCATCCACCTCGCAACTGAGAACGAAGATGTGGAGGACGATGAGGATGAGGATCCCTCTGGGGATGAGGCAGATAAGGGACAGGTAGAAGTCGTCAGACTAAGCAGGTCCAACTTAAGCAAACATGATAGCGGTACTGGGGGACCCCTGGGGCCACTATCAGGTCAGCTTAACATTGGGAATGGACGAGCCCGATCTCTGTCAAGAGACTCTGGCAGATCCCTTCAAACCAATGGCTCTCGCAACTCTTCTCAAAGAGGGATGACGTCCCCTCAGAGGAGAGTGTACGAAGCTAAGGAAAGGGCGGCTAATCTGAGGATCGAAAGGGAAGAACTTGCCCTGGCCAAAGAGAGGCTTGCCTTTGCGAGAGAGCAACAGTTAAGTGGGGTAGTCCCCACTGGTGGCAGCAATGTACCTAGCAATAGGGAAAAGAGTTTCGATACGAAACACCTTGGTAAGATAGTGCCCCCCTTTAAACAAGGGGACGACATCCACAAATGGATAACTGCTTTGGAGAGGGCCTGCACTGTGCAGGGTGTTCCCCAGAGTCAGTGGGCAGCTATCTTGTGGCTCTCCTTTGAAGGAAAAGGAAGAGACAAGCTCCTCACCACAAGGGTGGAGGACGCTAACGATTACCAAGTCTTGAAAAACACACTCGTTGAAGGGTTCGGCCTAACCACTGAGCAGTACAGGGTGCTGTTCAGGGATACCCAGAAAACGCAGTCTCAAGATTGGTCTGACTTTGTCGATTGTGCCACTAAGGCTTTTGAGGGCTGGTTGCTGGGCAGTAAGGTTACTGATTACAAAGGATTGTATAATTTGATGATGAGAGAACAAATTTTAAACAATTGTCAGAACCAGTTGTTGCATCAGCATCTTGTCGACTCGGATGTGACCTCTCCCCAAGAATTGGGAAAGAAGGCAGACAGATGGGTTCGTACGAGAGTTAAACAGAACCAGGGCCAGAATCAAGGTGGTCAGAAGAAAGCAGACCAGAAGGGTAAAGATTCTAAAGGGGAACAAAATGACCAGAAGTCTTCGACAGGTCCCCAACAACCCAAAGAGGGTGGGGGTCAGGCTCCCCAAAAGAAGAAAGAAGGCCAATCCAAAAGATGGTGCCAGTACTGTAAAAGTAAATCTCACTGGTTTAGTGAGTGCACCAAGAAAGGAGGAGGGCAGACTCCTGCCACTGCAGCCCCTAAGGCACCTGTGCCCCCTAGTACAGTCAGCAGTGGTAGTGCACCTCCCAAGGGTTTAGTAGGGTTAACCCTGGGTTCTGAGGGGCGTGACAACTTAGTTGGCACACTCACTCAGGCTGTCCTTGTCAGTACAGGGGACGCGGACGTGTCCCCTGACATAAGTCCCAATACCTTGGGCAAATACCGACAAACGCCTTTCATAAATGGAAAGATGGCTCAGGCCTATAGGGACACTTGTGCCAGCGTCACCATGGTGACGCCTAACTTTGTGGACCCTGGACAGATCATGCCAGGTACAGAATTCCTGGTGACCAATGCAAGCAATGTCACTACCAGTCACAGTATGGCAATTGTAGCTTTCTCCTGGGGAGGGGTAACTGGCCAAAAGAAGGTTGTAGTTAGTCCAGACCTCCCAGTGGATTGTTTGTTGGGCAATGATTTGGAGTCATCACAATGGTCAGAAGTGGAGCACCGGACTCACATGGAAATGTTAGGTTTGCCAGCGCATGTGTTCGCTGTGACCAGGTCACAGGTCAGGAAATGCCCCACTGAACAGGTGCTGGATCCTGGGACAACGGACCAGACACCTCCCAAGAAAAAGAGCAGTAGGGTTAAGGCTGCGCCTTCCCCCTTGCCCCAGGTCGAGGATCAAGTCTCAGAGGAGGCTGACCTACAGGAATTGAGGGAAACTGAGCCTAGGGAGTTCGAACTTGATCAAGTTGAATTCCTGGGTTCAAGGGGACCCTCAAGGGAAGACCTGGGGAAGGACCAGTTAGACTGCCCTTCTCTTGAACCCCTCAGACAGCAGGCTGCTGCTGAGGCTGCTGGGAACGCCACAGGTACCCACAAGGTATAATGGGAAGATGGACTCCTGTACACTGAGTCAAGAGACCCCAAGCCTGGCATGACCAGGAGGCTGGTTGTACCCTTGTCTCAGCGTGGTTTCCTACTTACCTTGGCCCACGAGATTCCCTTAGCAGGTCACTTAGGCCAGACGAAAACGTGGGACAGGCTCGTCTCACACTTTCACTGGCCTCACATGAACGAAGATACCAAGGAGTTTTGCCGCTCCTGTGTCACTTGCCAAGCCAGTGGTAAGTCAGGTGGCACGACAAAGGCCCCCCTTATACCAATGCCTGTGGTGGGGGTGCCCTTTGAACGGGTGGGGATCGACATCGTCGGTCCCATGGAACCACCTACAGCATCAGGGCACAAGTTTATACTGGTGGTAGTGGATCATGCCACCAGGTATCCTGAAGCTATTCCCCTTAGGACCACTACAGCACCTGTTGTGGCAAGAGCCCTAGTTGGAGTATTCTCCAGAGTGGGCTTCCCTAAGGAGGTCGTCTCCGACAGAGGTGCAAACTTTATGTCGAGCTATTTAACTGCTATGTGGAAGGAATGTAGTGTCAACTACAAGTTCACTACACCCTATCACCCACAATGCAATGGGCTTGTTGAGAGATTCAACAGGACCCTAAAAGGGATGATTCATGGACTACCAGAAAAGCTTCGGCGTAGATGGGACGTCCTGATCCCCTGCCTTTTATTCGCTTACAGAGAAGTCCCACAGAAGGGGGTTGGCTACAGCCCTTTTGAACTTTTGTACGGACATCCTGTAAGGGGACCCCTGTGTTTGGTGAAGGAAGGATGGGAGAGACCTCTCAAAAAGCCTGCAGCCAACATAGTGGACTATGTGCTTGGCCTCCGCTCGCGGATGGCTGAATACATGGAGAAGGCATCTGAAAACCTTAAGGCCAGTCAAGAACTCCAAAAAGCTTGGCATGACCAAAAGGCTGTCTTGACTGTTTACCAGCCCGGACAGAAGGTGTGGGTGTTGGAGCCAGTGGCCCCAGCAGCACTCAAGGACAAATGGTCCGGGCCCCACACCATCCTGGAGAAAAAGGGAGAGGTCACCTACCTGGTCGACCTGGGAACTCCCCGGAGCCCCCACAGGGTGCTTCATGTCAACAGGCTAAAAGCATATGTCGACAGGAAGGACATGAGTTTGCTCATGGCCCTAGATGAGGGACAGGAAGAGGAGAGTGACCCTCTCCCCGACCTGCTCACTCAGAATCCTGACGATGGATCGGTAGATGGTGTTGTCTTTTGTGGCAGCCTCTCCGAACATCAACAGAACGACTGTAAACAGGTTCTTCAGTCGTTCAGACATATGTTCTCTCTAACACCCAGTCAGACCGATTGGTGTACCCATGAGGTTGACACTGGTGACAGCTTGCCAGTTAAGAGTAAAATCTACCGGCAGCCTGATCACGTTAGAGACTGCATCAAGAGTGAAGTGCAGAAAATGTTGGAGCTGGGAGTCATTGAACCCTCGGATAGCCCGTGGGCTAGTCCCGTAGTTCTAGTGCCGAAACCTCACACCCAGGGTGGTAAGAGAGAGATGAGGTTTTGCGTAGACTACAGGGGTCTCAATGCAGTCACTAATACTGACGCCCACCCAATACCAAGGGCAGACGAGCTTATCGATAGATTGGCTTCGGCCAACTACTTAAGTACGTTTGACCTGACAGCTGGGTATTGGCAAATCAGGTTAGCTGAGGACGCCAAGCCTAAAACCGCATTTTCAACCCCTGGTGGGCATTATCAGTTCGTGGTGATGCCCTTTGGTCTGAAAAATGCACCTGCCACCTTCCAACGGTTGGTGAATCAAGTCCTTACTGGGCTGGATGACTTCTGTGCGGCGTATCTTGACGATATTGCTGTCTTTAGCTCCACCTGGGAGGATCACCTGGTCCACCTGCGGAAAGTGTTAGAGGCCCTGCAAGCCGCAGGCCTCACTATCAAGGCCACCAAGTGCCAGATAGGGCAGACACAGGTTGTATACCTGGGCCACCTTGTAGGTGGAGGCCAGGTTCAGCCACTGGAGAGCAAGATACAGTCAATCAGGGACTGGGCTCCTCCAACCACCCAGACTCAGGTTCGAGCTTTCTTGGGCCTGACTGGTTACTATAGGAAGTTTGTCAGGAACTATGGTTCAATTGTGACACCATTAAATGAACTGACAAGTAAGAAAATGCCAAAAAAAGGTTCAGTGGACAGCGAGCTGTCAAAAAGCATTCGATGACCTAAAGCAGGCCATGTGCACGGCGCCTATCCTCAAGAGTCCGGACTACTCCAAACCATTCATTGTCCAAACAGATGCTTCTGAGTTGGGTGTGGGAGCTGTTCTTTCTCAACTGAATTTTGATGGTCAAGACCAGCCCATTGCTTTTATAAGCAGAAGGCTGACCCCTAGAGAGAAGAATTGGTCAGCTATTGAGAGGGAGGCCTTTGCTGTGGTTTGGGCCCTGAAGAAGCTGAGGCCATACTTGTTTGGCACTCACTTCAAGATTCAGACCGACCATAAGCCCCTCTTGTGGCTAAATCAGATGAAGGGTGAAAACCCCAAACTGCTTAGGTGGTCCATTTCCCTACAGGGGATGGACTTTACAGTGGAACATAGACCTGGTACTGATCATGGCAATGCCGATGGGCTCTCCAGATATTTCCACTTAGAACAAGAAGACTCACCTGGTCAAGGTTAGCTTATTGTTCCGACGTTTGGGGGGGGGTCATGTAGGAGAGTAGGGTCTGCAATCCTATGATCACCCAGATTTTTTGCTTTTGTTTCACTGGTTTACGACTTTCTCTGGCTGTGGGCCTGCTAATCAGACCCACAGCCTGGCTGTTCTCTTTCTAAATTACGACATGTACCCTAGGTGCATTTACCAATTGGTACTGGGCCACCTTATCAGACCCCGTAACGCAGGGCCTAGGTGTACCCAGGGCCGCCAGGGGCTGCAGCATGTATTATGCCACCCCTGGCTGGCCTCCTAAATTTGACACAACTGGCTGCGTGACAGCTGGGGCGAAGTCGTGTACACACACTTTGCTTTAGATATAGTAGCACTATATCTAACCATACAATGGACACTCGAGTTCCTATCAGTCACTCCTATGGCAGGCCTTGACAATCCTGAAGGCAGAGTGCGTGGGCTCGTGTGAACTAAGCTCTGGCCCGAGCCGAGCCCGGTTGCAGCTTGCGGAATCAAGACCCAATGGCTGTTCCATGATAACGCGTACCATATCGGTAACTTCGGTGTCGCGTTATCAAGACATGTCGAGTAAGGTGTCATACGAATCGGGATGCTGCCCTCTCCCCAACTCTGGTGACGAGGTTAGCATTCCGCCCTTCTAGAGGGACACGACATGTACGTAACTGTGAACCCCGGTTAAAGTTAACTAAAGCCTCAGCTCCACAAAATGGATGCTGCCACCACAGACACGAGTCTGACCTCCTGCTGCTGGGAGTCCTTCCAGCGAGGAGAGCTTGGAAAAAGGGTTTCCTGTCGAGGGCGGTGTTCTCACCGTCCCAGACAGGGTTTGTGTATTCTGGGTAGGTAGGGCTTTTGCGAGAAGGTGACTGCGGAGTGGCACCCCGGTGCTCACTACGCATCTGCCGGTTAGAACCAGTTCCAGGGGCGACAGCCCTGGCCTGGGGAAAGTCCGGCAGGGGAGAGGGGTGTAACTACCCCCCTTCCTGGTCCCACCCTTAGGGCAGGACCTAGTCATGTACCCACCCTTTTCTTTAGAATAAAGGCCGGAGCGGGGACCCTTCCAAATTAGATCATCTTTGACTCAAGAACTACTTTCTACGAAAGGACATTCAAGACTCTTCTCAAGATTTCTCCCTTGTGACTAAGGAGTAGTCACCCTGCATCAGCGGGCACCATCTAAGAACTCTGCGGTTTGCTGTAAGTCCTTCCTCAAGGAATCCGACGGCCCAGCTCGACAAGAACCGGCTTCCCTGGCACCTCTGACCTCTACCCACGTCATCAGCTTAGCTGTGCTCTGTGGGTGCGACGAGACCTCGAGGGACCGGCCATCATCAAAACCTGCACGCTTTCTTAACCAGCACGACCATCGAGGTAACTCTCTGGTGAGTGCTCTGGGGTCCGAGAAGCCCCGACCCTGAGCCGCTCCAGCATCGAAGTGCAGTCTCCCAGCATCTCCACGATCTGCGTGGGGCCCTTCCGCTCGCTGCTCAGCATGTTGTCTGGTCACTAGCCGCTGGCTTGTGCCCTTCTGTGACGACATCCGGAAACCAACACTGCTGGTCTGGTTGCTCCAGACCGGCCCTTGCTTCCATCTTTTCGAGAAGCACCCCGGACCCTCCTGGTCCACTCAAGACGCCAACTTAGGCCCACCCCGTGGCCCTGAGATTTGCCAAGGCTTGTTGCCCCATCCTGGGCCCAGCGACGCCGACAGCATCATCCTTCGTGGGACAGCTCGCACCTCCATCGTGGTCGCCGACAATGCCTCCTGGTCCGTGAGACTGCCGAGCCTAGCGTCGCCCACTCACCTGGTCGAGGTGACGGCCAACCGGTGCCTTCCTGGTACCCTCTGACTACTGGCTAGTAGTACGAACTTGGTCCCCTCTGCTTTCAGGTATCATCAATCTCTGATCCAGGCTTGGATCCCTACGAACTATTCATCACTGGTCGCCGGCCAGCAACTCCTTTTCTTCCGGCTCCTGGCTCGTCAGCGAAGACCCCGACGCCTGTAAGACTTGTGCAGCCGCAGCCCTCGTGGCTAGGTAACTCGGCATTTCGGTGCCTGCATAGCCTCTTTACTCTAGGGTCCCGAGTCCCTCGCTTCCGACTTGCCTTATCGGGTCCACCCGAGACCTTAACCTTTCCGTGTCCTCGGACACTTGTTTTAATTGTGCACTTGAAGTATTTGCTAAAGAGATTTGGTTTGTGCTTAGTACCCTGTCCTCATAAAGAGTACAGGGCTGTTGTGATTCTTAATAAATATACTGTTTATTTTCATAACACTTGTGTGGTGTCCTTTCACTGGGTGTTCAAGGGGTACATGTGTGGTAAACAGCTGGCTTAACGCGCCCTCTCGAGTCTTTAGCCTTAGACTGCTCGTATCCACGCTACTAGGATAGCTGGTCTATAGGTTGACTTACAACCAAACACCATAAGGGTCGTTGGAACGATACATAGCGGTCGCTAGAATAGCGAACGTTGCATATCGGGCCAACTTCTCACATCCAAAAAATCAATTTTCGAATGAAAAACGATGACTCCGGACATGTCGAACGTTCCCAAAATGGTCTATAATGATGAAATTTTAACATTTAATCTTTTGACTCTAAATGACTGTTGGATGTGAATTATGACAATTTCAACTAAAATAAGTGTGTTTAAAGTCATTTCTGTGACTGAAACGGGTCACAATTGAAGCTTTTAAATAAGCAAAACTCTGTAAAAATGGCCATTTTGGTCACTGTGAGGGTTTAAAAAGTGGTTATTCAACATGAGGCACGATCCAATTGACATTTTGAATCATTTTTGGTACAGTCCAAAAAATCAATTTTCGGATGAAAAACGATGACTCCGGACATGTCGAACGTTCCCAAAATGGTCTATAATGATGAAATTTTAACATTTAATCTTTTGACTCTAAATGACTGTTGGATGTGAATTATGACAATTTCAACTAAAATAAGTGTGTTTAAAGTCATTTCTGTGACTGAAACGGGTCAAAATTGAAGCTTTTAAATAAGCAAAACTCTGTAAAAATGGCCATTTTGGTCACTGTGAGGGTTTAAAATGTGGTTATTCAACATGAGGTACGATCCAATTGACATTTTGAATCATTTTTGGTACAGTCCAAAAAATCAATTTTCGGATGAAAAACGATGACTCAGGACATGTCGAACGTTCCCAAAATGGTCTATAATATTGAAATTTTAACATTTAATCTTTTGACTCTAAATGACTGTTGGATGTGAATTATGACTTTTTCAACTAAAATAAGTGTGTTTAAAGTCATTTCTGTGACTGAAACGGGTCAAAATTGAAGCTTTTAAATAAGCAAAACTCTGTAAAAATTGCCATTTTGGTCACTGTGAGAGTTTAAAAAGTGGTTATTCAACATGAGGCACGATCCAATTGACATTTTGAATCATTTTTGGTACAGTCCAAAAAATCAATTTTCGGATGAAAAACGATGACTCCGGACATGTCGAACGTTCCCAAAATGGTCTATAATGATGAAATTTTAACATTTAATCTTTTGACTCTAAATGACTGTTGGATGTGAATTATGACAATTTCAACTAAAATAAGTGTGTTTAAAGTCATTTCTGTGACTGAAACGGGTCACAATTGAAGCTTTTAAATAAGCAAAACTCTGTAAAAATGGCCATTTTGGTCACTGTGAGGGTTTAAAAAGTGGTTATTCAACATGAGGCACGATCCAATTGACATTTTGAATCATTTTTGGTACAGTCCAAAAAATCAATTTTCAGATGAAAAACGATGACTCCGGACATGTCGAACGTTCCCAAAATGGTCTATAATGATGAAATTTTAACATTTAATCTTTTGACTCTAAATGACTGTTGGATGTGAATTATGACAATTTCAACTAAAATAAGTGTGTTTAAAGTCATTTCTGTGACTGAAACGGGTCAAAATTGAAGCTTTTAAATAAGCAAAACTCTGTAAAAATGGCCATTTTGGTCACTGTGAGGGTTTAAAATGTGGTTATTCAACATGAGGCACGATCCAATTGACATTTTGAATCATTTTTGGTACAGTCCAAAAAATCAACTTTCGGATGAAAAACGATGACTCCGGACATGTCGAACGTTCCCAAAATGGTCTATAATATTGAAATTTTAACATTTAATCTTTTGACTCTAAATGACTGTTGGATGTGAATTATGACTTTTTCAACTAAAATAAGTGTGTTTAAAGTCATTTCTGTGACTGAAACGGGTCAAAATTGAAGCTTTTAAATAAGCAAAACTCTGTAAAAATGGCAATTTTGGTCACTGTGAGGGTTTAAACAGTGGTTATTCAACATGAGGCACGATCCAATTGACATTTTGAATCATTTTTGGTACAGTCCAAAAAATCAATTTTCGGATGAAAAACGATGACTCCGGACATGTCGAACGTTCCCAAAATGGTCTATAATGACGACATTTTAACATTTAATCTTTTGACTCTAAATGACTGTTGGATGTGAATTATGACTTTTTCAACAAAAATAAGTGTGTTTAAAGTCATTTCTGTGCCTGAAACGGGTCAAAATTGAAGCTTTTGAGTAAGCAAAACTCTGTAAAAATGGCAATTTTGGTCACTGTGAGGGTTTAAAAAGTGGTTATTCAACATGAGGCACGATCCAATTGACATTTTGAATCATTTTTGGTACAGTCCAAAAAATCAATTTTCGGATGAAAAACGATGACACCGGACATGTCGAACGTTCCCAAAATGGTCTATAATATTGAAATTTTAACATTTAATCTTTTGACTCTAAATGACTGTTGGATGTGAATTATGACTTTTTCAACTAAAATAAGTGTGTTTAAAGTCATTTCTGTGACTGAAACGGGTCAAAATTGAAGCTTTTAAATAAGCAAAACTCTTTAAAAATGGCCATTTTGGTCACTGTGAGGGTTTAAAAAGTGGTTATTCAACATGAGGCACGATCCAATTGACATTTTGAATCATTTTTGGTACAGTCCAAAAAATCAATTTTCGGATGAAAAACGATGACTCCGGACATGTCGAACGTTCCCAAAATGGTCTATAATGATGACATTTTAACATTTAATCTTTTGACTCTAAATGACTGTTGGATGTGAATTATGACTTTTTCAACAAAAATAAGTGTGTTTAAAGTCATTTCTGTGCCTGAAACGGGTCAAAATTGAAGCTTTTGAGTAAGCAAAACTCTGTAAAAATGGCAATTGTGGTCACTGTGAGGGTTTAAAAAGTGGTTATTCAACATGAGGCACGATCCAATTGACATTTTGAATCATTTTTGGTACAGTCCAAAAAATCAATTTTCGGATGAAAAACGATGACACCGGACATGTCGAACGTTCCCAAAATGGTCTATAATATTGAAATTTTAACATTTAATCTTTTGACTCTAAATGACTGTTGGATGTGAATTATGACTTTTTCAACTAAAATAAGTGTGTTTAAAGTCATTTCTGTGACTGAAACGGGTCAAAATTGAAGCTTTTAAATAAGCAAAACTCTTTAAAAATGGCCATTTTGGTCACTGTGAGGGTTTAAAAAGTGGTTATTCAACATGAGGCACGATCCAATTGACATTTTGAATCATTTTTGGTACAGTCCAAAAAATCAATTTTCGGATGAAAAACGATGACTCCGGACATGTCGAACGTTCCCAAAATGGTCTATAATGATGACATTTTAACATTTAATCTTTTGACTCTAAATGACTGTTGGATGTGAATTATGACTTTTTCAACTAAAATAAGTGTGTTTAAAGTCATTTCTGTGCCTGAAACGGGTCAAAATTGAAGCTTTTGAGTAAGCAAAACTCTGTAAAAATGGCAATTTTGGTCACTGTGAGGGTTTAAAAAGTGGTTATTCAACATGAGGCACGATCCAATTGACATTTTGAATCATTTTTGGTACAGTCCAAAAAATCAATTTTCGGATGAAAAACGATGACTCCGGACATGTCGAACGTTCCCAAAATGGTCTATAATATTGAAATTTTAACATTTAATCTTTTGACTCTAAATGACTGTTGGATGTGAATTATGACTTTTTCAACTAAAATAAGTGTGTTTAAAGTCATTTCTGTGCCTGAAACGGGTCAAAATTGAAGCTTTTGAGTAAGCAAAACTCTGTAAAAATGGCAATTTTGGTCACTGTGAGGGTTTAAAAAGTGGTTATTCAACATGAGGCACGATCCAATTGACATTTTGAATCATTTTTGGTACAGTCCAAAAAATCAATTTTCGGATGAAAAACGATGACTCCGGACATGTCGAACGTTCCCAAAATGGTCTATAATGATGAAATTTTAACATTTAATCTTTTGACTCTAAATGACTGTTGGATGTGAATTATGACTTTTTCAACTAAAATAAGTGTGTTTAAAGTCATTTCTGTGACTGAAATGGGTCAAAATTGAAGCTTTTAAATAAGCAAAACTCTGTAAAAATGGCCATTTTGGTAACTGTGAGGGTTTAAAAAGTGGTTATTCAACATGAGGCACGATCCAATTGACATTTTGAATCATTTTTGGTACAGTCCAAAAAATCAATTTTCGGATGAAAAACGATGACTCCGGACATGTCGAACGTTCCCAAAATGGTCTATAATATTGAAATTTGAACATTTAATCTTTTGACTCTAAATGACTGTTGGATGTGAATTATGACTTTTTCAACTAAAATAAGTGTGTTTAAAGTCATTTCTGTGACTGAAACGGGTCAAAATTGAAGCTTTTAAATAAGCAAAACTCTGTAAAAATGGCCATTTTGGTCACTGTGAGGGTTTAAAAAGTTGTTATTCAACATGAGGCACGATCCAATTGACATTTTGAATCATTTTTGGTACAGTCCAAAAAATCAATTTTCGGATGAAAAACGATGACTCCGGACATGTCGAACGTTCCCAAAATGGTCTATAATGATGAAATTTTAACATTTAATCTTTTGACTCTAAATGACTGTTGGATGTGAATTATGACAATTTCAACTAAAATAAGTGTGTTTAAAGTCATTTCTGTGACTGAAACGGGTCACAATTGAAGCTTTTAAATAAGCAAAACTCTGTAAAAATGGCCATTTTGGTCACTGTGAGGGTTTAAAAAGTGGTTATTCAACATGAGGCACGATCCAATTGACATTTTGAATCATTTTTGGTACAGTCCAAAAAATCAATTTTCGGATGAAAAACGATGACTCCGGACATGTCGAACGCTCCCAAAATGGTCTATAATGATGAAATTTTAACATTTAATCTTTTGACTCTAAATGACTGTTGGATGTGAATTATGACAATTTCAACTAAAATAAGTGTGTTTAAAGTCATTTCTGTGACTGAAACGGGTCAAAATTGAAGCTTTTAAATAAGCAAAACTCTGTAAAAATGGCCATTTTGGTCACTGTGAGGGTTTAAAATGTGGTTATTCAACATGAGGCACGATCCAATTGACATTTTGAATCATTTTTGGTACAGTCCAAAAAATCAACTTTCGGATGAAAAACGATGACTCCAGACATGTCGAACGTTCCCAAAATGGTCTATAATATTGAAATTTTAACATTTAATCTTTTGACTCTAAATGACTGTTGGATGTGAATTATGACTTTTTCAACTAAAATAAGTGTGTTTAAAGTCATTTCTGTGACTGAAACGGGTCAAAATTGAAGCTTTTAAATAAGCAAAACTCTGTAAAAATGGCAATTTTGGTCACTGTGAGGGTTTAAACAGTGGTTATTCAACATGAGGCACGATCCAATTGACATTTTGAATCATTTTTGGTACAGTCCAAAAAATCAATTTTCGGATGAAAAACGATGACTCCGGACATGTCGAACGTTCCCAAAATGGTCTATAATGATGACATTTTAACATTTAATCTTTTGACTCTAAATGACTGTTGGATGTGAATTATGACTTTTTCAACAAAAATAAGTGTGTTTAAAGTCATTTCTGTGCCTGAAACGGGTCAAAATTGAAGCTTTTGAGTAAGCAAAACTCTGTAAAAATGGCAATTTTGGTCACTGTGAGGGTTTAAAAAGTGGTTATTCAACATGAGGCACGATCCAATTGACATTTTGAATCATTTTTGGTACAGTCCAAAAAATCAATTTTCGGATGAAAAACGATGACACCGGACATGTCGAACGTTCCCAAAATGGTCTATAATGATGACATTTTAACATTTAATCTTTTGACTCTAAATGACTGTTGGATGTGAATTATGACTTTTTCAACTAAAATAAGTGTGTTTAACGTCATTTCTGTGACTGAAACGGGTCAAAATTGAAGCTTTTAAATAAGCAAAACTCTGTAAAAATGGCCATTTTGGTCACTGTGAGGGTTTAAAAAGTGGTTATTCAACATGAGGCACGATCCAATTGACATTTTGAATCATTTTTGGTACAGTCCAAAAAATCCATTTTCACATGAAAAACGATGACTCCGGACATGTCGAACGTTCCCAAAATGGTCTATAATGATGAAATTTTAACATTTAATCTTTTGACTCTAAATGACTGTTGGATGTGAATTATGACTTTTTCAACTAAAATAAGTGTGTTTAAAGTCATTTCTGTGCCTGAAACGGGTCAAAATTGAAGCTTTTGAGTAAGCAAAACTCTGTAAAAATGGCAATTTTGGTCACTGTGAGGGTTTAAAAAGTGGTTATTCAACATGAGGCACGATCCAATTGACATTTTGAATCATTTTTGGTACAGTCCAAAAAATCAATTTTCGGATGAAAAACGATGACTCCGGACATGTCGAACGTTCCCAAAATGGTCTATAATGATGAAATTTTAACATTTAATCTTTTGACTCTAAATGACTGTTGGATGTGAATTATGACTTTTTCAACTAAAATAAGTGTGTTTAAAGTCATTTCTGTGACTGAAATGGGTCAAAATTGAAACTTTTAAATAAGCAAAACTCTGTAAAAATGGCCATTTTGGTAACTGTGAGGGTTTAAAAAGTGGTTATTCAACATGAGGCACGATCCAATTGACATTTTGAATCATTTTTGGTACAGTCCAAAAAATCAATTTTCGGATGAAAAACAATGACTCCGGACATGTCGAACGTTCCCAAAATGGTCTATAATATTGAAATTTTAACATTTAATCTTTTGACTCTAAATGACTGTTGGATGTGAATTATGACTTTTTCAACTAAAATAAGTGTGTTTAAAGTCATTTCTGTGACTGAAACGGGTCAAAATTGAAGCTTTTAAATAAGCAAAACTCTGTAAAAATGGCCATTTTGGTCACTGTGAGGGTTTAAAAAGTGGTTATTCAACATGAGGCACGATCCAATTGACATTTTGAATCATTTTTGGTACAGTCCAAAAAATCAATTTTCGGATGAAAAACGATGACTCCGGACATGTCGAACGTTCCCAAAATGGTCTATAATGATGAAATTTTAACATTTAATCTTTTGACTCTAAATGACTGTTGGATGTGAATTATGACAATTTCAACTAAAATAAGTGTGTTTAAAGTCATTTCTGTGACTGAAACGGGTCAAAATTGAAGCTTTTAAATAAGCAAAACTCTGTAAAAATGGCCATTTTGGTCACTGTGAGGGTTTAAAATGTGGTTATTCAACATGAGGCACGATCCAATTGACATTTTGAATCATTTTTGGTACAGTCCAAAAAATCAATTTTCGGATGAAAAACGATGACTCCGGACATGTCGAACGTTCCCAAAATGGTCTATAATATTGAAATTTTAACATTTAATCTTTTGACTCTAAATGACTGTTGGATGTGAATTATGACATTTTCAACTAAAATAAGTGTGTTTAAAGTCATTTCTGTGACTGAAACGGGTCAAAATTGAAGCTTTTAAATAAGCAAAACTCTGTAAAAATGGCCATTTTGGTCACTGTGAGGGTTTAAAAAGTGGTTATTCAACATGAGGCACGATCCAATTGACATTTTGAATCATTTTTGGTACAGTCCAAAAAATCAATTTTCGGATGAAAAACGATGACTCCGGACACGTCGAACGTTCCCAAAATGGTCTATAATGATGAAATTTTAACATTTAATCTTTTGACTCTAAATGACTGTTGGATGTGAATTATGACAATTTCAACTAAAATAAGTGTGTTTAAAGTCATTTCTGTGACTGAAACGGGTCACAATTGAAGCTTTTAAATAAGCAAAACTCTGTAAAAATGGCCATTTTGGTCACTGTGAGGGTTTAAAAAGTGGTTATTCAACATGAGGCACGATCCAATTGACATTTTGAATCATTTTTGGTACAGTCCAAAAAATCAATTTTTGGATGAAAAACGATGACTCCGGACATGTCGAACGTTCCCAAAATGGTCTATAATATTGAAATTTTAACATTTAATCTTTTGACTCTAAATGACTGTTGGATGTGAATTATGACTTTTTCAACTAAAATAAGTGTGTTTAAAGTCATTTCTGTGCCTGAAACGGGTCAAAATTGAAGCTTTTGAGTAAGCAAAACTCTGTAAAAATGGCAATTTTGGTCACTGAGAGGGTTTAAAAAGTGGTTATTCAACATGAGGCACGATCCAATTGACATTTTGAATCATTTTTGGTACAGTCCAAAAAATCAATTTTCGGATGAAAAACGATGACTCCGGACATGTCGAACGTTCCCAAAATGGTCTATAATGATGAAATTTTAACATTTAATCTTTTGACTCTAAATGACTGTTGGATATGAATTATGACTTTTTCAACTAAAATAAGTGTGTTTAAAGTCATTTCTGTGACTGAAATGGGTCAAAATTGAAGCTTTTAAATAAGCAAAACTCTGTAAAAATGGCCATTTTGGTAACTGTGAGGGTTTAAAAAGTGGTTATTCAACATGAGGCACGATCCAATTGACATTTTGAATCATTTTTGGTACAGTCCAAAAAATCAATTTTCGGATGAAAAACGATGACTCCGGACATGTCGAACGTTCCCAAAATGGTCTATAATATTGAAATTTTAACATTTAATCTTTTGACTCTAAATGACTGTTGGATGTGAATTATGACTTTTTCAACTAAAATAAGTGTGTTTAAAGTCATTTCTGTGACTGAAACGGGTCAAAATTGAAGCTTTTAAATAAGCAAAACTCTGTAAAAATGGCCATTTTGGTCACTGTGAGGGTTTAAAAAGTTGTTATTCAACATGAGGCACGATCCAATTGACATTTTGAATCATTTTTGGTACAGTCCAAAAAATCAATTTTCGGATGAAAAACAATGACTCCGGACATGTCGAACGTTCCCAAAATGGTCTATAATGATGAAATTTTAACATTTAATCTTTTGACTCTAAATGACTGTTGGATGTGAATTATGACAATTTCAACGAAAATAAGTGTGTTTAAAGTCATTTCTTTGACTGAAACGGGTCAAAATTGAAGCTTTTAAATAAGCAAAACTCTGTAAAAATGGCCATTTTGGTCACTGTGAGGGTTTATAATGTGGTTATTCAACATGAGGCACGATCCAATTGACATTTTGAATCATTTTTGGTACAGTCCAAAAAAATCAATTTTCGGATGAAAAACGATGACTCCGGACATGTCGAACGTTCCCAAAATGGTCTATAATATTGACATTTTAACATTTAATCTTTTGACTCTAAATGACTGTTGGATGTGAATTATGTTTTTTTCAACTAAAATAAGTGTGTTTAAAGTCATTTCTGTGACTGAAACGGGTCAAAATTGAAGCTTTTAAATAAGCAAAACTCTGTAAAAATGGCCATTTTGGTCACTGTGAGGGTTTAAAAAGTGGTTATTCAACATGAGGCACGATCCAATTGACATTTTGAATCATTTTTGGTACAGTCCAAAAAATCCATTTTCGGATGAAAAACGATGACTCCGGACATGTCGAACGTTCCCAAAATGGTCTATAATGATGAAATTTTAACATTTAATCTTTTGACTCTAAATGACTGTTGGATGTAAATTATGACTTTTTCAACTACAATAAGTGTGTTTAAAGTCATTTCTGTGCCTGAAACGGGTCAAAATTGAAGCTTTTGAGTAAGCAAAACTCTGTAAAAATGGCAATTTTGGTCACTGTGAGGGTTTAAAAAGTGGTTATTCAACATGAGGCACGATCCAATTGACATTTTGAATCATTTTTGGTACAGTCCAAAAAATCAATTTTCGGATGAAAAACGATGACTCCGGACATGTCGAACGTTCCCAAAATGGTCTATAATGATGAAATTTTAACATTTAATCTTTTGACTCTAAATGACTGTTGGATGTGAATTATGACAATTTCAACTAAAATAAGTGTGTTTAAAGTCATTTCTGTGACTGAAACGGGTCACAATTGAAGCTTTTAAATAAGCAAAACTCTGTAAAAATGGCCATTTTGGTCACTGTGAGGGTTTAAAAAGTGGTTATTCAACATGAGGCACGATCCAATTGACATTTTGAATCATTTTTGGTACAGTCCAAAAATCAATTTTCGGATGAAAAACGATGACTCCGGACATGTCGAACGTTCCCAAAATGGTCTATAATGATGAAATTTTAACATTTAATCTTTTGACTCTAAATGACTGTTGGATGTGAATTATGACAATTTCAACTAAAATAAGTGTGTTTAAAGTCATTTCTGTGACTGAAACGGGTCAAAAAGGAAGCTTTTAAATAAGCAAAACTCTGTAAAAATGGCCATTTTGGTCACTGTGAGGGTTTAAAATGTGGTTATTCAACATGAGGCACGATCCAATTGACATTTTGAATCATTTTTGGTACAGTCCAAAAAATCAACTTTCGGATGAAAAACGATGACTCCGGACATGTCGAACGTTCCCAAAATGGTCTATAATATTGAAATTTTAACATTTAATCTTTTGACTCTAAATGACTGTTGGATGTGAATTATGACTTTTTCAACTAAAATAAGTGTGTTTAAAGTCATTTCTGTGACTGAAACGGGTCAAAATTGAAGCTTTTAAATAAGCAAAACTCTGTAAAAATGGCAATTTTGGTCACTGTGAGGGTTTAAACAGTGGTTATTCAACATGAGGCACGATCCAATTGACATTTTGAATCATTTTTGGTACAGTCCAAAAAATCAATTTTCGGATGAAAAACGATGACTCCGGACATGTCGAACGTTCCCAAAATGGTCTATAATGATGACATTTTAACATTTAAACTTTTGACTCTAAATGACTGTTGGATGTGAATTATGACTTTTTCAACAAAAATAAGTGTGTTTAAAGTCATTTCTGTGCCTGAAACGGGTCAAAATTGAAGCTTTTGAGTAAGCAAAACTCTGTAAAAATGGCAATTTTGGTCACTGTGAGGGTTTAAAAAGTGGTTATTCAACATGAGGCACGATCCAATTGACATTTTGAATCATTTTTGGTACAGTCCAAAAAATCAATTTTCGGATGAAAAACGATGACACCGGACATGTCGAACGTTCCCAAAATGGTCTATAATATTGAAATTTTAACATTTAATCTTTTGACTCTAAATGACTGTTGGATGTGAATTATGACTTTTTCAACTAAAATAAGTGTGTTTAAAGTCATTTCTGTGACTGAAACGGGTCAAAATTGAAGCTTTTAAATAAGCAAAACTCTTTAAAAATGGCCATTTTGGTCACTGTGAGGGTTTAAAAAGTGGTTATTCAACATGAGGCACGATCCAATTGACATTTTGAATCATTTTTGGTACAGTCCAAAAAATCAATTTTCGGATGAAAAACGATGACTCCGGACATGTCGAACGTTCCCAAAATGGTCTATAATGATGAAATTTTAACATTTAATCTTTTGACTCTAAATGACTGTTGGATGTGAATTATGACTTTTTCAACTAAAATAAGTGTGTTTAAAGTCATTTCTGTGACTGAAATGGGTCAAAACTGAAGCTTTTAAATAAGCAAAACTCTGTAAAAATGGCCATTTTGGTAACTGTGAGGGTTTAAAAAGTGGTTATTCAACATGAGGCACGATCCAATTGACATTTTGAATCATTTTTGGTACAGTCCAAAAAATCAATTTTCGGATGAAAAACGATGACTCCGAACATGTCGAACGTTCCCAAAATGGTCTATAATGATGAAATTTTAACATTTAATCTTTTGACTCTAAATGACTGTTGGATGTGAATTATGACAATTTCAACTAAAATAAGTGTGTTTAAAGTCATTTCTGTGACTGAAACGGGTCAAAATTGAAGCTTTTAAATAAGCAAAACTCTGTAAAAATGGCCATTTTGGTCACTGTGAGGGTTTAAAATGTGGTTATTCAACATGAGGCACGATCCAATTGACATTTTGAATCATTTTTGGTACAGTCCAAAAAATCAATTTTCGGATGAAAAACGATGACTCCGGACATGTCGAACGTTCCCAAAATGGTCTATAATATTGAAATTTTAACATTTAATCTTTTGACTCTAAATGACTGTTGGATGTGAATTATGACTTTTTCAACTAAAATAAGTGTGTTTAAAGTCATTTCTGTGACTGAAACGGGTCAAAATTGAAGCTTTTAAATAAGCAAAACTCTGTAAAAATGGCCATTTTGGTCACTGTGAGGGTTTAAAAAGTGGTTATTCAACATGAGGCACGATCCAATTGACATTTTGAATCATTTTTGGTACAGACCAAAAAATCAATTTTCGGATGAAAAACGATGACTCCGGACATGTCGAACGTTCCCAAAATGGTCTATAATGATGAAATTTTAACATTTAATCTTTTGACTCTAAATGACTGTTGGATGTGAATTATGACAATTTCAACTAAAATAAGTGTGTTTAAAGTCATTTCTGTGACTGAAACGGGTCACAATTAAAGCTTTTAAATAAGCAAAACTCTGTAAAAATGGCCATTTTGGTCACTGTGAGGGTTTAAAAAGTGGTTATTCAACATGAGGCACGATCCAATTGACATTTTGAATCATTTTTGGTACAGTCCAAAGAATCAATTTTCGGATAAAAAACGATGACTCCGGACATGTCGAGCGTTCCCAAAATGGTCTATAATGATGAAATTTTAACATTTAATCTTTTGACTCTAAATGACTGTTGGATGTGAATTATGACAATTTCAACTAAAATAAGTGTGTTTAAAGTCATTTCTGTGACTGAAACGGGTCAAAATTGAAGCTTTTAAATAAGCAAAACTCTGTAAAAATGGCCATTTTGGTCACTGTGAGGGTTTAAAAAGTGGTTATTCAACATGAGGCACGATCCAATTGACATTTTGAATCATTTTTGGTACAGTCCAAAAAATCAATTTTCGGATGAAAAACGATGACTCCGGACATGTCGAACGTTCCCAAAATGGTCTATAATATTGAAATTTTAACATTTAATCTTTTGACTCTAAATGACTGTTGGATGTGAATTATGACTTTTTCAACTAAAATAAGTGTGTTTAAAGTCATTTCTGTGACTGAAACGGGTCAAAATTGAAGCTTTTAAATAAGCAAAACTCTGTAAAAATGGCCATTTTGGTCACTGTGAGGGTTTAAAAAGTGGTTATTCAACATGAGGCACGATCCAATTGACATTTTGAATCATTTTTGGTACAGTCCAAAAAATCAATTTTCGGATGAAAAACGATGACTCCGGACATGTCGAACGTTCCCAAAATGGTCTATAATGATGAAATTTTAACATTTAATCTTTTGACTCTAAATGACTGTTGGATGTGAATTATGACAATTTCAACTAAAATAAGTGTGTTTAAAGTCATTTCTGTGACTGAAACGGGTCACAATTGAAGCTTTTAAATAAGCAAAACTCTGTAAAAATGGCCATTTTGGTCACTGTGAGGGTTTAAAAAGTGGTTATTCAACATGAGGCACGATCCAATTGACATTTTGAATCATTTTTGGTACAGTCCAAAAAATCAATTTTCGGATGAAAAACGATGACTCCGGACATGTCGAACGTTCCCAAAATGGTCTATAATGATGAAATTTTAACATTTAATCTTTTGACTCTAAATGACTGTTGGATGTGAATTATGACAATTTCAACTAAAATAAGTCTGTTTAAAGTCATTTCTGTGACTGAAACGGGTCAAAATTGAAGCTTTTAAATAAGCAAAACTCTGTAAAAATGGCCATTTTGGTCACTGTGAGGGTTTAAAATGTGGTTATTCAACATGAGGCACGATCCAATTGACATTTTGAATCATTTTTGGTACAGTCCAAAAAATCAATTTTCGGATGAAAAACGATGACTCCGGACATGTCGAACGTTCCCAAAATGGTCTATAATATTGAAATTTTAACATTTAATCTTTTGACTCTAAATGACTGTTGGATGTGAATTATGACTTTTTCAACTAAAATAAGTGTGTTTAAAGTCATTTCTGTGACTGAAACGGGTCAAAATTGAAGCTTTTAAATAAGCAAAACTCTGTAAAAATTGCCATTTTGGTCACTGTGAGGGTTTAAAAAGTGGTTATTCAACATGAGGCACGATCCAATTGACATTTTGAATCATTTTTGGTACAGTCCAAAAAATCAATTTTCGGATGAAAAACGATGACTCCGGACATGTCGAACGTTCCCAAAATGGTCTATAATGATGAAATTTTAACATTTAATCTTTTGACTCTAAATGACTGTTGGATGTGAATTATGACAATTTCAACTAAAATAAGTGTGTTTAAAGTCATTTCTGTGACTGAAACGGGTCACAATTGAAGCTTTTAAATAAGCAAAACTCTGTAAAAATTGCCATTTTGGTCACTGTGAGGGTTTAAAAAGTGGTTATTCAACATGAGGCACGATCCAATTGACATTTTGAATATTTTTTGGTACAGTCCAAAAAATCAATTTTCGGATGAAAAACGATGACTCCGGACATGTCGAACGTTCCCAAAATGGTCTATAATGATGAAATTTTAACATTTAATCTTTTGACTCTAAATGACTGTTGGATGTGAATTATGACAATTTCAACTAAAATAAGTGTGTTTAAAGTCATTTCTGTGACTGAAACGGGTCAAAAAGGAAGCTTTTAAATAAGCAAAACTCTGTAAAAATGGCCATTTTGGTCACTGTGAGGGTTTAAAATGTGGTTATTCAACATGAGGCACGATCCAATTGACATTTTGAATCATTTTTGGTACAGTCCAAAAAATCAACTTTCGGATGAAAAACGATGACTCCGGACATGTCGAACGTTCCCAAAATGGTCTATAATATTGAAATTTTAACATTTAATCTTTTGACTCTAAATGACTGTTGGATGTGAATTATGACTTTTTCAACTAAAATAAGTGTGTTTAAAGTCATTTCTGTGACTGAAACGGGTCAAAATTGAAGCTTTTAAATAAGCAAAACTCTGTAAAAATGGCAATTTTGGTCACTGTGAGGGTTTAAACAGTGGTTATTCAACATGAGGCACGATCCAATTGACATTTTGAATCATTTTTGGTACAGTCCAAAAAATCAATTTTCGGATAAAAAACGATGACTCCGGACATGTCGAGCGTTCCCAAAATGGTCTATAATGATGAAATTTTAACATTTAATCTTTTGACTCTAAATGACTGTTGGATGTGAATTATGACAATTTCAACTAAAATAAGTGTGTTTAAAGTCATTTCTGTGCCTGAAATGGGTCAAAACTGAAGCTTTTGAGTAAGCAAAACTCTGTAAAAATGGCAATTTTGGTCACTGTGAGGGTTTAAAAAGTGGTTATTCAACATGAGGCACGATCCAATTGACATTTTGAATCATTTTTGGTACAGTCCAAAAAATCAATTTTCGGATGAAAAACGATGACACCGGACATGTCGAACGTTCCCAAAATGGTCTATAATATTGAAATTTTAACATTTAATCTTTTGACTCTAAATGACTGTTGGATGTGAATTATGACTTTTTCAACTAAAATAAGTGTGTTTAAAGTCATTTCTGTGACTGAAACGGGTCAAAATTGAAGCTTTTAAATAAGCAAAACTCTTTAAAAATGGCCATTTTGGTCACTGTGAGGGTTTAAAAAGTGGTTATTCAACATGAGGCACGATCCAATTGACATTTTGAATCATTTTTGGTACAGTCCAAAAAATCAATTTTCGGATGAAAAACGATGACTCCGGACATGTCGAACGTTCCCAAAATGGTCTATAATGATGACATTTTAACATTTAATCTTTTGACTCTAAATGACTGTTGGATGTGAATTATGACTTTTTCAACTAAAATAAGTGTGTTTAAAGTCATTTCTGTGCCTGAAACGGGTCAAAATTGAAGCTTTTGAGTAAGCAAAACTCTGTAAAAATGGCAATTTTGGTCACTGTGAGGGTTTAAAAAGTGGTTATTCAACATGAGGCACGATCCAATTGACATTTTGAATCATTTTTGGTACAGTCCAAAAAAATCAATTTTCGGATGAAAAACGATGACTCCGGACATGTCGAACGTTCCCAAAATGGTCTATAATGATGAAATTTTAACATTTAATCTTTTGACTCTAAATGACTGTTGGATGTGAATTATGACTTTTTCAACTAAAATAAGTGTGTTTAAAGTCATTTCTGTGACTGAAATGGGTCAAAACTGAAGCTTTTAAATAAGCAAAACTCTGTAAAAATGGCCATTTTGGTAACTGTGAGGGTTTAAAAAGTGGTTATTCAACATGAGGCACGATCCAATTGACATTTTGAATCATTTTTGGTACAGTCCAAAAAATCAATTTTCGGATGAAAAACGATGACTCCGAACATGTCGAACGTTCCCAAAATGGTCTATAATGATGAAATTTTAACATTTAATCTTTTGACTCTAAATGACTGTTGGATGTGAATTATGACAATTTCAACTAAAATAAGTGTGTTTAAAGTCATTTCTGTGACTGAAACGGGTCAAAATTGATGCTTTTAAATAAGCAAAACTCTGTAAAAATGGCCATTTTGGTCACTGTGAGGGTTTAAAAAGTGGTTATTCAACATGAGGCACGATCCAATTGACATTTTGAATCATTTTTGGTACAGTCCAAAGAATCAATTTTCGGATGAAAAACGATGACTCCGGACATGTCGAACGTTCCCAAAATGGTCTATAATGATGAAATTTTAACATTTAATCTTTTGACTCTAAATGACTGTTGGATGTGAATTATGACAATTTCAACTAAAATAAGTGTGTTTAAAGTCATTTCTGTGACTGAAACGGGTCAAAATTGAAGCTTTTAAATAAGCAAAACTCTGTAAAAATGGCCATTTTGGTCACTGTGAGGGTTTAAAAAGTGGTTATTCAACATGAGGCACGATCCAATTGACATTTTGAATCATTTTTGGTACAGTCCAAAAAATCAATTTTCGGATGAAAAACGATGACACCGGACATGTCGAACGTTCCCAAAATGGTCTATAATGATGACATTTTAACATTTAATCTTTTGACTCTAAATGACTGTTGGATGTGAATTATGACTTTTTCAACAAAAATAAGTGTGTTTAAAGTCATTTCTGTGCCTGAAATGGGTCAAAATTGAAGCTTTTGAGTAAGCAAAACTCTGTAAAAATGGCAATTTTGGTCACTGTGAGGGTTTAAAAAGTGGTTATTCAACATGAGGCACGATCCAATTGACATTTTGAATCATTTTTGGTACAGTCCAAAAAATCAATTTTCGGATGAAAAACGATGACACCGGACATGTCGAACGTTCCCAAAATGGTCTATAATATTGAAATTTTAACATTTAATCTTTTGACTCTAAATGACTGTTGGATGTGAATTATGACTTTTTCAACTAAAATAAGTGTGTTTAAAGTCATTTCTGTGCCTGAAACGGGTCAAAATTGAAGCTTTTAAATAAGCAAAACTCTGTAAAAATGGCCATTTTGGTCACTGTGAGGGTTTAAAAAGTGGTTATTCAACATGAGGCATGATCCAATTGACATTTTGAATCATTTTTGGTACAGTCCAAAAAATCAATTTTCGGATGAAAAACGATGACTCCGGACATGTCGAACGTTCCCAAAATGGTCTATAATGATGACATTTTAACATTTAATCTTTTGACTCTAAATGACTGTTGGATGTGAATTATGACTTTTTCAACTAAAATAAGTGTGTTTAAAGTCATTTCTGTGCCTGAAACGGGTCAAAATTGAAGCTTTTGAGTAAGCAAAACTCTGTAAAAATGGCAATTTTGGTCACTGTGAGGGTTTAAAAAGTGGTTATTCAACATGAGGCACGATCCAATTGACATTTTGAATCATTTTTGGTACAGTCCAAAAAATCAATTTTCGGATGAAAAACGATGACTCCGGACATGTCGAACGTTCCCAAAATGGTCTATAATGATGAAATTTTAACATTTAATCTTTTGACTCTAAATGACTGTTGGATGTGAATTATGACTTTTTCAACTAAAATAAGTGTGTTTAAAGTCATTTCTGTGACTGAAATGGGTCAAAACTGAAGCTTTTAAATAAGCAAAACTCTGTAAAAATGGCCATTTTGGTAACTGTGAGGGTTTAAAAAGTGGTTATTCAACATGAGGCACGATCCAATTGACATTTTGAATCATTTTTGGTACAGTCCAAAAAATCAATTTTCGGATGAAAAACGATGACTCCGAACATGTCGAACGTTCCCAAAATGGTCTATAATGATGAAATTTTAACATTTAATCTTTTGACTCTAAATGACTGTTGGATGTGAATTATGACAATTTCAACTAAAATAAGTGTGTTTAAAGTCATTTCTGTGACTGAAACGGGTCAAAATTGATGCTTTTAAATAAGCAAAACTCTGTAAAAATGGCCATTTTGGTCACTGTGAGGGTTTAAAAAGTGGTTATTCAACATGAGGCATGATCCAATTGACATTTTGAATCATTTTTGGTACAGTCCAAAAAATCAATTTTCGGATGAAAAACGATGACTCCGGACATGTCGAACGTTCCCAAAATGGTCTATAATGATGACATTTTAACATTTAATCTTTTGACTCTAAATGACTGTTGGATGTGAATTATGACTTTTTCAACTAAAATAAGTGTGTTTAAAGTCATTTCTGTGCCTGAAACGGGTCAAAATTGAAGCTTTTGAGTAAGCAAAACTCTGTAAAAATGGCAATTTTGGTCACTGTGAGGGTTTAAAAAGTGGTTATTCAACATGAGGCACGATCCAATTGACATTTTGAATCATTTTTGGTACAGTCCAAAAAATCAATTTTCGGATGAAAAACGATGACTCCGGACATGTCGAACGTTCCCAAAATGGTCTATAATGATGAAATTTTAACATTTAATCTTTTGACTCTAAATGACTGTTGGATGTGAATTATGACTTTTTCAACTAAAATAAGTGTGTTTAAAGTCATTTCTGTGACTGAAATGGGTCAAAACTGAAGCTTTTAAATAAGCAAAACTCTGTAAAAATGGCCATTTTGGTAACTGTGAGGGTTTAAAAAGTGGTTATTCAACATGAGGCACGATCCAATTGACATTTTGAATCATTTTTGGTACAGTCCAAAAAATCAATTTTCGGATGAAAAACGATGACTCCGAACATGTCGAACGTTCCCAAAATGGTCTATAATGATGAAATTTTAACATTTAATCTTTTGACTCTAAATGACTGTTGGATGTGAATTATGACAATTTCAACTAAAATAAGTGTGTTTAAAGTCATTTCTGTGACTGAAACGGGTCAAAATTGATGCTTTTAAATAAGCAAAACTCTGTAAAAATGGCCATTTTGGTCACTGTGAGGGTTTAAAAAGTGGTTATTCAACATGAGGCACGATCCAATTGACATTTTGAATCATTTTTGGTACAGTCCAAAGAATCAATTTTCGGATAAAAAACGATGACTCCGGACATGTCGAACGTTCCCAAAATGGTCTATAATGATGAAATTTTAACATTTAATCTTTTGACTCTAAATGACTGTTGGATGTGAATTATGACAATTTCAACTAAAATAAGTGTGTTTAAAGTCATTTCTGTGACTGAAACGGGTCAAAATTGAAGCTTTTAAATAAGCAAAACTCTGTAAAAATGGCCATTTTGGTCACTGTGAGGGTTTAAAAAGTGGTTATTCAACATGAGGCACGATCCAATTGACATTTTGAATCATTTTTGGTACAGTCCAAAAAATCAATTTTCGGATGAAAAACGATGACACCGGACATGTCGAACGTTCCCAAAATGGTCTATAATGATGACATTTTAACATTTAATCTTTTGACTCTAAATGACTGTTGGATGTGAATTATGACTTTTTCAACAAAAATAAGTGTGTTTAAAGTCATTTCTGTGCCTGAAATGGGTCAAAATTGAAGCTTTTGAGTAAGCAAAACTCTGTAAAAATGGCAATTTTGGTCACTGTGAGGGTTTAAAAAGTGGTTATTCAACATGAGGCACGATCCAATTGACATTTTGAATCATTTTTGGTACAGTCCAAAAAATCAATTTTCGGATGAAAAACGATGACACCGGACATGTCGAACGTTCCCAAAATGGTCTATAATATTGAAATTTTAACATTTAATCTTTTGACTCTAAATGACTGTTGGATGTGAATTATGACTTTTTCAACTAAAATAAGTGTGTTTAAAGTCATTTCTGTGCCTGAAACGGGTCAAAATTGAAGCTTTTAAATAAGCAAAACTCTGTAAAAATGGCCATTTTGGTCACTGTGAGGGTTTAAAAAGTGGTTATTCAACATGAGGCATGATCCAATTGACATTTTGAATCATTTTTGGTACAGTCCAAAAAATCAATTTTCGGATGAAAAACGATGACTCCGGACATGTCGAACGTTCCCAAAATGGTCTATAATGATGAAATTTTAACATTTAATCTTTTGACTCTAAATGACTGTTGGATGTGAATTATGACTTTTTCAACTAAAATAAGTGTGTTTAAAGTCATTTCTGTGACTGAAATGGGTCAAAACTGAAGCTTTTAAATAAGCAAAACTCTGTAAAAATGGCCATTTTGGTAACTGTGAGGGTTTAAAAAGTGGTTATTCAACATGAGGCACGATCCAATTGACATTTTGAATCATTTTTGGTACAGTCCAAAGAATCAATTTTCGGATAAAAAACGATGACTCCGGACATGTCGAACGTTCCCAAAATGGTCTATAATGATGAAATTTTAACATTTAATCTTTTGACTCTAAATGACTGTTGGATGTGAATTATGACAATTTCAACTAAAATAAGTGTGTTTAAAGTCATTTCTGTGACTGAAACGGGTCAAAATTGAAGCTTTTAAATAAGCAAAACTCTGTAAAAATGGCCATTTTGGTCACTGTGAGGGTTTAAAAAGTGGTTATTCAACATGAGGCACGATCCAATTGACATTTTGAATCATTTTTGGTACAGTCCAAAAAATCAATTTTCGGATGAAAAACGATGACACCGGACATGTCGAACGTTCCCAAAATGGTCTATAATATTGAAATTTTAACATTTAATCTTTTGACTCTAAATGACTGTTGGATGTGAATTATGACTTTTTCAACTAAAATAAGTGTGTTTAAAGTCATTTCTGTGACTGAAACGGGTCAAAATTGAAGCTTTTAAATAAGCAAAACTCTTTAAAAATGGCCATTTTGGTCACTGTGAGGGTTTAAAAAGTGGTTATTCAACATGAGGCACGATCCAATTGACATTTTGAATCATTTTTGGTACAGTCCAAAAAATCAATTTTCGGATGAAAAACGATGACTCCGGACACGTCGAACGTTCCCAAAATGGTCTATAATGATGAAATTTTAACATTTAATCTTTTGACTCTAAATGACTGTTGGATGTGAATTATGACAATTTCAACTAAAATAAGTGTGTTTAAAGTCATTTCTGTGACTGAAACGGGTCACAATTGAAGCTTTTAAATAAGCAAAACTCTGTAAAAATGGCCATTTTGGTCACTGTGAGGGTTTAAAAAGTGGTTATTCAACATGAGGCACGATCCAATTGACATTTTGAATCATTTTTGGTACAGTCCAAAAAATCAATTTTTGGATGAAAAACGATGACTCCGGACATGTCGAACGTTCCCAAAATGGTCTATAATATTGAAATTTTAACATTTAATCTTTTGACTCTAAATGACTGTTGGATGTGAATTATGACTTTTTCAACTAAAATAAGTGTGTTTAAAGTCATTTCTGTGCCTGAAACGGGTCAAAATTGAAGCTTTTGAGTAAGCAAAACTCTGTAAAAATGGCAATTTTGGTCACTGTGAGGGTTTAAAATGTGGTTATTCAACATGAGGCACGATCCAATTGACATTTTGAATCATTTTTGGTACAGTCCAAAAAATCAATTTTCGGATGAAAAACGATGACTCCGGACATGTCGAACGTTCCCAAAATGGTCTATAATGATGAAATTTTAACATTTAATCTTTTGACTCTAAATGACTGTTGGATGTGAATTATGACTTTTTCAACTAAAATAAGTGTGTTTAAAGTCATTTCTGTGACTGAAATGGGTCAAAATTGAAGCTTTTAAATAAGCAAAACTCTGTAAAAATGGCCATTTTGGTAACTGTGAGGGTTTAAAAAGTGGTTATTCAACATGAGGCACGATCCAATTGACATTTTGAATCATTTTTGGTACAGTCCAAAAAATCAATTTTCGGATGAAAAACGATGACTCCGGACATGTCGAACGTTCCCAAAATGGTCTATAATATTGAAATTTTAACATTTAATCTTTTGACTCTAAATGACTGTTGGATGTGAATTATGACTTTTTCAACTAAAATAAGTGTGTTTAAAGTCATTTCTGTGACTGAAACGGGTCAAAATTGAAGCTTTTAAATAAGCAAAACTCTGTAAAAATGGCCATTTTGGTCACTGTGAGGGTTTAAAAAGTGGTTATTCAACATGAGGCACGATCCAATTGACATTTTGAATCATTTTTGGTACAGTCCAAAAAATCAATTTTCGGATGAAAAACGATGACTCCGGACATGTCGAACGTTCCCAAAATGGTCTATAATGATGACATTTTAACATTTAATCTTTTGACTCTAAATGACTGTTGGATGTGAATTATGACAATTTCAACTAAAATAAGTGTGTTTAAAGTCATTTCTGTGACTGAAACGGGTCACAATTGAAGCTTTTAAATAAGCAAAACTCTGTAAAAATGGCCATTTTGGTCACTGTGAGGGTTTAAAAAGTGGTTATTCAACATGAGGCACGATCCAATTGACATTTTGAATCATTTTTGGTACAGTCCAAAGAATCAATTTTCGGATAAAAAACGATGACACCGGACATGTCGAACGTTCCCAAAATGGTCTATAATATTGAAATTTTAACATTTAATCTTTTGACTCTAAATGACTGTTGGATGTGAATTATGACTTTTTCAACTAAAATAAGTGTGTTTAAAGTCATTTCTGTGACTGAAACGGGTCAAAATTGAAGCTTTTAAATAAGCAAAACTCTTTAAAAATGGCCATTTTGGTCACTGTGAGGGTTTAAAAAGTGGTTATTCAACATGAGGCACGATCCAATTGACATTTTGAATCATTTTTGGTACAGTCCAAAAAATCAATTTTCGGATGAAAAACGATGACTCCGGACACGTCGAACGTTCCCAAAATGGTCTATAATGATGAAATTTTAACATTTAATCTTTTGACTCTAAATGACTGTTGGATGTGAATTATGACTTTTTCAACTAAAATAAGTGTGTTTAAAGTCATTTCTGTGCCTGAAACGGGTCAAAATTGAAGCTTTTGAGTAAGCAAAACTCTGTAAAAATGGCAATTTTGGTCACTGTGAGGGTTTAAAAAGTGGTTATTCAACATGAGGCACGATCCAATTGACATTTTGAATCATTTTTGGTACAGTCCATAAAATCAATTTTCGGATGAAAAACGATGACTCCGGACATGTCGAACGTTCCCAAAATGGTCTATAATGATGAAATTTTAACATTTAATCTTTTGACTCTAAATGACTGTTGGATGTGAATTATGACTTTTTCAACTAAAATAAGTGTGTTTAAAGTCATTTCTGTGACTGAAACGGGTCAAAATTGAAGCTTTTAAATAAGCAAAACTCTGTAAAAATTGCCATTTTGGTCACTGTGAGGGTTTAAAAAGTGGTTATTCAACATGAGGCACGATCCAATTGACATTTTGAATCATTTTTTGTACAGTCCAAAAAATCAATTTTCGGATGAAAAACGATGACTCCGGACATGTCGAACGTTCCCAAAATGGTCTATAATGATGAAATTTTAACATTTAATCTTTTGACTCTAAATGACTGTTGGATGTGAATTATGACAATTTCAACTAAAATAAGTGTGTTTAAAGTCATTTCTGTGACTGAAACGGGTCACAATTGAAGCTTTTAAATAAGCAAAACTCTGTAAAAATGGCCATTTTGGTCACTGTGAGGGTTTAAAAAGTGGTTATTCAACATGAGGCACGATCCAATTGACATTTTGAATCATTTTTGGTACAGTCCAAAAAATCAATTTTCGGATGAAAAACGATGACTCCGGACATGTCGAACGTTCCCAAAATGGTCTATAATGATGAAATTTTAACATTTAATCTTTTGACTCTAAATGACTGTTGGATGTGAATTATGACAATTTCAACTAAAATAAGTGTGTTTAAAGTCATTTCTGTGACTGAAACGGGTCAAAAAGGAAGCTTTTAAATAAGCAAAACTCTGTAAAAATGGCCATTTTGGTCACTGTGAGGGTTTAAAATGTGGTTATTCAACATGAGGCACGATCCAATTGACATTTTGAATCATTTTTGGTACAGTCCAAAAAATCAACTTTCGGATGAAAAACGATGACTCCGGACATGTCGAACGTTCCCAAAATGGTCTATAATATTGAAATTTTAACATTTAATCTTTTGACTCTAAATGACTGTTGGATGTGAATTATGACTTTTTCAACTAAAATAAGTGTGTTTAAAGTCATTTCTGTGACTGAAACGGGTCAAAATTGTAGCTTTTAAATAAGCAAAACTCTGTAAAAATGGCAATTTTGGTCACTGTGAGGGTTTAAACAGTGGTTATTCAACATGAGGCACGATCCAATTGACATTTTGAATCATTTTTGGTACAGTCCAAAAAATCAATTTTCGGATGAAAAACGATGACTCCGGACATGTCGAACGTTCCCAAAATGGTCTATAATGATGACATTTTAACATTTAATCTTTTGACTCTAAATGACTGTTGGATGTGAATTATGACTTTTTCAACAAAAATAAGTGTGTTTAAAGTCATTTCTGTGCCTGAAACGGGTCAAAATTGAAGCTTTTGAGTAAGCAAAACTCTGTAAAAATGGCAATTTTGGTCACTGTGAGGGTTTAAAAAGTGGTTATTCAACATGAGGCACGATCCAATTGACATTTTGAATCATTTTTGGTACAGTCCAAAAAATCAATTTTCGGATGAAAAACGATGACACCGGACATGTCGAACGTTCCCAAAATGGTCTATAATATTGAAATTTTAACATTTAATCTTTTGACTCTAAATGACTGTTGGATGTGAATTATGACTTTTTCAACTAAAATAAGTGTGTTTAAAGTCATTTCTGTGACTGAAACGGGTCAAAATTGAAGCTTTTAAATAAGCAAAGCTCTTTAAAAATGGCCATTTTGGTCACTGTGAGGGTTTAAAAAGTGGTTATTCAACATGAGGCACGATCCAATTGACATTTTGAATCATTTTTGGTACAGTCCAAAAAATCAATTTTCGGATGAAAAACGATGACTCCGGACATGTCGAACGTTCCCAAAATGGTCTATAATGATGAAATTTTAACATTTAATCTTTTGACTCTAAATGACTGTTGGATGTGAATTATGACTTTTTCAACTAAAATAAGTGTGTTTAAAGTCATTTCTGTGACTGAAATGGGTCAAAACTGAAGCTTTTAAATAAGCAAAACTCTGTAAAAATGGCCATTTTGGTAACTGTGAGGGTTTAAAAAGTGGTTATTCAACATGAGGCACGATCCAATTGACATTTTGAATCATTTTTGGTACAGTCCAAAAAATCAATTTTCGGATGAAAAACGATGACTCCGAACATGTCGAACGTTCCCAAAATGGTCTATAATGATGAAATTTTAACATTTAATCTTTTGACTCTAAATGACTGTTGGATGTGAATTATGACAATTTCAACTAAAATAAGTGTGTTTAAAGTCATTTCTGTGACTGAAACGGGTCAAAATTGAAGCTTTTAAATAAGCAAAACTCTGTAAAAATGGCCATTTTGGTCACTGTGAGGGTTTAAAATGTGGTTATTCAACATGAGGCACGATCCAATTGACATTTTGAATCATTTTTGGTACAGTCCAAAAAATCAATTTTCGGATGAAAAACGATGACTCCGGACATGTCGAACGTTCCCAAAATGGTCTATAATATTGAAATTTTAACATTTAATCTTTTGACTCTAAATGACTGTTGGATGTGAATTATGACTTTTTCAACTAAAATAAGTGTGTTTAAAGTCATTTCTGTGACTGAAACGGGTCAAAATTGAAGCTTTTAAATAAGCAAAACTCTGTAAAAATGGCCATTTTGGTCACTGTGAGGGTTTAAAAAGTGGTTATTCAACATGAGGCACGATCCAATTGACATTTTGAATCATTTTTGGTACAGTCCAAAAAATCAATTTTCGGATGAAAAACGATGACTCCGGACATGTCGAACGTTCCCAAAATGGTCTATAATGATGAAATTTTAACATTTAATCTTTTGACTCTAAATGACTGTTGGATGTGAATTATGACAATTTCAACTAAAATAAGTGTGTTTAAAGTCATTTGTGTGACTGAAACGGGTCACAATTAAAGCTTTTAAATAAGCAAAACTCTGTAAAAATGGCCATTTTGGTCACTGTGAGGGTTTAAAAAGTGGTTATTCAACATGAGGCACGATCCAATTGACATTTTGAATCATTTTTGGTACAGTCCAAAAAATCAATTTTCGGATGAAAAACGATGACTCCGGACACGTCGAACGTTCCCAAAATGGTCTATAATGATGAAATTTTAACATTTAATCTTTTGACTCTAAATGACTGTTGGATGTGAATTATGACTTTTTCAACTAAAATAAGTGTGTTTAAAGTCATTTCTGTGACTGAAATGGGTCAAAATTGAAGCTTTTAAATAAGCAAAACTCTGTAAAAATGGCCATTTTGGTCACTGTGAGGGTTTAAAAAGTGGTTATTCAACATGAGGCACGATCCAATTGACATTTTGAATCATTTTTGGTACAGTCCAAAAAATCAATTTTTGGATGAAAAACGATGACTCCGGACATCTCGAACGTTCCCAAAATGGTCTATAATATTGAAATTTTAACATTTAATCTTTTGACTCTAAATGACTGATGGATGTGAATTATGACTTTTTCAACTAAAATAAGTGTGTTTAAAGTCATTTCTGTGACTGAAACGGGTCAAAATTGAAGCTTTTAAATAAGCAAAACTCTGTAAAAATGGCCATTTTGGTCACTGTGAGGGTTTAAAAAGTTGTTATTCAACATGAGGCACGATCCAATTGACATTTTGAATCATTTTTGGTACAGTCCAAAAAATCAATTTTCGGATGAAAAACGATGACTCCGGACATGTCGAACGTTCCCAAAATGGTCTATAATGATGACATTTTAACATTTAATCTTTTGACTCTAAATGACTGTTGGATGTGAATTATGACAATTTCAACTAAAATAAGTGTGTTTAAAGTCATTTCTTTGACTGAAACGGGTCAAAATTGAAGCTTTTAAATAAGCAAAACTCTGTAAAAATGGCCATTTTGGTCACTGTGAGGGTTTAAAATGTGGTTATTCAACATGAGGCACGATCCAATTGACATTTTGAATCATTTTTGGTACAGTCCAAAAAATCAATTTTCGGATGAAAAACGATGACTCCGGACATGTCGAACGTTCCCAAAATGGTCTATAATATTGACATTTTAACATTTAATCTTTTGACTCTAAATGACTGTTGGATGTGAATTATGTTTTTTTCAACTAAAATAAGTGTGTTTAAAGTCATTTCTGTGACTGAAACGGGTCAAAATTGAAGCTTTTAAATAAGCAAAACTCTGTAAAAATGGCCATTTTGGTCACTGTGAGGGTTTAAAAAGTGGTTATTCAACATGAGGCACGATCCAATTGAAATTTTGAATCATTTTTGGTACAGTCCAAAAAATCCATTTTCGGATGAAAAACGATGACTCCGGACATGTCGAACGTTCCCAAAATGGTCTATAATGATGAAATTTTAACATTTAATCTTTTGACTCTAAATGACTGTTGGATGTGAATTATGACTTTTTCAACTAAAATAAGTGTGTTTAAAGTCATTTCTGTGCCTGAAACGGGTCAAAATTGAAGCTTTTGAGTAAGCAAAACTCTGTAAAAATGGCAATTTTGGTCACTGTGAGGGTTTAAAAAGTGGTTATTCAACATGAGGCACGATCCAATTGACATTTTGAATCATTTTTGGTACAGTCCATAAAATCAATTTTCGGATGAAAAACGATGACTCCGGACATGTCGAACGTTCCCAAAATGGTCTATAATGATGAAATTTTAACATTTAATCTTTTGACTCTAAATGACTGTTGGATGTGAATTATGACTTTTTCAACTAAAATAAGTGTGTTTAAAGTCATTTCTGTGACTGAAACGGGTCAAAATTGAAGCTTTTAAATAAGCAAAACTCTGTAAAAATTGCCATTTTGGTCACTGTGAGGGTTTAAAAAGTGGTTATTCAACATGAGGCACGATCCAATTGACATTTTGAATCATTTTTTGTACAGTCCAAAAAATCAATTTTCGGATGAAAAACGATGACTCCGGACATGTCGAACGTTCCCAAAATGGTCTATAATGATGAAATTTTAACATTTAATCTTTTGACTCTAAATGACTGTTGGATGTGAATTATGACAATTTCAACTAAAATAAGTGTGTTTAAAGTCATTTCTGTGACTGAAACGGGTCACAATTGAAGCTTTTAAATAAGCAAAACTCTGTAAAAATGGCCATTTTGGTCACTGTGAGGGTTTAAAAAGTGGTTATTCAACATGAGGCATGATCCAATTGACATTTTGAATCATTTTTGGTACAGTCCAAAAAATCAATTTTCGGATGAAAAACGATGACTCCGGACATGTCGAACGTTCCCAAAATGGTCTATAATGATGAAATTTTAACATTTAATCTTTTGACTCTAAATGACTGTTGGATGTGAATTATGACAATTTCAACTAAAATAAGTGTGTTTAAAGTCATTTCTGTGACTGAAACGGGTCAAAAAGGAAGCTTTTAAATAAGCAAAACTCTGTAAAAATGGCCATTTTGGTCACTGTGAGGGTTTAAAATGTGGTTATTCAACATGAGGCACGATCCAATTGACATTTTGAATCATTTTTGGTACAGTCCAAAAAATCAACTTTCGGATGAAAAACGATGACTCCGGACATGTCGAACGTTCCCAAAATGGTCTATAATATTGAAATTTTAACATTTAATCTTTTGACTCTAAATGACTGTTGGATGTGAATTATGACTTTTTCAACTAAAATAAGTGTGTTTAAAGTCATTTCTGTGACTGAAACGGGTCAAAATTGAAGCTTTTAAATAAGCAAAACTCTGTAAAAATGGCAATTTTGGTCACTGTGAGGGTTTAAACAGTGGTTATTCAACATGAGGCACGATCCAATTGACATTTTGAATCATTTTTGGTACAGTCCAAAAAATCAATTTTCGGATGAAAAACGATGACTCCGGACATGTCGAACGTTCCCAAAATGGTCTATAATGATGACATTTTAACATTTAATCTTTTGACTCTAAATGACTGTTGGATGTGAATTATGACTTTTTCAACAAAAATAAGTGTGTTTAAAGTCATTTCTGTGCCTGAAACGGGTCAAAATTGAAGCTTTTGAGTAAGCAAAACTCTGTAAAAATGGCAATTTTGGTCACTGTGAGGGTTTAAAAAGTGGTTATTCAACATGAGGCACGATCCAATTGACATTTTGAATCATTTTTGGTACAGTCCAAAAAATCAATTTTCGGATGAAAAACGATGACACCGGACATGTCGAACGTTCCCAAAATGGTCTATAATATTGAAATTTTAACATTTAATCTTTTGACTCTAAATGACTGTTGGATGTGAATTATGACTTTTTCAACTAAAATAAGTGTGTTTAAAGTCATTTCTGTGACTGAAACGGGTCAAAATTGAAGCTTTTAAATAAGCAAAGCTCTTTAAAAATGGCCATTTTGGTCACTGTGAGGGTTTAAAAAGTGGTTATTCAACATGAGGCACGATCCAATTGACATTTTGAATCATTTTTGGTACAGTCCAAAAAATCAATTTTCGGATGAAAAACGATGACTCCGGACATGTCGAACGTTCCCAAAATGGTCTATAATGATGAAATTTTAACATTTAATCTTTTGACTCTAAATGACTGTTGGATGTGAATTATGACTTTTTCAACTAAAATAAGTGTGTTTAAAGTCATTTCTGTGACTGAAATGGGTCAAAACTGAAGCTTTTAAATAAGCAAAACTCTGTAAAAATGGCCATTTTGGTAACTGTGAGGGTTTAAAAAGTGGTTATTCAACATGAGGCACGATCCAATTGACATTTTGAATCATTTTTGGTACAGTCCAAAAAATCAATTTTCGGATGAAAAACGATGACTCCGAACATGTCGAACGTTCCCAAAATGGTCTATAATGATGAAATTTTAACATTTAATCTTTTGACTCTAAATGACTGTTGGATGTGAATTATGACAATTTCAACTAAAATAAGTGTGTTTAAAGTCATTTCTGTGACTCAAACGGGTCAAAATTGAAGCTTTTAAATAAGCAAAACTCTGTAAAAATGGCCATTTTGGTCACTGTGAGGGTTTAAAATGTGGTTATTCAACATGAGGCACGATCCAATTGACATTTTGAATCATTTTTGGTACAGTCCAAAAAATCAATTTTCGGATGAAAAACGATGACTCCGGACATGTCGAACGTTCCCAAAATGGTCTATAATATTGAAATTTTAACATTTAATCTTTTGACTCTAAATGACTGTTGGATGTGAATTATGACTTTTTCAACTAAAATAAGTGTGTTTAAAGTCATTTCTGTGACTGAAACGGGTCAAAATTGAAGCTTTTAAATAAGCAAAACTCTGTAAAAATGGCCATTTTGGTCACTGTGAGGGTTTAAAAAGTGGTTATTCAACATGAGGCACGATCCAATTGACATTTTGAATCATTTTTGGTACAGTCCAAAAAATCAATTTTCGGATGAAAAACGATGACTCCGGACATGTCGAACGTTCCCAAAATGGTCTATAATGATGAAATTTTAACATTTAATCTTTTGACTCTAAATGACTGTTGGATGTGAATTATGACAATTTCAACTAAAATAAGTGTGTTTAAAGTCATTTGTGTGACTGAAACGGGTCACAATTAAAGCTTTTAAATAAGCAAAACTCTGTAAAAATGGCCATTTTGGTCACTGTGAGGGTTTAAAAAGTGGTTATTCAACATGAGGCACGATCCAATTGACATTTTGAATCATTTTTGGTACAGTCCAAAGAATCAATTTTCGGATAAAAAACGATGACTCCGGACATGTCGAACGTTCCCAAAATGGTCTATAATGATGAAATTTTAACATTTAATCTTTTGACTCTAAATGACTGTTGGATGTGAATTATGACAATTTCAACTAAAATAAGTGTGTTTAAAGCCATTTCTGTGACTGAAACGGGTCAAAATTGAAGCTTTTAAATAAGCAAAACTCTGTAAAAATGGCCATTTTGGTCACTGTGAGGGTTTAAAAAGTGGTTATTCAACATGAGGCACGATCCAATTGACATTTTGAATCATTTTTGGTACAGTCCAAAAAATCAATTTTCGGATGAAAAACGATGACTCCGGACATGTCGAACGTTCCCAAAATGGTCTATAATATTGAAATTTTAACATTTAATCTTTTGACTCTAAATGACTGTTGGATGTGAATTATGACTTTTTCAACTAAAATAAGTGTGTTTAAAGTCATTTCTGTGACTGAAACGGGTCAAAATTGAAGCTTTTAAATAAGCAAAACTCTGTAAAAATGGCCATTTTGGTCACTGTGAGGGTTTAAAAAGTGGTTATTCAACATGAGGCATGATCCAATTGACATTTTGAATCATTTTTGGTACAGTCCAAAAAATCAATTTTCGGATGAAAAACGATGACTCCGGACATGTCGAACGTTCCCAAAATGGTCTATAATGATGAAATTTTAACATTTAATCTTTTGACTCTAAATGACTGTTGGATGTGAATTATGACAATTTCAACTAAAATAAGTGTGTTTAAAGTCATTTCTGTGACTGAAACGGGTCACAATTGAAGCTTTTAACCACTTGGCTGCTAAGGCAATATTTTTCTTTTCATTGATTTTCCATTGAAATCAATGGAAAGTCCATGACGAGTTACCCTTGTCATTAGCGGCGAAGAGGTTAAATAAGCAAAACTCTGTAAAAATGGCCATTTTGGTCACTGTGAGGGTTTAAAAAGTGGTTATTCAACATGAGGCACGATCCAATTGACATTTTGAATCATTTTTGGTACAGTCCAAAAAATCAATTTTCGGATGAAAAACGATGACTCCGGACATGTCGAACGTTCCCAAAATGGTCTATAATGATGAAATTTTAACATTTAATCTTTTGACTCTAAATGACTGTTGGATGTGAATTATGACAATTTCAACTAAAATAAGTGTGTTTAAAGTCATTTCTGTGACTGAAACGGGTCAAAATTGAAGCTTTTAAATAAGCAAAACTCTGTAAAAATGGCCATTTTGGTCACTGTGAGGGTTTAAAATGTGGTTATTCAACATGAGGCACGATCCAATTGACATTTTGAATCATTTTTGGTACAGTCCAAAAAATCAATTTTCGGATGAAAAACGATGACTCCGGACATGTCGAACGTTCCCAAAATGGTCTATAATATTGAAATTTTAACATTTAATCTTTTGACTCTAAATGACTGTTGGATGTGAATTATGACTTTTTCAACTAAAATAAGTGTGTTTAAAGTCATTTCTGTGACTGAAACGGGTCAAAATTGAAGCTTTTAAATAAGCAAAACTCTGTAAAAATTGCCATTTTGGTCACTGTGAGGGTTTAAAAAGTGGTTATTCAACATGAGGCACGATCCAATTGACATTTTGAATCATTTTTGGTACAGTCCAAAAAATCTATTTTCGGATGAAAAACGATGACTCCGGACATGTCGAACGTTCCCAAAATGGTCTATAATGATGAAATTTTAACATTTAATCTTTTGACTCTAAATGACTGTTGGATGTGAATTATGACAATTTCAACTAAAATAAGTGTGTTTAAAGTCATTTCTGTGACTGAAACGCGTCACAATTGAAGCTTTTAAATAAGCAAAACTCTGTAAAAATGGCCATTTTGGTCACTGTGAGGGTTTAAAAAGTGGTTATTCAACATGAGGCACGATCCAATTGACATTTTGAATAATTTTTGGTACAGTCCAAAAAATCAATTTTCGGATGAAAAACGATGACTCCGGACATGTCGAACGTTCCCAAAATGGTCTATAATGATGAAATTTTAACATTTAATCTTTTGACTCTAAATGACTGTTGGATGTGAATTATGACAATTTCAACTAAAATAAGTGTGTTTAAAGTCATTTCTGTGACTGAAACGGGTCAAAATTGAAGCTTTTAAATAAGCAAAACTCTGTAAAAATGGCAATTTTGGTCACTGTGAGGGTTTAAACAGTGGTTATTCAACATGAGGCACGATCCAATTGACATTTTGAATCATTTTTGGTACAGTCCAAAAAATCAATTTTCGGATGAAAAACGATGACTCCGGACATGTCGAACGTTCCCAAAATGGTCTATAATGATGACATTTTAACATTTAATCTTTTGACTCTAAATGACTGTTGGATGTGAATTATGACTTTTTCAACAAAAATAAGTGTGTTTAAAGTCATTTCTGTGCCTGAAACGGGTCAAAATTGAAGCTTTTGAGTAAGCAAAACTCTGTAAAAATGGCAATTTTGGTCACTGTGAGGGTTTAAAAAGTGGTTATTCAACATGAGGCACGATCCAATTGACATTTTGAATCATTTTTGGTACAGTCCAAAAAATCAATTTTCGGATGAAAAACGATGACACCGGACATGTCGAACAATCCCAAAATGGTCTATAATATTGAAATTTTAACATTTAATCTTTTGACTCTAAATGACTGTTGGATGTGAATTATGACTTTTTCAACTTAAATAAGTGTGTTTAAAGTCATTTCTGTGACTGAAACGGGTCAAAATTGAAGCTTTTAAATAAGCAAAACTCTTTAAAAATGGCCATTTTGGTCACTGTGAGGGTTTAAAAAGTGGTTATTCAACATGAGGCACGATCCAATTGACATTTTGAATCATTTTTGGTACAGTCCAAAAAATCAATTTTCGGATGAAAAACGATGACTCCGGACATGTCGAACGTTCCCAAAATGGTCTATAATGATGAAATTTTAACATTTAATCTTTTGACTCAAAATGACTGTTGGATGTGAATTATGACTTTTTCAACTAAAATAAGTGTGTTTAAAGTCATTTCTGTGACTGAAATGGGTCAAAACTGAAGCTTTTAAATAAGCAAAATTCTGTAAAAATGGCCATTTTGGTAACTGTGAGGGTTTAAAAAGTGGTTATTCAACATGAGGCACGATCCAATTGACATTTTGAATCATTTTTGGTACAGTCCAAAAAATCAATTTTCGGATGAAAAACGATGACTCCGAACATGTCGAACGTTCCCAAAATGGTCTATAATGATGAAATTTTAACATTTAATCTTTTGACTCTAAATGACTGTTGGATGTGAATTATGACAATTTCAACTAAAATAAGTGTGTTTAAAGTCATTTCTGTGACTGAAACGGGTCAAAATTGAAGCTTTTAAATAAGCAAAACTCTGTAAAAATGGCCATTTTGGTCACTGTGAGGGTTTAAAATGTGGTTATTCAACATGAGGCACGATCCAATTGACATTTTGAATCATTTTTGGTACAGTCCAAAAAATCAATTTTCGGATGAAAAACGATGACTCCGGACATGTCGAACGTTCCCAAAATGGTCTATAATATTGAAATTTTAACATTTAATCTTTTGACTCTAAATGACTGTTGGATGTGAATTATGACTTTTTCAACTAAAATAAGTGTGTTTAAAGTCCTTTCTGTGACTGAAACGGGTCAAAATTGAAGCTTTTAAATAAGCAAAACTCTGTAAAAATGGCCATTTTGGTCACTGTGAGGGTTTAAAAAGTGGTTATTCAACATGAGGCACGATCCAATTGACATTTTGAATCATTTTTGGTACAGTCCAAAAAATCAATTTTCGGATGAAAAACGATGACTCCGGACATGTCGAACGTTCCCAAAATGGTCTATAATGATGAAATTTTAACATTTAATCTTTTGACTCTAAATGACTGTTGGATGTGAATTATGACAATTTCAACTAAAATAAGTGTGTTTAAAGTCATTTCTGTGACTGAAACGGGTCACAATTAAAGCTTTTAAATAAGCAAAACTCTGTAAAAATGGCCATTTTGGTCACTGTGAGGGTTTAAAAAGTGGTTATTCAACATGAGGCACGATCCAATTGACATTTTGAATCATTTTTGGTACAGTCCAAAGAATCAATTTTCGGATAAAAAACGATGACTCCGGACATGTCGAACGTTCCCAAAATGGTCTATAATGATGAAATTTTAACATTTAATCTTTTGACTCTAAATGACTGTTGGATGTGAATTATGACAATTTCAACTAAAATAAGTGTGTTTAAAGTCATTTCTGTGACTGAAACGGGTCAAAATTGAAGCTTTTAAATAAGCAAAACTCTGTAAAAATGGCCATTTTGGTCACTGTGAGGGTTTAAAAAGTGGTTATTCAACATGAGGCACGATCCAATTGACATTTTGAATCATTTTTGGTACAGTCCAAAAAATCAATTTTCGGATGAAAAACGATGACTCCGGACATGTCGAACGTTCCCAAAATGGTCTATAATATTGAAATTTTAACATTTAATCTTTTGACTCTAAATGACTGTTGGATGTGAATTATGACTTTTTCAACTAAAATAAGTGTGTTTAAAGTCATTTCTGTGACTGAAACGGGTCAAAATTGAAGCTTTTAAATAAGCAAAACTCTGTAAAAATGGCCATTTTGGTCACTGTGAGGGTTTAAAAAGTGGTTATTCAACATGAGGCATGATCCAATTGACATTTTGAATCATTTTTGGTACAGTCCAAAAAATCAATTTTCGGATGAAAAACGATGACTCCGGACATGTCGAACGTTCCCAAAATGGTCTATAATGATGAAATTTTAACATTTAATCTTTTGACTCTAAATGACTGTTGGATGTGAATTATGACAATTTCAACTAAAATAAGTGTGTTTAAAGTCATTTCTGTGACTGAAACGGGTCACAATTGAAGCTTTTCAATAAGCAAAACTCTGTAAAAATGGCCATTTTGGTCACTGTGAGGGTTTAAAAAGTGGTTATTCAACATGAGGCACGATCCAATTGACATTTTGAATCATTTTTGGTACAGTCCAAAAAATCAATTTTCGGATGAAAAACGATGACTCCGGACATGTCGAACGTTCCCAAAATGGTCTATAATATTGAAATTTTAACATTTAATCTTTTGACTCTAAATGACTGTTGGATGTGAATTATGACTTTTTCAACTAAAATAAGTGTGTTTAAAGTCATTTCTGTGACTGAAACGGGTCAAAATTGAAGCTTTTAAATAAGCAAAACTCTGTAAAAATTGCCATTTTGGTCACTGTGAGGGTTTAAAAAGTGGTTATTCAACATGAGGCACGATCCAATTGACATTTTGAATCATTTTTGGTACAGTCCAAAAAATCAATTTTCGGATGAAAAACGATGACTCCGGACATGTCGAACGTTCCCAAAATGGTCTATAATGATGAAATTTTAACATTTAATCTTTTGACTCTAAATGACTGTTGGATGTGAATTATGACAATTTCAACTAAAATAAGTGTGTTTAAAGTCATTTCTGTGACTGAAACGGGTCAAAATTGAAGCTTTTAAATAAGCAAAACTCTGTAAAAATGGCAATTTTGGTCACTGTGAGGGTTTAAACAGTGGTTATTCAACATGAGGCACGATCCAATTGACATTTTGAATCATTTTTGGTACAGTCCAAAAAATCAATTTTCGGATGAAAAACGATGACTCCGGACATGTCGAACGTTCCCAAAATGGTCTATAATGATGACATTTTAACATTTAATCTTTTGACTCTAAATGACTGTTGGATGTGAATTATGACTTTTTCAACAAAAATAAGTGTGTTTAAAGTCATTTCTGTGCCTGAAACGGGTCAAAATTGAAGCTTTTGAGTAAGCAAAACTCTGTAAAAATGGCAATTTTGGTCACTGTGAGGGTTTAAAAAGTGGTTATTCAACATGAGGCACGATCCAATTGACATTTTGAATCATTTTTGGTACAGTCCAAAAAATCAATTTTCGGATGAAAAACGATGACACCGGACATGTCGAACGTTCCCAAAATGGTCTATAATATTGAAATTTTAACATTTAATCTTTTGACTCTAAATGACTGTTGGATGTGAATTATGACTTTTTCAACTAAAATAAGTGTGTTTAAAGTCATTTCTGTGACTGAAACGGGTCAAAATTGAAGCTTTTAAATAAGCAAAGCTCTTTAAAAATGGCCATTTTGGTCACTGTGAGGGTTTAAAAAGTGGTTATTCAACATGAGGCACGATCCAATTGACATTTTGAATCATTTTTGGTACAGTCCAAAAAATCAATTTTCGGATGAAAAACGATGACTCCGGACATGTCGAACGTTCCCAAAATGGTCTATAATGATGAAATTTTAACATTTAATCTTTTGACTCTAAATGACTGTTGGATGTGAATTATGACTTTTTCAACTAAAATAAGTGTGTTTAAAGTCATTTCTGTGACTGAAATGGGTCAAAACTGAAGCTTTTAAATAAGCAAAACTCTGTAAAAATGGCCATTTTGGTAACTGTGAGGGTTTAAAAAGTGGTTATTCAACATGAGGCACGATCCAATTGACATTTTGAATCATTTTTGGTACAGTCCAAAAAATCAATTTTCGGATGAAAAACGATGACTCCGAACATGTCGAACGTTCCCAAAATGGTCTATAATGATGAAATTTTAACATTTAATCTTTTGACTCTAAATGACTGTTGGATGTGAATTATGACAATTTCAACTAAAATAAGTGTGTTTAAAGTCATTTCTGTGACTGAAACGGGTCAAAATTGAAGCTTTTAAATAAGCAAAACTCTGTAAAAATGGCCATTTTGGTCACTGTGAGGGTTTAAAATGTGGTTATTCAACATGAGGCACGATCCAATTGACATTTTGAATCATTTTTGGTACAGTCCAAAAAATCAATTTTCGGATGAAAAACGATGACTCCGGACATGTCGAACGTTCCCAAAATGGTCTATAATATTGAAATTTTAACATTTAATCTTTTGACTCTAAATGACTGTTGGATGTGAATTATGACTTTTTCAACTAAAATAAGTGTGTTTAAAGTCATTTCTGTGACTGAAACGGGTCAAAATTGAAGCTTTTAAATAAGCAAAACTCTGTAAAAATGGCCATTTTGGTCACTGTGAGGGTTTAAAAAGTGGTTATTCAACATGAGGCACGATCCAATTGACATTTTGAATCATTTTTGGTACAGTCCAAAAAATCAATTTTCGGATGAAAAACGATGACTCCGGACATGTCGAACGTTCCCAAAATGGTCTATAATGATGAAATTTTAACATTTAATCTTTTGACTCTAAATGACTGTTGGATGTGAATTATGACAATTTCAACTAAAATAAGTGTGTTTAAAGTCATTTGTGTGACTGAAACGGGTCACAATTAAAGCTTTTAAATAAGCAAAACTCTGTAAAAATGGCCATTTTGGTCACTGTGAGGGTTTAAAAAGTGGTTATTCAACATGAGGCACGATCCAATTGACATTTTGAATCATTTTTGGTACAGTCCAAAAAATCAATTTTCGGATGAAAAACGATGACTCCGGACACGTCGAACGTTCCCAAAATGGTCTATAATGATGAAATTTTAACATTTAATCTTTTGACTCTAAATGACTGTTGGATGTGAATTATGACTTTTTCAACTAAAATAAGTGTGTTTAAAGTCATTTCTGTGACTGAAATGGGTCAAAATTGAAGCTTTTAAATAAGCAAAACTCTGTAAAAATGGCCATTTTGGTCACTGTGAGGGTTTAAAAAGTGGTTATTCAACATGAGGCACGATCCAATTGACATTTTGAATCATTTTTGGTACAGTCCAAAAAATCAATTTTTGGATGAAAAACGATGACTCCGGACATCTCGAACGTTCCCAAAATGGTCTATAATATTGAAATTTTAACATTTAATCTTTTGACTCTAAATGACTGATGGATGTGAATTATGACTTTTTCAACTAAAATAAGTGTGTTTAAAGTCATTTCTGTGACTGAAACGGGTCAAAATTGAAGCTTTTAAATAAGCAAAACTCTGTAAAAATGGCCATTTTGGTCACTGTGAGGGTTTAAAAAGTTGTTATTCAACATGAGGCACGATCCAATTGACATTTTGAATCATTTTTGGTACAGTCCAAAAAATCAATTTTCGGATGAAAAACGATGACTCCGGACATGTCGAACGTTCCCAAAATGGTCTATAATGATGACATTTTAACATTTAATCTTTTGACTCTAAATGACTGTTGGATGTGAATTATGACAATTTCAACTAAAATAAGTGTGTTTAAAGTCATTTCTTTGACTGAAACGGGTCAAAATTGAAGCTTTTAAATAAGCAAAACTCTGTAAAAATGGCCATTTTGGTCACTGTGAGGGTTTAAAATGTGGTTATTCAACATGAGGCACGATCCAATTGACATTTTGAATCATTTTTGGTACAGTCCAAAAAATCAATTTTCGGATGAAAAACGATGACTCCGGACATGTCGAACGTTCCCAAAATGGTCTATAATATTGACATTTTAACATTTAATCTTTTGACTCTAAATGACTGTTGGATGTGAATTATGTTTTTTTCAACTAAAATAAGTGTGTTTAAAGTCATTTCTGTGACTGAAACGGGTCAAAATTGAAGCTTTTAAATAAGCAAAACTCTGTAAAAATGGCCATTTTGGTCACTGTGAGGGTTTAAAAAGTGGTTATTCAACATGAGGCACGATCCAATTGAAATTTTGAATCATTTTTGGTACAGTCCAAAAAATCCATTTTCGGATGAAAAACGATGACTCCGGACATGTCGAACGTTCCCAAAATGGTCTATAATGATGAAATTTTAACATTTAATCTTTTGACTCTAAATGACTGTTGGATGTGAATTATGACTTTTTCAACTAAAATAAGTGTGTTTAAAGTCATTTCTGTGCCTGAAACGGGTCAAAATTGAAGCTTTTGAGTAAGCAAAACTCTGTAAAAATGGCAATTTTGGTCACTGTGAGGGTTTAAAAAGTGGTTATTCAACATGAGGCACGATCCAATTGACATTTTGAATCATTTTTGGTACAGTCCATAAAATCAATTTTCGGATGAAAAACGATGACTCCGGACATGTCGAACGTTCCCAAAATGGTCTATAATGATGAAATTTTAACATTTAATCTTTTGACTCTAAATGACTGTTGGATGTGAATTATGACTTTTTCAACTAAAATAAGTGTGTTTAAAGTCATTTCTGTGACTGAAACGGGTCAAAATTGAAGCTTTTAAATAAGCAAAACTCTGTAAAAATTGCCATTTTGGTCACTGTGAGGGTTTAAAAAGTGGTTATTCAACATGAGGCACGATCCAATTGACATTTTGAATCATTTTTTGTACAGTCCAAAAAATCAATTTTCGGATGAAAAACGATGACTCCGGACATGTCGAACGTTCCCAAAATGGTCTATAATGATGAAATTTTAACATTTAATCTTTTGACTCTAAATGACTGTTGGATGTGAATTATGACAATTTCAACTAAAATAAGTGTGTTTAAAGTCATTTCTGTGACTGAAACGGGTCACAATTGAAGCTTTTAAATAAGCAAAACTCTGTAAAAATGGCCATTTTGGTCACTGTGAGGGTTTAAAAAGTGGTTATTCAACATGAGGCACGATCCAATTGACATTTTGAATCATTTTTGGTACAGTCCAAAAAATCAATTTTCGGATGAAAAACGATGACTCCGGACATGTCGAACGTTCCCAAAATGGTCTATAATGATGAAATTTTAACATTTAATCTTTTGACTCTAAATGACTGTTGGATGTGAATTATGACAATTTCAACTAAAATAAGTGTGTTTAAAGTCATTTCTGTGACTGAAACGGGTCAAAAAGGAAGCTTTTAAATAAGCAAAACTCTGTAAAAATGGCCATTTTGGTCACTGTGAGGGTTTAAAATGTGGTTATTCAACATGAGGCACGATCCAATTGACATTTTGAATCATTTTTGGTACAGTCCAAAAAATCAACTTTCGGATGAAAAACGATGACTCCGGACATGTCGAACGTTCCCAAAATGGTCTATAATATTGAAATTTTAACATTTAATCTTTTGACTCTAAATGACTGTTGGATGTGAATTATGACTTTTTCAACTAAAATAAGTGTGTTTAAAGTCATTTCTGTGACTGAAACGGGTCAAAATTGAAGCTTTTAAATAAGCAAAACTCTGTAAAAATGGCAATTTTGGTCACTGTGAGGGTTTAAACAGTGGTTATTCAACATGAGGCACGATCCAATTGACATTTTGAATCATTTTTGGTACAGTCCAAAAAATCAATTTTCGGATGAAAAACGATGACTCCGGACATGTCGAACGTTCCCAAAATGGTCTATAATGATGACATTTTAACATTTAATCTTTTGACTCTAAATGACTGTTGGATGTGAATTATGACTTTTTCAACAAAAATAAGTGTGTTTAAAGTCATTTCTGTGCCTGAAACGGGTCAAAATTGAAGCTTTTGAGTAAGCAAAACTCTGTAAAAATGGCAATTTTGGTCACTGTGAGGGTTTAAAAAGTGGTTATTCAACATGAGGCACGATCCAATTGACATTTTGAATCATTTTTGGTACAGTCCAAAAAATCAATTTTCGGATGAAAAACGATGACACCGGACATGTCGAACGTTCCCAAAATGGTCTATAATATTGAAATTTTAACATTTAATCTTTTGACTCTAAATGACTGTTGGATGTGAATTATGACTTTTTCAACTAAAATAAGTGTGTTTAAAGTCATTTCTGTGACTGAAACGGGTCAAAATTGAAGCTTTTAAATAAGCAAAGCTCTTTAAAAATGGCCATTTTGGTCACTGTGAGGGTTTAAAAAGTGGTTATTCAACATGAGGCACGATCCAATTGACATTTTGAATCATTTTTGGTACAGTCCAAAAAATCAATTTTCGGATGAAAAACGATGACTCCGGACATGTCGAACGTTCCCAAAATGGTCTATAATGATGAAATTTTAACATTTAATCTTTTGACTCTAAATGACTGTTGGATGTGAATTATGACTTTTTCAACTAAAATAAGTGTGTTTAAAGTCATTTCTGTGACTGAAATGGGTCAAAACTGAAGCTTTTAAATAAGCAAAACTCTGTAAAAATGGCCATTTTGGTAACTGTGAGGGTTTAAAAAGTGGTTATTCAACATGAGGCACGATCCAATTGACATTTTGAATCATTTTTGGTACAGTCCAAAAAATCAATTTTCGGATGAAAAACGATGACTCCGAACATGTCGAACGTTCCCAAAATGGTCTATAATGATGAAATTTTAACATTTAATCTTTTGACTCTAAATGACTGTTGGATGTGAATTATGACAATTTCAACTAAAATAAGTGTGTTTAAAGTCATTTCTGTGACTCAAACGGGTCAAAATTGAAGCTTTTAAATAAGCAAAACTCTGTAAAAATGGCCATTTTGGTCACTGTGAGGGTTTAAAATGTGGTTATTCAACATGAGGCACGATCCAATTGACATTTTGAATCATTTTTGGTACAGTCCAAAAAATCAATTTTCGGATGAAAAACGATGACTCCGGACATGTCGAACGTTCCCAAAATGGTCTATAATATTGAAATTTTAACATTTAATCTTTTGACTCTAAATGACTGTTGGATGTGAATTATGACTTTTTCAACTAAAATAAGTGTGTTTAAAGTCATTTCTGTGACTGAAACGGGTCAAAATTGAAGCTTTTAAATAAGCAAAACTCTGTAAAAATGGCCATTTTGGTCACTGTGAGGGTTTAAAAAGTGGTTATTCAACATGAGGCACGATCCAATTGACATTTTGAATCATTTTTGGTACAGTCCAAAAAATCAATTTTCGGATGAAAAACGATGACTCCGGACATGTCGAACGTTCCCAAAATGGTCTATAATGATGAAATTTTAACATTTAATCTTTTGACTCTAAATGACTGTTGGATGTGAATTATGACAATTTCAACTAAAATAAGTGTGTTTAAAGTCATTTGTGTGACTGAAACGGGTCACAATTAAAGCTTTTAAATAAGCAAAACTCTGTAAAAATGGCCATTTTGGTCACTGTGAGGGTTTAAAAAGTGGTTATTCAACATGAGGCACGATCCAATTGACATTTTGAATCATTTTTGGTACAGTCCAAAGAATCAATTTTCGGATAAAAAACGATGACTCCGGACATGTCGAACGTTCCCAAAATGGTCTATAATGATGAAATTTTAACATTTAATCTTTTGACTCTAAATGACTGTTGGATGTGAATTATGACAATTTCAACTAAAATAAGTGTGTTTAAAGCCATTTCTGTGACTGAAACGGGTCAAAATTGAAGCTTTTAAATAAGCAAAACTCTGTAAAAATGGCCATTTTGGTCACTGTGAGGGTTTAAAAAGTGGTTATTCAACATGAGGCACGATCCAATTGACATTTTGAATCATTTTTGGTACAGTCCAAAAAATCAATTTTCGGATGAAAAACGATGACTCCGGACATGTCGAACGTTCCCAAAATGGTCTATAATATTGAAATTTTAACATTTAATCTTTTGACTCTAAATGACTGTTGGATGTGAATTATGACTTTTTCAACTAAAATAAGTGTGTTTAAAGTCATTTCTGTGACTGAAACGGGTCAAAATTGAAGCTTTTAAATAAGCAAAACTCTGTAAAAATGGCCATTTTGGTCACTGTGAGGGTTTAAAAAGTGGTTATTCAACATGAGGCATGATCCAATTGACATTTTGAATCATTTTTGGTACAGTCCAAAAAATCAATTTTCGGATGAAAAACGATGACTCCGGACATGTCGAACGTTCCCAAAATGGTCTATAATGATGAAATTTTAACATTTAATCTTTTGACTCTAAATGACTGTTGGATGTGAATTATGACAATTTCAACTAAAATAAGTGTGTTTAAAGTCATTTCTGTGACTGAAACGGGTCACAATTGAAGCTTTTAACCACTTGGCTGCTAAGGCAATATTTTTCTTTTCATTGATTTTCCATTGAAATCAATGGAAAGTCCATGACGAGTTACCCTTGTCATTAGCGGCGAAGAGGTTAAATAAGCAAAACTCTGTAAAAATGGCCATTTTGGTCACTGTGAGGGTTTAAAAAGTGGTTATTCAACATGAGGCACGATCCAATTGACATTTTGAATCATTTTTGGTACAGTCCAAAAAATCAATTTTCGGATGAAAAACGATGACTCCGGACATGTCGAACGTTCCCAAAATGGTCTATAATGATGAAATTTTAACATTTAATCTTTTGACTCTAAATGACTGTTGGATGTGAATTATGACAATTTCAACTAAAATAAGTGTGTTTAAAGTCATTTCTGTGACTGAAACGGGTCAAAATTGAAGCTTTTAAATAAGCAAAACTCTGTAAAAATGGCCATTTTGGTCACTGTGAGGGTTTAAAATGTGGTTATTCAACATGAGGCACGATCCAATTGACATTTTGAATCATTTTTGGTACAGTCCAAAAAATCAATTTTCGGATGAAAAACGATGACTCCGGACATGTCGAACGTTCCCAAAATGGTCTATAATATTGAAATTTTAACATTTAATCTTTTGACTCTAAATGACTGTTGGATGTGAATTATGACTTTTTCAACTAAAATAAGTGTGTTTAAAGTCATTTCTGTGACTGAAACGGGTCAAAATTGAAGCTTTTAAATAAGCAAAACTCTGTAAAAATTGCCATTTTGGTCACTGTGAGGGTTTAAAAAGTGGTTATTCAACATGAGGCACGATCCAATTGACATTTTGAATCATTTTTGGTACAGTCCAAAAAATCTATTTTCGGATGAAAAACGATGACTCCGGACATGTCGAACGTTCCCAAAATGGTCTATAATGATGAAATTTTAACATTTAATCTTTTGACTCTAAATGACTGTTGGATGTGAATTATGACAATTTCAACTAAAATAAGTGTGTTTAAAGTCATTTCTGTGACTGAAACGCGTCACAATTGAAGCTTTTAAATAAGCAAAACTCTGTAAAAATGGCCATTTTGGTCACTGTGAGGGTTTAAAAAGTGGTTATTCAACATGAGGCACGAACCAATTGACATTTTGAATAATTTTTGGTACAGTCCAAAAAATCAATTTTCGGATGAAAAACGATGACTCCGGACATGTCGAACGTTCCCAAAATGGTCTATAATGATGAAATTTTAACATTTAATCTTTTGACTCTAAATGACTGTTGGATGTGAATTATGACAATTTCAACTAAAATAAGTGTGTTTAAAGTCATTTCTGTGACTGAAACGGGTCAAAATTGAAGCTTTTAAATAAGCAAAACTCTGTAAAAATGGCAATTTTGGTCACTGTGAGGGTTTAAACAGTGGTTATTCAACATGAGGCACGATCCAATTGACATTTTGAATCATTTTTGGTACAGTCCAAAAAATCAATTTTCGGATGAAAAACGATGACTCCGGACATGTCGAACGTTCCCAAAATGGTCTATAATGATGACATTTTAACATTTAATCTTTTGACTCTAAATGACTGTTGGATGTGAATTATGACTTTTTCAACAAAAATAAGTGTGTTTAAAGTCATTTCTGTGCCTGAAACGGGTCAAAATTGAAGCTTTTGAGTAAGCAAAACTCTGTAAAAATGGCAATTTTGGTCACTGTGAGGGTTTAAAAAGTGGTTATTCAACATGAGGCACGATCCAATTGACATTTTGAATCATTTTTGGTACAATCCAAAAAATCAATTTTCGGATGAAAAACGATGACACCGGACATGTCGAACAATCCCAAAATGGTCTATAATATTGAAATTTTAACATTTAATCTTTTGACTCTAAATGACTGTTGGATGTGAATTATGACTTTTTCAACTAAAATAAGTGTGTTTAAAGTCATTTCTGTGACTGAAACGGGTCAAAATTGAAGCTTTTAAATAAGCAAAACTCTTTAAAAATGGCCATTTTGGTCACTGTGAGGGTTTAAAAAGTGGTTATTCAACATGAGGCACGATCCAATTGACATTTTGAATCATTTTTGGTACAGTCCAAAAAATCAATTTTCGGATGAAAAACGATGACTCCGGACATGTCGAACGTTCCCAAAATGGTCTATAATGATGAAATTTTAACATTTAATCTTTTGACTCAAAATGACTGTTGGATGTGAATTATGACTTTTTCAACTAAAATAAGTGTGTTTAAAGTCATTTCTGTGACTGAAATGGGTCAAAACTGAAGCTTTTAAATAAGCAAAACTCTGTAAAAATGGCCATTTTGGTAACTGTGAGGGTTTAAAAAGTGGTTATTCAACATGAGGCACGATCCAATTGACATTTTGAATCATTTTTGGTACAGTCCAAAAAATCAATTTTCGGATGAAAAACGATGACTCCGAACATGTCGAACGTTCCCAAAATGGTCTATAATGATGAAATTTTAACATTTAATCTTTTGACTCTAAATGACTGTTGGATGTGAATTATGACAATTTCAACTAAAATAAGTGTGTTTAAAGTCATTTCTGTGACTGAAACGGGTCAAAATTGAAGCTTTTAAATAAGCAAAACTCTGTAAAAATGGCCATTTTGGTCACTGTGAGGGTTTAAAATGTGGTTATTCAACATGAGGCACGATCCAATTGACATTTTGAATCATTTTTGGTACAGTCCAAAAAATCAATTTTCGGATGAAAAACGATGACTCCGGACATGTCGAACGTTCCCAAAATGGTCTATAATATTGAAATTTTAACATTTAATCTTTTGACTCTAAATGACTGTTGGATGTGAATTATGACTTTTTCAACTAAAATAAGTGTGTTTAAAGTCCTTTCTGTGACTGAAACGGGTCAAAATTGAAGCTTTTAAATAAGCAAAACTCTGTAAAAATGGCCATTTTGGTCACTGTGAGGGTTTAAAAAGTGGTTATTCAACATGAGGCACGATCCAATTGACATTTTGAATCATTTTTGGTACAGTCCAAAAAATCAATTTTCGGATGAAAAACGATGACTCCGGACATGTCGAACGTTCCCAAAATGGTCTATAATGATGAAATTTTAACATTTAATCTTTTGACTCTAAATGACTGTTGGATGTGAATTATGACAATTTCAACTAAAATAAGTGTGTTTAAAGTCATTTCTGTGACTGAAACGGGTCACAATTAAAGCTTTTAAATAAGCAAAACTCTGTAAAAATGGCCATTTTGGTCACTGTGAGGGTTTAAAAAGTGGTTATTCAACATGAGGCACGATCCAATTGACATTTTGAATCATTTTTGGTACAGTCCAAAGAATCAATTTTCGGATAAAAAACGATGACTCCGGACATGTCGAACGTTCCCAAAATGGTCTATAATGATGAAATTTTAACATTTAATCTTTTGACTCTAAATGACTGTTGGATGTGAATTATGACAATTTCAACTAAAATAAGTGTGTTTAAAGTCATTTCTGTGACTGAAACGGGTCAAAATTGAAGCTTTTAAATAAGCAAAACTCTGTAAAAATGGCCATTTTGGTCACTGTGAGGGTTTAAAAAGTGGTTATTCAACATGAGGCACGATCCAATTGACATTTTGAATCATTTTTGGTACAGTCCAAAAAATCAATTTTCGGATGAAAAACGATGACTCCGGACATGTCGAACGTTCCCAAAATGGTCTATAATATTGAAATTTTAACATTTAATCTTTTGACTCTAAATGACTGTTGGATGTGAATTATGACTTTTTCAACTAAAATAAGTGTGTTTAAAGTCATTTCTGTGACTGAAACGGGTCAAAATTGAAGCTTTTAAATAAGCAAAACTCTGTAAAAATTGCCATTTTGGTCACTGTGAGGGTTTAAAAAGTGGTTATTCAACATGAGGCACGATCCAATTGACATTTTGAATCATTTTTGGTACAGTCCAAAAAATCTATTTTCGGATGAAAAACGATGACTCCGGACATGTCGAACGTTCCCAAAATGGTCTATAATGATGAAATTTTAACATTTAATCTTTTGACTCTAAATGACTGTTGGATGTGAATTATGACAATTTCAACTAAAATAAGTGTGTTTAAAGTCATTTCTGTGACTGAAACGCGTCACAATTGAAGCTTTTAAATAAGCAAAACTCTGTAAAAATGGCCATTTTGGTCACTGTGAGGGTTTAAAAAGTGGTTATTCAACATGAGGCACGATCCAATTGACATTTTGAATAATTTTTGGTACAGTCCAAAAAATCAATTTTCGGATGAAAAACGATGACTCCGGACATGTCGAACGTTCCCAAAATGGTCTATAATGATGAAATTTTAACATTTAATCTTTTGACTCTAAATGACTGTTGGATGTGAATTATGACAATTTCAACTAAAATAAGTGTGTTTAAAGTCATTTCTGTGACTGAAACGGGTCAAAATTGAAGCTTTTAAATAAGCAAAACTCTGTAAAAATGGCAATTTTGGTCACTGTGAGGGTTTAAACAGTGGTTATTCAACATGAGGCACGATCCAATTGACATTTTGAATCATTTTTGGTACAGTCCAAAAAATCAATTTTCGGATGAAAAACGATGACTCCGGACATGTCGAACGTTCCCAAAATGGTCTATAATGATGACATTTTAACATTTAATCTTTTGACTCTAAATGACTGTTGGATGTGAATTATGACTTTTTCAACAAAAATAAGTGTGTTTAAAGTCATTTCTGTGCCTGAAACGGGTCAAAATTGAAGCTTTTGAGTAAGCAAAACTCTGTAAAAATGGCAATTTTGGTCACTGTGAGGGTTTAAAAAGTGGTTATTCAACATGAGGCACGATCCAATTGACATTTTGAATCATTTTTGGTACAATCCAAAAAATCAATTTTCGGATGAAAAACGATGACACCGGACATGTCGAACAATCCCAAAATGGTCTATAATATTGAAATTTTAACATTTAATCTTTTGACTCTAAATGACTGTTGGATGTGAATTATGACTTTTTCAACTAAAATAAGTGTGTTTAAAGTCATTTCTGTGACTGAAACGGGTCAAAATTGAAGCTTTTAAATAAGCAAAACTCTTTAAAAATGGCCATTTTGGTCACTGTGAGGGTTTAAAAAGTGGTTATTCAACATGAGGCACGATCCAATTGACATTTTGAATCATTTTTGGTACAGTCCAAAAAATCAATTTTCGGATGAAAAACGATGACTCCGGACATGTCGAACGTTCCCAAAATGGTCTATAATGATGAAATTTTAACATTTAATCTTTTGACTCAAAATGACTGTTGGATGTGAATTATGACTTTTTCAACTAAAATAAGTGTGTTTAAAGTCATTTCTGTGACTGAAATGGGTCAAAACTGAAGCTTTTAAATAAGCAAAACTCTGTAAAAATGGCCATTTTGGTAACTGTGAGGGTTTAAAAAGTGGTTATTCAACATGAGGCACGATCCAATTGACATTTTGAATCATTTTTGGTACAGTCCAAAAAATCAATTTTCGGATGAAAAACGATGACTCCGAACATGTCGAACGTTCCCAAAATGGTCTATAATGATGAAATTTTAACATTTAATCTTTTGACTCTAAATGACTGTTGGATGTGAATTATGACAATTTCAACTAAAATAAGTGTGTTTAAAGTCATTTCTGTGACTGAAACGGGTCAAAATTGAAGCTTTTAAATAAGCAAAACTCTGTAAAAATGGCCATTTTGGTCACTGTGAGGGTTTAAAATGTGGTTATTCAACATGAGGCACGATCCAATTGACATTTTGAATCATTTTTGGTACAGTCCAAAAAATCAATTTTCGGATGAAAAACGATGACTCCGGACATGTCGAACGTTCCCAAAATGGTCTATAATATTGAAATTTTAACATTTAATCTTTTGACTCTAAATGACTGTTGGATGTGAATTATGACTTTTTCAACTAAAATAAGTGTGTTTAAAGTCCTTTCTGTGACTGAAACGGGTCAAAATTGAAGCTTTTAAATAAGCAAAACTCTGTAAAAATGGCCATTTTGGTCACTGTGAGGGTTTAAAAAGTGGTTATTCAACATGAGGCACGATCCAATTGACATTTTGAATCATTTTTGGTACAGTCCAAAAAATCAATTTTCGGATGAAAAACGATGACTCCGGACATGTCGAACGTTCCCAAAATGGTCTATAATGATGAAATTTTAACATTTAATCTTTTGACTCTAAATGACTGTTGGATGTGAATTATGACAATTTCAACTAAAATAAGTGTGTTTAAAGTCATTTCTGTGACTGAAACGGGTCACAATTAAAGCTTTTAAATAAGCAAAACTCTGTAAAAATGGCCATTTTGGTCACTGTGAGGGTTTAAAAAGTGGTTATTCAACATGAGGCACGATCCAATTGACATTTTGAATCATTTTTGGTACAGTCCAAAGAATCAATTTTCGGATAAAAAACGATGACTCCGGACATGTCGAACGTTCCCAAAATGGTCTATAATGATGAAATTTTAACATTTAATCTTTTGACTCTAAATGACTGTTGGATGTGAATTATGACAATTTCAACTAAAATAAGTGTGTTTAAAGTCATTTCTGTGACTGAAACGGGTCAAAATTGAAGCTTTTAAATAAGCAAAACTCTGTAAAAATGGCCATTTTGGTCACTGTGAGGGTTTAAAAAGTGGTTATTCAACATGAGGCACGATCCAATTGACATTTTGAATCATTTTTGGTACAGTCCAAAAAATCAATTTTCGGATGAAAAACGATGACTCCGGACATGTCGAACGTTCCCAAAATGGTCTATAATATTGAAATTTTAACATTTAATCTTTTGACTCTAAATGACTGTTGGATGTGAATTATGACTTTTTCAACTAAAATAAGTGTGTTTAAAGTCATTTCTGTGACTGAAACGGGTCAAAATTGAAGCTTTTAAATAAGCAAAACTCTGTAAAAATGGCCATTTTGGTCACTGTGAGGGTTTAAAAAGTGGTTATTCAACATGAGGCATGATCCAATTGACATTTTGAATCATTTTTGGTACAGTCCAAAAAATCAATTTTCGGATGAAAAACGATGACTCCGGACATGTCGAACGTTCCCAAAATGGTCTATAATGATGAAATTTTAACATTTAATCTTTTGACTCTAAATGACTGTTGGATGTGAATTATGACAATTTCAACTAAAATAAGTGTGTTTAAAGTCATTTCTGTGACTGAAACGGGTCACAATTGAAGCTTTTCAATAAGCAAAACTCTGTAAAAATGGCCATTTTGGTCACTGTGAGGGTTTAAAAAGTGGTTATTCAACATGAGGCACGATCCAATTGACATTTTGAATCATTTTTGGTACAGTCCAAAAAATCAATTTTCGGATGAAAAACGATGACTCCGGACATGTCGAACGTTCCCAAAATGGTCTATAATATTGAAATTTTAACATTTAATCTTTTGACTCTAAATGACTGTTGGATGTGAATTATGACTTTTTCAACTAAAATAAGTGTGTTTAAAGTCATTTCTGTGACTGAAACGGGTCAAAATTGAAGCTTTTAAATAAGCAAAACTCTGTAAAAATTGCCATTTTGGTCACTGTGAGGGTTTAAAAAGTGGTTATTCAACATGAGGCACGATCCAATTGACATTTTGAATCATTTTTGGTACAGTCCAAAAAATCAATTTTCGGATGAAAAACGATGACTCCGGACATGTCGAACGTTCCCAAAATGGTCTATAATGATGAAATTTTAACATTTAATCTTTTGACTCTAAATGACTGTTGGATGTGAATTATGACAATTTCAACTAAAATAAGTGTGTTTAAAGTCATTTCTGTGACTGAAACGGGTCACAATTGAAGCTTTTAAATAAGCAAAACTCTGTAAAAATGGCCATTTTGGTCACTGTGAGGGTTTAAAAAGTGGTTATTCAACATGAGGCACGATCCAATTGACATTTTGAATAATTTTTGGTACAGTCCAAAAAATCAATTTTCGGATGAAAAACGATGACTCCGGACATGTCGAACGTTCCCAAAATGGTCTATAATGATGAAATTTTAACATTTAATCTTTTGACTCTAAATGACTGTTGGATGTGAATTATGACAATTTCAACTAAAATAAGTGTGTTTAAAGTCATTTCTGTGACTGAAACGGGTCAAAAAGGAAGCTTTTAAATAAGCAAAACTCTGTAAAAATGGCCATTTTGGTCACTGTGAGGGTTTAAAATGTGGTTATTCAACATGAGGCACGATCCAATTGACATTTTGAATCATTTTTGGTACAGTCCAAAAAATCAACTTTCGGATGAAAAACGATGACTCCGGACATGTCGAACGTTCCCAAAATGGTCTATAATATTGAAATTTTAACATTTAATCTTTTGACTCTAAATGACTGTTGGATGTGAATTATGACTTTTTCAACTAAAATAAGTGTGTTTAAAGTCATTTCTGTGACTGAAACGGGTCACAATTAAAGCTTTTAAATAAGCAAAACTCTGTAAAAATGGCCATTTTGGTCACTGTGAGGGTTTAAAAAGTGGTTATTCAACATGAGGCACGATCCAATTGACATTTTGAATCATTTTTGGTACAGTCCAAAGAATCAATTTTCGGATAAAAAACGATGACTCCGGACATGTCGAACGTTCCCAAAATGGTCTATAATGATGAAATTTTAACATTTAATCTTTTGACTCTAAATGACTGTTGGATGTGAATTATGACAATTTCAACTAAAATAAGTGTGTTTAAAGTCATTTCTGTGACTGAAACGGGTCACAATTAAAGCTTTTAAATAAGCAAAACTCTGTAAAAATGGCCATTTTGGTCACTGTGAGGGTTTAAAAAGTGGTTATTCAACATGAGGCACGATCCAATTGACATTTTGAATCATTTTTGGTACAGTCCAAAGAATCAATTTTCGGATAAAAAACGATGACTCCGGACATGTCGAACGTTCCCAAAATGGTCTATAATGATGAAATTTTAACATTTAATCTTTTGACTCTAAATGACTGTTGGATGTGAATTATGACAATTTCAACTAAAATAAGTGTGTTTAAAGTCATTTCTGTGACTGAAACGGGTCAAAATTGAAGCTTTTAAATAAGCAAAACTCTGTAAAAATGGCCATTTTGGTCACTGTGAGGGTTTAAAAAGTGGTTATTCAACATGAGGCACGATCCAATTGACATTTTGAATCATTTTTGGTACAGTCCAAAAAATCAATTTTCGGATGAAAAACGATGACTCCGGACATGTCGAACGTTCCCAAAATGGTCTATAATATTGAAATTTTAACATTTAATCTTTTGACTCTAAATGACTGTTGGATGTGAATTATGACTTTTTCAACTAAAATAAGTGTGTTTAAAGTCATTTCTGTGACTGAAACGGGTCAAAATTGAAGCTTTTAAATAAGCAAAACTCTGTAAAAATGGCCATTTTGGTCACTGTGAGGGTTTAAAAAGTGGTTATTCAACATGAGGCATGATCCAATTGACATTTTGAATCATTTTTGGTACAGTCCAAAAAATCAATTTTCGGATGAAAAACGATGACTCCGGACATGTCGAACGTTCCCAAAATGGTCTATAATGATGAAATTTTAACATTTAATCTTTTGACTCTAAATGACTGTTGGATGTGAATTATGACAATTTCAACTAAAATAAGTGTGTTTAAAGTCATTTCTGTGACTGAAACGGGTCACAATTGAAGCTTTTAAATAAGCAAAACTCTGTAAAAATGGCCATTTTGGTCACTGTGAGGGTTTAAAAAGTGGTTATTCAACATGAGGCACGATCCAATTGACATTTTGAATCATTTTTGGTACAGTCCAAAAAATCAATTTTCGGATGAAAAACGATGACTCCGGACATGTCGAACGTTCCCAAAATGGTCTATAATGATGAAATTTTAACATTTAATCTTTTGACTCTAAATGACTGTTGGATGTGAATTATGACAATTTCAACTAAAATAAGTGTGTTTAAAGTCATTTCTGTGACTGAAATGGGTCAAAATTGAAGCTTTTAAATAAGCAAAACTCTGTAAAAATGGCCATTTTGGTCACTGTGAGGGTTTAAAATGTGGTTATTCAACATGAGGCACGATCCAATTGACATTTTGAATCATTTTTGGTACAGTCCAAAAAATCAATTTTCGGATGAAAAACGATGACTCCGGACATGTCGAACGTTCCCAAAATGGTCTATAATATTGAAATTTTAACATTTAATCTTTTGACTCTAAATGACTGTTGGATGTGAATTATGACTTTTTCAACTAAAATAAGTGTGTTTAAAGTCATTTCTGTGACTGAAACGGGTCAAAATTGAAGCTTTTAAATAAGCAAAACTCTGTAAAAATTGCCATTTTGGTCACTGTGAGGGTTTAAAAAGTGGTTATTCAACATGAGGCACGATCCAATTGACATTTTGAATCATTTTTGGTACAGTCCAAAAAATCAATTTTCGGATGAAAAACGATGACTCCGGACATGTCGAACGTTCCCAAAATGGTCTATAATGATGAAATTTTAACATTTAATCTTTTGACTCTAAATGACTGTTGGATGTGAATTATGACAATTTCAACTAAAATAAGTGTGTTTAAAGTCATTTCTGTGACTGAAACGGGTCACAATTGAAGCTTTTAAATAAGCAAAACTCTGTAAAAATGGCCATTTTGGTCACTGTGAGGGTTTAAAAAGTGGTTATTCAACATGAGGCACGATCCAATTGACATTTTGAATAATTTTTGGTACAGTCCAAAAAATCAATTTTCGGATGAAAAACGATGACTCCGGACATGTTGAACGTTCCCAAAATGGTCTATAATGATGAAATTTTAACATTTAATCTTTTGACTCTAAATGACTGTTGGATGTGAATTATGACAATTTCAACTAAAATAAGTGTGTTTAAAGTCATTTCTGTGACTGAAACGGGTCAAAATTGAAGCTTTTAAATAAGCAAAACTCTGTAAAAATGGCAATTTTGGTCACTGTGAGGGTTTAAACAGTGGTTATTCAACATGAGGCTTGATCCAATTGACATTTTGAATCATTTTTGGTACAGTCCAAAAAATCAATTTTCGGATGAAAAACGATGACTCCGGACATGTCGAACGTTCCCAAAATGGTCTATAATGATGACATTTTAACATTTAATCTTTTGACTCTAAATGACTGTTGGATGTGAATTATGACTTTTTCAACAAAAATAAGTGTGTTTAAAGTCATTTCTGTGCCTGAAACGGGTCAAAATTGAAGCTTTTGAGTAAGCAAAACTCTGTAAAAATGGCAATTTTGGTCACTGTGAGGGTTTAAAAAGATATTATTCAACATGAGGCACGATCCAATTGACATTTTGAATCATTTTTGGTACAGTCCAAAAAATCAATTTTCGGATGAAAAACGATGACACCGGACATGTCGAACGTTCCCAAAATGGTCTATAATATTGAAATTTTAACATTTAATCTTTTGACTCTAAATGACTGTTGGATGTGAATTATGACTTTTTCAACTAAAATAAGTGTGTTTAAAGTCATTTCTGTGACTGAAACGGGTCAAAATTGAAGCTTTTAAATAAGCAAAACTCTTTAAAAATGGCCATTTTGGTCACTGTGAGGGTTTAAAAAGTGGTTATTCAACATGAGGCACGATCCAATTGACATTTTGAATCATTTTTGGTACAGTCCAAAAAATCAATTTTCGGATGAAAAACGATGACTCCGGACATGTCGAACGTTCCCAAAATGGTCTATAATGATGAAATTTTAACATTTAATCTTTTGACTCTAAATGACTGTTGGATGTGAATTATGACTTTTTCAACTAAAATAAGTGTGTTTAAAGTCATTTCTGTGACTGAAATGGGTCAAAACTGAAGCTTTTAAATAAGCAAAACTCTGTAAAAATGGCCATTTTGGTAACTGTGAGGGTTTAAAAAGTGGTTATTCAACATGAGGCACGATCCAATTGACATTTTGAATCATTTTTGGTACAGTCCAAAAAATCAATTTTCGGATGAAAAACGATGACTCCGAACATGTCGAACGTTCCCAAAATGGTCTATAATGATGAAATTTTAACATTTAATCTTTTGACTCTAAATGACTGTTGGATGTGAATTATGACAATTTCAACTAAAATAAGTGTGTTTAAAGTCATTTCTGTGACTGAAACGGGTCAAAATTGAAGCTTTTAAATAAGCAAAACTCTGTAAAAATGGCCATTTTGGTCACTGTGAGGGTTTAAAATGTGGTTATTCAACATGAGGCACGATCCAATTGACATTTTGAATCATTTTTGGTACAGTCCAAAAAATCAATTTTCGGATGAAAAACGATGACTCCGGACATGTCGAACGTTCCCAAAATGGTCTATAATATTGAAATTTTAACATTTAATCTTTTGACTCTAAATGACTGTTGGATGTGAATTATGACTTTTTCAACTAAAATAAGTGTGTTTAAAGTCATTTCTGTGACTGAAACGGGTCAAAATTGAAGCTTTTAAATAAGCAAAACTCTGTAAAAATGGCCATTTTGGTCACTGTGAGGGTTTAAAAAGTGGTTATTCAACATGAGGCACGATCCAATTGACATTTTGAATCATTTTTGGTACAGTCCAAAAAATCAATTTTCGGATGAAAAACGATGACTCCGGACATGTCGAACGTTCCCAAAATGGTCTATAATGATGAAATTTTAACATTTAATCTTTTGACTCTAAATGACTGTTGGATGTGAATTATGACAATTTCAACTAAAATAAGTGTTTTTAAAGTCATTTCTGTGACTGAAACGGGTCACAATTAAAGCTTTTAAATAAGCAAAACTCTGTAAAAATGGCCATTTTGGTCACTGTGAGGGTTTAAAAAGTGGTTATTCAACATGAGGCACGATCCAATTGACATTTTGAATCATTTTTGGTACAGTCCAAAGAATCAATTTTCGGATAAAAAACTATGACTCCGGACATGTCGAACGTTCCCAAAATGGTCTATAATGATGAAATTTTAACATTTAATCTTTTGACTCTAAATGACTGTTGGATGTGAATTATGACAATTTCAACTAAAATAAGTGTGTTTAAAGTCATTTCTGTGACTGAAACGGGTCAAAATTGAAGCTTTTAAATAAGCAAAACTCTGTAAAAATGGCCATTTTGGTCACTGTGAGGGTTTAAAAAGTGGTTATTCAACATGAGGCACGATCCATTTGACATTTTGAATCATTTTTGGTACAGTCCAAAAAATCAATTTTCGGATGAAAAACGATGACTCCGGACATGTCAAACGTTCCCAAAATGGTCTATAATATTGAAATTTTAACATTTAATCTTTTGACTCTAAATGACTGTTGGATGTGAATTATGACTTTTTCAACTAAAATAAGTGTGTTTAAAGTCATTTCTGTGACTGAAACGGGTCAAAATTGAAGCTTTTAAATAAGCAAAACTCTGTAAAAATGGCCATTTTAGTCACTGTGAGGGTTTAAAAAGTGGTTATTCAACATGAGGCATGATCCAATTGACATTTTGAATCATTTTTGGTACAGTCCAAAAAATCAATTTTCGGATGAAAAACGATGACTCCGGACATGTCGAACGTTCCCAAAATGGTCTATAATGATGAAATTTTAACATTTAATCTTTTGACTCTAAATGACTGTTGGATGTGAATTATGACAATTTCAACTAAAATAAGTGTGTTTAAAGTCATTTCTGTGACTGAAACGGGTCAAAATTGAAGCTTTTAAATAAGCAAAACTCTGTAAAAATGGCCATTTTGGTCACTGTGAGGGTTTAAAATGTGGTTATTCAACATGAGGCACGATCCAATTGACATTTTGAATCATTTTTGGTACAGTCCAAAAAATCAATTTTCGGATGAAAAACGATGACTCCGGACATGTCGAACGTTCCCAAAATGGTCTATAATATTGAAATTTTAACATTTAATCTTTTGACTCTAAATGACTGTTGGATGTGAATTATGACTTTTTCAACTAAAATAAGTGTGTTTAAAGTCATTTCTGTGACTGAAACGGGTCAAAATTGAAGCTTTTAAATAAGCAAAACTCTGTAAAAATTGCCATTTTGGTCACTGTGAGGGTTTAAAAAGTGGTTATTCAACATGAGGCACGATCCAATTGACATTTTGAATCATTTTTGGTACAGTCCAAAAAATCAATTTTCGGATGAAAAACGATGACTCCGGACATGTCGAACGTTCCCAAAATGGTCTATAATGATGAAATTTTAACATTTAATCTTTTGACTCTAAATGACTGTTGGATGTGAATTATGACAATTTCAACTAAAATAAGTGTGTTTAAAGTCATTTCTGTGACTGAAACGGGTCACAATTGAAGCTTTTAAATAAGCAAAACTCTGTAAAAATGGCCATTTTGGTCACTGTGAGGGTTTAAAATGTGGTTATTCAACATGAGGCACGATCCAATTGACATTTTGAATCATTTTTGGTACAGTCCAAAAAATCAATTTTCGGATGAAAAACGATGACTCCGGACATGTCGAACGTTCCCAAAATGGTCTATAATATTGAAATTTTAACATTTAATCTTTTGACTCTAAATGACTGTTGGATGTGAATTATGACTTTTTCAACTAAAATAAGTGTGTTTAAAGTCATTTCTGTGACTGAAACGGGTCAAAATTGAAGCTTTTAAATAAGCAAAACTCTGTAAAAATGGCCATTTTGGTCACTGTGAGGGTTTAAAAAGTGGTTATTCAACATGAGGCACGATCCAATTGACATTTTGAATCATTTTTGGTACAGTCCAAAAAATCAATTTTCGGATGAAAAACGATGACTCCGGACATGTCGAACGTTCCCAAAATGGTCTATAATGATGAAATTTTAACATTTAATCTTTTGACTCTAAATGACTGTTGGATGTGAATTATGACAATTTCAACTAAAATAAGTGTGTTTAAAGTCATTTCTGTGACTGAAACGGGTCACAATTAAAGCTTTTAAATAAGCAAAACTCTGTAAAAATGGCCATTTTGGTCACTGTGAGGGTTTAAAAAGTGGTTATTCAACATGAGGCACGATCCAATTGACATTTTGAATCATTTTTGGTACAGTCCAAAGAATCAATTTTCGGATAAAAAACGATGACTCCGGACATGTCGAACGTTCCCAAAATGGTCTATAATGATGAAATTTTAACATTTAATCTTTTGACTCTAAATGACTGTTGGATGTGAATTATGACTTTTTCAACTAAAATAAGTGTGTTTAAAGTCATTTCTGTGACTGAAACGGGTCAAAATTGAAGCTTTTAAATAAGCAAAACTCTGTAAAAATTGCCATTTTGGTCACTGTGAGGGTTTAAAAAGTGGTTATTCAACATGAGGCACGATCCAATTGACATTTTGAATCATTTTTGGTACAGTCCAAAAAATCAATTTTCGGATGAAAAACGATGACTCCGGACATGTCGAACGTTCCCAAAATGGTCTATAATGATGAAATTTTAACATTTAATCTTTTGACTCTAAATGACTGTTGGATGTGAATTATGACAATTTCAACTAAAATAAGTGTGTTTAAAGTCATTTCTGTGACTGAAACGGGTCACAATTGAAGCTTTTAAATAAGCAAAACTCTGTAAAAATGGCCATTTTGGTCACTGTGAGGGTTTAAAAAGTGGTTATTCAACATGAGGCACGATCCAATTGACATTTTGAATAATTTTTGGTACAGTCCAAAAAATCAATTTTCGGATGAAAAACGATGACTCCGGACATGTCGAACGTTCCCAAAATGGTCTATAATGATGAAATTTTAACATTTAATCTTTTGACTCTAAATGACTGTTGGATGTGAATTATGACAATTTCAACTAAAATAAGTGTGTTTAAAGTCATTTCTGTGACTGAAACGGGTCAAAATTGAAGCTTTTAAATAAGCAAAACTCTGTAAAAATGGCAATTTTGGTCACTGTGAGGGTTTAAACAGTGGTTATTCAACATGAGGCTTGATCCAATTGACATTTTGAATCATTTTTGGTACAGTCCAAAAAATCAATTTTCGGATGAAAAACGATGACTCCGGACATGTCGAACGTTCCCAAAATGGTCTATAATGATGACATTTTAACATTTAATCTTTTGACTCTAAATGACTGTTGGATGTGAATTATGACTTTTTCAACAAAAATAAGTGTGTTTAAAGTCATTTCTGTGCCTGAAACGGGTCAAAATTGAAGCTTTTGAGTAAGCAAAACTCTGTAAAAATGGCAATTTTGGTCACTGTGAGGGTTTAAAAAGATATTATTCAACATGAGGCACGATCCAATTGACATTTTGAATCATTTTTGGTACAGTCCAAAAAATCAATTTTCGGATGAAAAACGATGACACCGGACATGTCGAACGTTCCCAAAATGGTCTATAATATTGAAATTTTAACATTTAATCTTTTGACTCTAAATGACTGTTGGATGTGAATTATGACTTTTTCAACTAAAATAAGTGTGTTTAAAGTCATTTCTGTGACTGAAACGGGTCAAAATTGAAGCTTTTAAATAAGCAAAACTCTTTAAAAATGGCCATTTTGGTCACTGTGAGGGTTTAAAAAGTGGTTATTCAACATGAGGTACGATCCAATTGACATTTTGAATCATTTTTGGTACAGTCCAAAAAATCAATTTTCGGATGAAAAACGATGACTCCGGACATGTCGAACGTTCCCAAAATGGTCTATAATGATGAAATTTTAACATTTAATCTTTTGACTCTAAATGACTGTTGGATGTGAATTATGACTTTTTCAACTAAAATAAGTGTGTTTAAAGTCATTTCTGTGACTGAAATGGGTCAAAACTGAAGCTTTTAAATAAGCAAAACTCTGTAAAAATGGCCATTTTGGTAACTGTGAGGGTTTAAAAAGTGGTTATTCAACATGAGGCACGATCCAATTGACATTTTGAATCATTTTTGGTACAGTCCAAAAAATCAATTTTCGGATGAAAAACGATGACTCCGAACATGTCGAACGTTCCCAAAATGGTCTATAATGATGAAATTTTAACATTTAATCTTTTGACTCTAAATGACTGTTGGATGTGAATTATGACAATTTCAACTAAAATAAGTGTGTTTAAAGTCATTTCTGTGACTGAAACGGGTCAAAATTGAAGCTTTTAAATAAGCAAAACTCTGTAAAAATGGCCATTTTGGTCACTGTGAGGGTTTAAAATGTGGTTATTCAACATGAGGCACGATCCAATTGACATTTTGAATCATTTTTGGTACAGTCCAAAAAATCAATTTTCGGATGAAAAACGATGACTCCGGACATGTCGAACGTTCCCAAAATGGTCTATAATATTGAAATTTTAACATTTAATCTTTTGACTCTAAATGACTGTTGGATGTGAATTATGACTTTTTCAACTAAAATAAGTGTGTTTAAAGTCATTTCTGTGACTGAAACGGGTCAAAATTGAAGCTTTTAAATAAGCAAAACTCTGTAAAAATGGCCATTTTGGTCACTGTGAGGGTTTAAAAAGTGGTTATTCAACATGAGGCACGATCCAATTGACATTTTGAATCATTTTTGGTACAGTCCAAAAAATCAATTTTCGGATGAAAAACGATGACTCCGGACATGTCGAACGTTCCCAAAATGGTCTATAATGATGAAATTTTAACATTTAATCTTTTGACTCTAAATGACTGTTGGATGTGAATTATGACAATTTCAACTAAAATAAGTGTTTTTAAAGTCATTTCTGTGACTGAAACGGGTCACAATTAAAGCTTTTAAATAAGCAAAACTCTGTAAAAATGGCCATTTTGGTCACTGTGAGGGTTTAAAAAGTGGTTATTCAACATGAGGCACGATCCAATTGACATTTTGAATCATTTTTGGTACAGTCCAAAGAATCAATTTTCGGATAAAAAACTATGACTCCGGACATGTCGAACGTTCCCAAAATGGTCTATAATGATGAAATTTTAACATTTAATCTTTTGACTCTAAATGACTGTTGGATGTGAATTATGACAATTTCAACTAAAATAAGTGTGTTTAAAGTCATTTCTGTGACTGAAACGGGTCAAAATTGAAGCTTTTAAATAAGCAAAACTCTGTAAAAATGGCCATTTTGGTCACTGTGAGGGTTTAAAAAGTGGTTATTCAACATGAGGCACGATCCATTTGACATTTTGAATCATTTTTGGTACAGTCCAAAAAATCAATTTTCGGATGAAAAACGATGACTCCGGACATGTCGAACGTTCCCAAAATGGTCTATAATATTGAAATTTTAACATTTAATCTTTTGACTCTAAATGACTGTTGGATGTGAATTATGACTTTTTCAACTAAAATAAGTGTGTTTAAAGTCATTTCTGTGACTGAAACGGGTCAAAATTGAAGCTTTTAAATAAGCAAAACTCTGTAAAAATGGCCATTTTGGTCACTGTGAGGGTTTAAAAAGTGGTTATTCAACATGAGGCATGATCCAATTGACATTTTGAATCATTTTTGGTACAGTCCAAAAAATCAATTTTCGGATGAAAAACGATGACTCCGGACATGTCGAACGTTCCCAAAATGGTCTATAATGATGAAATTTTAACATTTAATCTTTTGACTCTAAATGACTGTTGGATGTGAATTATGACAATTTCAACTAAAATAAGTGTGTTTAAAGTCATTTCTGTGACTGAAACGGGTCAAAATTGAAGCTTTTAAATAAGCAAAACTCTGTAAAAATGGCCATTTTGGTCACTGTGAGGGTTTAAAATGTGGTTATTCAACATGAGGCACGATCCAATTGACATTTTGAATCATTTTTGGTACAGTCCAAAAAATCAATTTTCGGATGAAAAACGATGACTCCGGACATGTCGAACGTTCCCAAAATGGTCTATAATATTGAAATTTTAACATTTAATCTTTTGACTCTAAATGACTGTTGGATGTGAATTATGACTTTTTCAACTAAAATAAGTGTGTTTAAAGTCATTTCTGTGACTGAAACGGGTCAAAATTGAAGCTTTTAAATAAGCAAAACTCTGTAAAAATTGCCATTTTGGTCACTGTGAGGGTTTAAAAAGTGGTTATTCAACATGAGGCACGATCCAATTGACATTTTGAATCATTTTTGGTACAGTCCAAAAAATCAATTTTCGGATGAAAAACGATGACTCCGGACATGTCGAACGTTCCCAAAATGGTCTATAATGATGAAATTTTAACATTTAATCTTTTGACTCTAAATGACTGTTGGATGTGAATTATGACAATTTCAACTAAAATAAGTGTGTTTAAAGTCATTTCTGTGACTGAAACGGGTCACAATTGAAGCTTTTAAATAAGCAAAACTCTGTAAAAATGGCCATTTTGGTCACTGTGAGGGTTTAAAATGTGGTTATTCAACATGAGGCACGATCCAATTGACATTTTGAATCATTTTTGGTACAGTCCAAAAAATCAATTTTCGGATGAAAAACGATGATTCCGGACATGTCGAACGTTCCCAAAATGGTCTATAATATTGAAATTTTAACATTTAATCTTTTGACTCTAAATGACTGTTGGATGTGAATTATGACTTTTTCAACTAAAATAAGTGTGTTTAAAGTCATTTCTGTGACTGAAACGGGTCAAAATTGAAGCTTTTAAATAAGCAAAACTCTGTAAAAATGGCCATTTTGGTCACTGTGAGGGTTTAAAAAGTGGTTATTCAACATGAGGCACGATCCAATTGACATTTTGAATCATTTTTGGTACAGTCCAAAAAATCAATTTTCGGATGAAAAACGATGACTCCGGACATGTCGAACGTTCCCAAAATGGTCTATAATGATGAAATTTTAACATTTAATCTTTTGACTCTAAATGACTGTTGGATGTGAATTATGACAATTTCAACTAAAATAAGTGTGTTTAAAGTCATTTCTGTGACTGAAACGGGTCACAATTAAAGCTTTTAAATAAGCAAAACTCTTTAAAAATGGCCATTTTGGTCACTGTGAGGGTTTAAAAAGTGGTTATTCAACATGAGGCACGATCCAATTGACATTTTGAATCATTTTTGGTACAGTCCAAAGAATCAATTTTCGGATAAAAAACGATGACTCCGGACATGTCGAACGTTCCCAAAATGGTCTATAATGATGAAATTTTAACATTTATTCTTTTGACTCTAAATGACTGTTGGATGTGAATTATGACAATTTCAACTAAAATAAGTGTGTTTAAAGTCATTTCTGTGACTGAAACGGGTCAAAATTGAAGCTTTTAAATAAGCAAAACTCTGTAAAAATGGCCATTTTGGTCACTGTGAGGGTTTAAAAAGTGGTTATTCAACATGAGGCACGATCCAATTGACATTTTGAATCATTTTTGGTACAGTCCAAAAAATCAATTTTCGGATGAAAAACGATGACTCCGGACATGTCGAACGTTCCCAAAATGGTCTATAATATTGAAATTTTAACATTTAATCTTTTGACTCTAAATGACTGTTGGATGTGAATTATGACTTTTTCAACTAAAATAAGTGTGTTTAAAGTCATTTCTGTGACTGAAACGGGTCAAAATTGAAGCTTTTAAATAAGCAAAACTCTGTAAAAATGGCCATTTTGGTCACTGTGAGGGTTTAAAAAGTGGTTATTCAACATGAGGCATGATCCAATTGACATTTTGAATCATTTTTGGTACAGTCCAAAAAATCAATTTTCGGATGAAAAACGATGACTCCGGACATGTCGAACGTTCCCAAAATGGTCTATAATGATGAAATTTTAACATTTAATCTTTTGACTCTAAATGACTGTTGGATGTGAATTATGACAATTTCAACTAAAATAAGTGTGTTTAAAGTCATTTCTGTGACTGAAACGGGTCACAATTGAAGCTTTTAAATAAGCAAAACTCTGTAAAAATGGCCATTTTGGTCACTGTGAGGGTTTAAAAAGTGGTTATTCAACATGAGGCACGATCCAATTGACATTTTGAATCATTTTTGGTACAGTCCAAAAAATCAATTTTCGGATGAGAAACGATGACTCCGGACATGTCGAACGTTCCCAAAATGGTCTATAATGATGAAATTTTAACATTTAATCTTTTGACTCTAAATGACTGTTGGATGTGAATTATGACAATTTCAACTAAAATAAGTGTGTTTAAAGTCATTTCTGTGACTGAAACGGGTCAAAATTGAAGCTTTTAAATAAGCAAAACTCTGTAAAAATGGCCATTTTGGTCACTGTGAGGGTTTAAAATGTGGTTATTCAACATGAGGCACGATCCAATTGACATTTTGAATCATTTTTGGTACAGTCCAAAAAATCAATTTTCGGATGAAAAACGATGACTCCGGACATGTCGAACGTTCCCAAAATGGTCTATAATATTGAAATTTTAACATTTAATCTTTTGACTCTAAATGACTGTTGGATGTGAATTATGACTTTTTCAACTAAAATAAGTGTGTTTAAAGTCATTTCTGTGACTGAAACGGGTCAAAATTGAAGCTTTTAAATAAGCAAAACTCTGTAAAAATTGCCATTTTGGTCACTGTGAGGGTTTAAAAAGTGGTTATTCAACATGAGGCACGATCCAATTGACATTTTGAATCATTTTTGGTACAGTCCAAAAAATCAATTTTCGGATGAAAAACGATGACTCCGGACATGTCGAACGTTCCCAAAATGGTCTATAATGATGAAATTTTAACATTTAATCTTTTGACTCTAAATGACTGTTGGATGTGAATTATGACAATTTCAACTAAAATAAGTGTGTTTAAAGTCATTTCTGTGCCTGAAACGGGTCAAAATTGAAGCTTTTGAGTAAGCAAAACTCTGTAAAAATGGCAATTTTGGTCACTGTGAGGGTTTAAAAAGTGGTTATTCAACATGAGGCACGATCCAATTGACATTTTGAATCATTTTTGGTACAGTCCAAAAAATCAATTTTCGGATGAAAAACGATGACACCGGACATGTCGAACGTTCCCAAAATGGTCTATAATATTGAAATTTTAACATTTAATCTTTTGACTCTAAATGACTGTTGGATGTGAATTATGACTTTTTCAACTAAAATAAGTGTGTTTAAAGTCATTTCTGTGACTGAAACGGGTCAAAATTGAAGCTTTTAAATAAGCAAAACTCTTTAAAAATGGCCATTTTGGTCACTGTGAGGGTTTAAAAAGTGGTTATTCAACATGAGGCACAATCCAATTGACATTTTGAATCATTTTTGGTACAGTCCAAAAAATCAATTTTCGGATGAAAAACGATGACTCCGGACATGTCGAACGTTCCCAAAATGGTCTATAATGATGAAATTTTAACATTTAATCTTTTGACTCTAAATGACTGTTGGATGTGAATTATGACTTTTTCAACTAAAATAAGTGTGTTTAAAGTCATTTCTGTGACTGAAATGGGTCAAAACTGAAGCTTTTAAATAAGCAAAGCTCTGTAAAAATGGCCATTTTGGTAACTGTGAGGGTTTAAAAAGTGGTTATTCAACATGAGGCACGATCCAATTGACATTTTGAATCATTTTTGGTACAGTCCAAAAAATCAATTTTCGGATGAAAAACGATGACTCCGAACATGTCGAACGTTCCCAAAATGGTCTATAATGATGAAATTTTAACATTTAATCTTTTGACTCTAAATGACTGTTGGATGTGAATTATGACAATTTCAACTAAAATAAGTGTGTTTAAAGTCATTTCTGTGACTGAAACGGGTCAAAATTGAAGCTTTTAAATAAGCAAAACTCTGTAAAAATGGCCATTTTGGTCACTGTGAGGGTTTAAAATGTGGTTATTCAACATGAGGCACGATCCAATTGACATTTTGAATCATTTTTGGTACAGTCCAAAAAATCAATTTTCGGATGAAAAACGATGACTCCGGACATGTCGAACGTTCCCAAAATGGTCTATAATATTGAAATTTTAACATTTAATCTTTTGACTCTAAATGACTGTTGGATGTGAATTATGACTTTTTCAACTAAAATAAGTGTGTTTAAAGTCATTTCTGTGACTGAAACGGGTCAAAATTGAAGCTTTTAAATAAGCAAAACTCTGTAAAAATGGCCATTTTGGTCACTGTGAGGGTTTAAAAAGTGGTTATTCAACATGAGGCACGATCCAATTGACATTTTGAATCATTTTTGGTACAGTCCAAAAAATCAATTTTCGGATGAAAAACGATGACTCCGGACATGTCGAACGTTCCCAAAATGGTCTATAATGATGAAATTTTAACATTTAATCTTTTGACTCTAAATGACTGTTGGATGTGAATTATGACAATTTCAACTAAAATAAGTGTGTTTAAAGTCATTTCTGTGACTGAAACGGGTCACAATTAAAGCTTTTAAATAAGCAAAACTCTGTAAAAATGGCCATTTTGGTCACTGTGAGGGTTTAAAAAGTGGTTATTCAACATGAGGCACGATCCAATTGACATTTTGAATCATTTTTGGTACAGTCCAAAGAATCAATTTTCGGATAAAAAACGATGACTCCGGACATGTCGAACGTTCCCAAAATGGTCTATAATGATGAAATTTTAACATTTAATCTTTTGACTCTAAATGACTGTTGGATGTGAATTATGACAATTTCAACTAAAATAAGTGTGTTTAAAGTCATTTCTGTGACTGAAACGGGTCAAAATTGAAGCTTTTAAATAAGCAAAACTCTGTAAAAATGGCCATTTTGGTCACTGTGAGGGTTTAAAAAGTGGTTATTCAACATGAGGCACGATCCAATTGACATTTTGAATCATTTTTGGTACAGTCCAAAAAATCAATTTTCGGATGAAAAACGATGACTCCGGACATGTCGAACGTTCCCAAAATGGTCTATAATATTGAAATTTTAACATTTAATCTTTTGACTCTAAATGACTGTTGGATGTGAATTATGACTTTTTCAACTAAAATAAGTGTGTTTAAAGTCATTTCTGTGACTGAAACGGGTCAAAATTGAAGCTTTTAAATAAGCAAAACTCTGTAAAAATGGCCATTTTGGTCACTGTGAGGGTTTAAAAAGTGGTTATTCAACATGAGGCACGATCCAATTGACATTTTGAATCATTTTTGGTACAGTCCAAAAAATCAATTTTCGGATGAAAAACGATGACTCCGGACATGTCGAACGTTCCCAAAATGGTCTATAATGATGACATTTTAACATTTAATCTTTTGACTCTAAATGACTGTTGGATGTGAATTATGACAATTTCAACTAAAATAAGTGTGTTTAAAGTCATTTCTGTGACTGAAACGGGTCACAATTGAAGCTTTTAAATAAGCAAAACTCTGTAAAAATGGCCATTTTGGTCACTGTGAGGGTTTAAAAAGTGGTTATTCAACATGAGGCACGATCCAATTGACATTTTGAATCATTTTTGGTACAGTCCAAAAAATCAATTTTCGGATGAAAAACGATGACTCCGGACATGTCGAACGTTCCCAAAATGGTCTATAATGATGAAATTTTAACATTTAATCTTTTGACTCTAAATGACTGTTGGATGTGAATTATGACAATTTCAACTAAAATAAGTGTGTTTAAAGTCATTTCTGTGACTGAAACGGGTCAAAATTGAAGCTTTTAAATAAGCAAAACTCTGTAAAAATGGCCATTTTGGTCACTGTGAGGGTTTAAAATGTGGTTATTCAACATGAGGCACGATCCAATTGACATTTTGAATCATTTTTGGTACAGTCCAAAAAATCAATTTTCGGATGAAAAACGATGACTCCGGACATGTCGAACGTTCCCAAAATGGTCTATAATATTGAAATTTTAACATTTAATCTTTTGACTCTAAATGACTGTTGGATGTGAATTATGACTTTTTCAACTAAAATAAGTGTGTTTAAAGTCATTTCTGTGACTGAAACGGGTCAAAATTGAAGCTTTTAAATAAGCAAAACTCTGTAAAAATTGCCATTTTGGTCACTGTGAGGGTTTAAAAAGTGGTTATTCAACATGAGGCACGATCCAATTGACATTTTGAATCATTTTTGGTACAGTCCAAAAAATCAATTTTCGGATGAAAAACGATGACTCCGAACATGTCGAACGTTCCCAAAATGGTCTATAATGATGAAATTTTAACATTTAATCTTTTGACTCTAAATGACTGTTGGATGTGAATTATGACAATTTCAACTAAAATAAGTGTGTTTAAAGTCATTTCTGTGACTGAAACGGGTCACAATTGAAGCTTTTAAATAAGCAAAACTCTGTAAAAATGGCCATTTTGGTCACTGTGAGGGTTTAAAAAGTGGTTATTCAACATGAGGCACGATCCAATTGACATTTTGAATAATTTTTGGTACAGTCCAAAAAATCAATTTTCGGATGAAAAACGATGACTCCGGACATGTCGAACGTTCCCAAAATGGTCTATAATGATGAAATTTTAACATTTAATCTTTTGACTCTAAATGACTGTTGGATGTGAATTATGACAATTTCAACTAAAATAAGTGTGTTTAAAGTCATTTCTGTGACTGAAACGGGTCAAAAAGGAAGCTTTTAAATAAGCAAAACTCTGTAAAAATGGCCATTTTGGTCACTGTGAGGGTTTAAAATGTGGTTATTCAACATGAGGCACGATCCAATTGACATTTTGAATCATTTTTGGTACAGTCCAAAAAATCAACTTTCGGATGAAAAACGATGACTCCGGACATGTCGAACGTTCCCAAAATGGTCTATAATATTGAAATTTTAACATTTAATCTTTTGACTCTAAATGACTGTTGGATGTGAATTATGACTTTTTCAACTAAAATAAGTGTGTTTAAAGTCATTTCTGTGACTGAAACGGGTCAAAATTGAAGCTTTTAAATAAGCAAAACTCTGTAAAAATGGCCATTTTGGTCACTGTGAGGGTTTAAAATGTGGTTATTCAACATGAGGCACGATCCAATTGACATTTTGAATCATTTTTGGTACAGTCCAAAAAATCAATTTTCGGATGAAAAACGATGACTCCGGACATGTCGAACGTTCCCAAAATGGTCTATAATGATGAAATTTTAACATTTAATCTTTTGACTCTAAATGACTGTTGGATGTGAATTATGACAATTTCAACTAAAATAAGTGTGTTTAAAGTCATTTCTGTGACTGAAACGGGTCAAAATTGAAGCTTTTAAATAAGCAAAACTCTGTAAAAATGGCCATTTTGGTCACTGTGAGGGTTTAAAATGTGGTTATTCAACATGAGGCACGATCCAATTGACATTTTGAATCATTTTTGGTACAGTCCAAAAAATCAATTTTCGGATGAAAAACGATGACTCCGGACATGTCGAACGTTCCCAAAATGGTCTATAATGATGAAATTTTAACATTTAATCTTTTGACTCTAAATGACTGTTGGATGTGAATTATGACAATTTCAACTAAAATAAGTGTGTTTAAAGTCATTTCTGTGACTGAAACGGGTCACAATTGAAGCTTTTAAATAAGCAAAACTCTGTAAAAATGGCCATTTTGGTCACTGTGAGGGTTTAAAAAGTGGTTATTCAACATGAGGCACGATCCAATTGACATTTTGAATCATTTTTGGTACAGTCCAAAAAATCAATTTTCGGATGAAAAACGATGACTCCGAACATGTCGAACGTTCCCAAAATGGTCTATAATGATGAAATTTTAACATTTAATCTTTTGACTCTAAATGACTGTTGGATGTGAATTATGACAATTTCAACTAAAATAAGTGTGTTTAAAGTCATTTCTGTGACTGAAACGGGTCAAAATTGAAGCTTTTAAATAAGCAAAACTCTGTAAAAATGGCCATTTTGGTCACTGTGAGGGTTTAAAATGTGGTTATTCAACATGAGGCACGATCCAATTGACATTTTGAATCATTTTTTGGACAGTCCAAAAAATCAATTTTCGGATGAAAAACGATGACTCCGGACATGTCGAACGTTCCCAAAATGGTCTATAATATTGAAATTTTAACATTTAATCTTTTGACTCTAAATGACTGTTGGATGTGAATTATGACTTTTTCAACTAAAATAAGTGTGTTTAAAGTCATTTCTGTGACTGAAACGGGTCAAAATTGAAGCTTTTAAATAAGCAAAACTCTGTAAAAATGGCCATTTTGGTCACTGTGAGGGTTTAAAAAGTGGTTATTCAACATGAGGCACGATCCAATTGACATTTTGAATCATTTTTGGTACAGTCCAAAAAATCAATTTTCGGATGAAAAACGATGACTCCGGACATGTCGAACGTTCCCAAAATGGTCTATAATGATGAAATTTTAACATTTAATCTTTTGACTCTAAATGACTGTTGGATGTGAATTATGACAATTTCAACTAAAATAAGTGTGTTTAAAGTCATTTCTGTGACTGAAACGGGTCACACTTGAAGCTTTTAAATAAGCAAAACTCTGTAAAAATGGCCATTTTGGTCACTGTGAGGGTTTAAAAAGTGGTTATTCAACATGAGGCACGATCCAATTGACATTTTGAATCATTTTTGGTACAGTCCAAAAAATCAATTTTCGGATGAGAAACGATGACTCCGGACATGTCGAACGTTCCCAAAATGGTCTATAATGATGAAATTTTAACATTTAATCTTTTGACTCTAAATGACTGTTGGATGTGAATTATGACAATTTCAACTAAAATAAGTGTGTTTAAAGTCATTTCTGTGACTGAAACGGGTCAAAATTGAAGCTTTTAAATAAGCAAAACTCTGTAAAAATGGCAATTTTGGTCACTGTGAGGGTTTAAAATGTGGTTATTCAACATGAGGCACGATCCAATTGACATTTTGAATCATTTTTGGTACAGTCCAAAAAATCAATTTTCGGATGAAAAACGATGACTCCGGACATGTCGAACGTTCCCAAAATGGTCTATAATATTGAAATTTTAACATTTAATCTTTTGACTCTAAATGACTGTTGGATGTGAATTATGACTTTTTCAACTAAAATAAGTGTGTTTAAAGTCATTTCTGTGACTGAAACGGGTCAAAATTGAAGCTTTTAAATAAGCAAAACTCTGTAAAAATTGCCATTTTGGTCACTGTGAGGGTTTAAAAAGTGGTTATTCAACATGAGGCACGATCCAATTGACATTTTGAATCATTTTTGGTACAGTCCAAAAAATCAATTTTCGGATGAAAAACGATGACTCCGGACATGTCGAACGTTCCCAAAATGGTCTATAATGATGAAATTTTAACATTTAATCTTTTGACTCTAAATGACTGTTGGATGTGAATTATGACAATTTCAACTAAAATAAGTGTGTTTAAAGTCATTTCTGTGACTGAAACGGGTCACAATTGAAGCTTTTAAATAAGCAAAACTCTGTAAAAATGGCCATTTTGGTCACTGTGAGGGTTTAAAAAGTGGTTATTCAACATGAGGCACGATCCAATTGACATTTTGAATCATTTTTGGTACAGTCCAAAAAATCAATTTTCGGATGAAAAACGATGACTCCGGACATGTCGAACGTTCCCAAAATGGTCTATAATGATGAAATTTTAACATTTAATCTTTTGACTCTAAATGACTGTTGGATGTGAATTATGACAATTTCAACTAAAATAAGTGTGTTTAAAGTCATTTCTGTGACTGAAACGGGTCAAAATTGAAGCTTTTAAATAAGCAAAACTCTGTAAAAATGGCAATTTTGGTCACTGTGAGGGTTTAAACAGTGGTTATTCAACATGAGGCACGATCCAATTGACATTTTGAATCATTTTTGGTACAGTCCAAAAAATCAATTTTCGGATGAAAAACGATGACTCCGGACATGTCGAACGTTCCCAAAATGGTCTATAATGATGACATTTTAACATTTAATCTTTTGACTCTAAATGACTGTTGGATGTGAATTATGACTTTTTCAACAAAAATAAGTGTGTTTAAAGTCATTTCTGTGCCTGAAACGGGTCAAAATTGAAGCTTTTGAGTAAGCAAAACTCTGTAAAAATGGCAATTTTGGTCACTGTGAGGGTTTAAAAAGTGGTTATTCAACATGAGGCACGATCCAATTGACATTTTGAATCATTTTTGGTACAGTCCAAAAAATCAATTTTCGGATGAAAAACGATGACACCGGACATGTCGAACGTTCCCAAAATGGTCTATAATATTGAAATTTTAACATTTAATCTTTTGACTCTAAATGACTGTTGGATGTGAATTATGACTTTTTCAACTAAAATAAGTGTGTTTAAAGTCATTTCTGTGACTGAAACGGGTCAAAATTGAAGCTTTTAAATAAGCAAAACTCTTTAAAAATGGCCATTTTGGTCACTGTGAGGGTTTAAAAAGTGGTTATTCAACATGAGGCACGATCCAATTGACATTTTGAATCATTTTTGGTACAGTCCAAAAAATCAATTTTCGGATGAAAAACGATGACTCCGGACATGTCGAACGTTCCCAAAATGGTCTATAATGATGAAATTTTAACATTTAATCTTTTGACTCTAAATGACTGTTGGATGTGAATTATGACTTTTTCAACTAAAATAAGTGTGTTTAAAGTCATTTCTGTGACTGAAATGGGTCAAAACTGAAGCTTTTAAATAAGCAAAACTCTGTAAAAATGGCCATTTTGGTCACTGTGAGGGTTTAAAAAGTGGTTATTCAACATGAGGCACGATCCAATTGACATTTTGAATCATTTTTGGTACAGTCCAAAGAATCAATTTTCGGATAAAAAACTATGACTCCGGACATGTCGAACGTTCCCAAAATGGTCTATAATGATGAAATTTTAACATTTAATCTTTTGACTCTAAATGACTGTTGGATGTGAATTATGACAATTTCAACTAAAATAAGTGTGTTTAAAGTCATTTCTGTGACTGAAACGGGTCAAAATTGAAGCTTTTAAATAAGCAAAACTCTGTAAAAATGGCCATTTTGGTCACTGTGAGGGTTTAAAAAGTGGTTATTCAACATGAGGCACGATCCAATTGACATTTTGAATCATTTTTGGTACAGTCCAAAAAATCAATTTTCGGATGAAAAACGATGACTCCGGACATGTCGAACGTTCCCAAAATGGTCTATAATATTGAAATTTTAACATTTAATCTTTTGACTCTAAATGACTGTTGGATGTGAATTATGACTTTTTCAACTAAAATAAGTGTGTTTAAAGTCATTTCTGTGACTGAAACGGGTCAAAATTGAAGCTTTTAAATAAGCAAAACTCTGTAAAAATGGCCATTTTGGTCACTGTGAGGGTTTAAAAAGTGGTTATTCAACATGAGGCATGATACAATTGACATTTTGAATCATTTTTGGTACAGTCCAAAAAATCAATTTTCGGATGAAAAACGATGACTCCGGACATGTCGAACGTTCCCAAAATGGTCTATAATGATGACATTTTAACATTTAATCTTTTGACTCTAAATGACTGTTGGATGTGAATTATGACAATTTCAACTAAAATAAGTGTGTTTAAAGTCATTTCTGTGACTGAAACGGGTCACAATTGAAGCTTTTAAATAAGCAAAACTCTGTAAAAATGGCCATTTTGGTCACTGTGAGGGTTTAAAAAGTGGTTATTCAACATGAGGCACGATCCAATTGACATTTTGAATCATTTTTGGTACAGTCCAAAAAATCAATTTTCGGATGAAAAACGATGACTCCGGACATGTCGAACGTTCCCAAAATGGTCTATAATGATGAAATTTTAACATTTAATCTTTTGACTCTAAATGACTGTTGGATGTGAATTATGACAATTTCAACTAAAATAAGTGTGTTTAAAGTCATTTCTGTGACTGAAACGGGTCAAAATTGAAGCTTTTAAATAAGCAAAACTCTGTAAAAATGGCCATTTTGGTCACTGTGAGGGTTTAAAATGTGGTTATTCAACATGAGGCACGATCCAATTGACATTTTGAATCATTTTTGGTACAGTCCAAAAAATCAATTTTCGGATGAAAAACGATGACTCCGGACATGTCGAACGTTCCCAAAATGGTCTATAATATTGAAATTTTAACATTTAATCTTTTGACTCTAAATGACTGTTGGATGTGAATTATGACTTTTTCAACTAAAATAAGTGTGTTTAAAGTCATTTCTGTGACTGAAACGGGTCAAAATTGAAGCTTTTAAATAAGCAAAACTCTGTAAAAATTGCCATTTTGGTCACTGTGAGGGTTTAAAAAGTGGTTATTCAACATGAGGCACGATCCAATTGACATTTTGAATCATTTTTGGTACAGTCCAAAAAATCAATTTTCGGATGAAAAACGATGACTCCGGACATGTCGAACGTTCCCAAAATGGTCTATAATGATGAAATTTTAACATTTAATCTTTTGACTCTAAATGACTGTTGGATGTGAATTATGACAATTTCAACTAAAATAAGTGTGTTTAAAGTCATTTCTGTGACTGAAACGGGTCAAAATTGAAGCTTTTAAATAAGCAAAACTCTGTAAAAATGGCCATTTTGGTCACTGTGAGGGTTTAAAAAGTGGTTATTCAACATGAGGCACGATCCATTTGACATTTTGAATCATTTTTGGTACAGTCCAAAAAATCAATTTTCGGATGAAAAACGATGACTCCGGACATGTCGAACGTTCCCAAAATGGTCTATAATATTGAAATTTTAACATTTAATCTTTTGACTCTAAATGACTGTTGGATGTGAATTATGACTTTTTCAACTAAAATAAGTGTGTTTAAAGTCATTTCTGTGACTGAAACGGGTCAAAATTGAAGCTTTTAAATAAGCAAAACTCTGTAAAAATGGCCATTTTGGTAACTGTGAGGGTTTAAAAAGTGGTTATTCAACATGAGGCATGATCCAATTGACATTTTGAATCATTTTTGGTACAGTCCAAAAAATCAATTTTCGGATGAAAAACGATGACTCCGGACATGTCGAACGTTCCCAAAATGGTCTATAATGATGAAATTTTAACATTTAATCTTTTGACTCTAAATGACTGTTGGATGTGAATTATGACAATTTCAACTAAAATAAGTGTGTTTAAAGTCATTTCTGTGACTGAAACGGGTCAAAATTGAAGCTTTTAAATAAGCAAAACTCTGTAAAAATGGCCATTTTGGTCACTGTGAGGGTTTAAAATGTGGTTATTCAACATGAGGCACGATCCAATTGACATTTTGAATCATTTTTGGTACAGTCCAAAAAATCAATTTTCGGATGAAAAACGATGACTCCGGACATGTCGAACGTTCCCAAAATGGTCTATAATATTGAAATTTTAACATTTAATCTTTTGACTCTAAATGACTGTTGGATGTGAATTATGACTTTTTCAACTAAAATAAGTGTGTTTAAAGTCATTTCTGTGACTGAAACAGGTCAAAATTGAAGCTTTTAAATAAGCAAAACTCTGTAAAAATTGCCATTTTGGTCACTGTGAGGGTTTAAAAAGTGGTTATTCAACATGAGGCACGATCCAATTGACATTTTGAATCATTTTTGGTACAGTCCAAAAAATCAATTTTCGGATGAAAAACGATGACTCCGGACATGTCGAACGTTCCCAAAATGGTCTATAATGATGAAATTTTAACATTTAATCTTTTGACTCTAAATGACTGTTGGATGTGAATTATGACAATTTCAACTAAAATAAGTGTGTTTAAAGTCATTTCTGTGACTGAAACGGGTCACAATTGAAGCTTTTAAATAAGCAAAACTCTGTAAAAATGGCCATTTTGGTCACTGTGAGGGTTTAAAATGTGGTTATTCAACATGAGGGCCGATCCAATTGACATTTTGAATCATTTTTGGTACAGTCCAAAAAATCAATTTTCGGATGAAAAACGATGACTCCGGACATGTCGAACGTTCCCAAAATGGTCTATAATATTGAAATTTTAACATTTAATCTTTTGACTCTAAATGACTGTTGGATGTGAATTATGACTTTTTCAACTAAAATAAGTGTGTTTAAAGTCATTTCTGTGACTGAAACGGGTCAAAATTGAAGCTTTTAAATAAGCAAAACTCTGTAAAAATGGCCATTTTGGTCACTGTGAGGGTTTAAAAAGTGGTTATTCAACATGAGGCACGATCCAATTGACATTTTGAATCATTTTTGGTACAGTCCAAAAAATCAATTTTCGGATGAAAAACGATGACTCCGGACATGTCGAACGTTCCCAAAATGGTCTATAATGATGAAATTTTAACATTTAATCTTTTGACTCTAAATGACTGTTGGATGTGAATTATGACAATTTCAACTAAAATAAGTGTGTTTAAAGTCATTTCTGTGACTGAAACGGGTCACAATTAAAGCTTTTAAATAAGCAAAACTCTGTAAAAATGGCCATTTTGGTCACTGTGAGGGTTTAAAAAGTGGTTATTCAACATGAGGCACGATCCAATTGACATTTTGAATCATTTTTGGTACAGTCCAAAGAATCAATTTTCGGATAAAAAACGATGACTCCGGACATGTCGAACGTTCCCAAAATGGTCTATAATGATGAAATTTTAACATTTAATCTTTTGACTCTAAATGACTGTTGGATGTGAATTATGACAATTTCAACTAAAATAAGTGTGTTTAAAGTCATTTCTGTGACTGAAACGGGTCAAAATTGAAGCTTTTAAATAAGCAAAACTCTGTAAAAATGGCCATTTTGGTCACTGTGAGGGTTTAAAAAGTGGTTATTCAACATGAGGCACGATCCAATTGACATTTTGAATCATTTTTGGTACAGTCCAAAAAATCAATTTTCGGATGAAAAACGATGACTCCGGACATGTCGAACGTTCCCAAAATGGTCTATAATATTGAAATTTTAACATTTAATCTTTTGACTCTAAATGACTGTTGGATGTGAATTATGACTTTTTCAACTAAAATAAGTGTGTTTAAAGTCATTTCTGTGACTGAAACGGGTCAAAATTGAAGCTTTTAAATAAGCAAAACTCTGTAAAAATGGCCATTTTGGTCACTGTGAGGGTTTAAAAAGTGGTTATTCAACATGAGGCATGATCCAATTGACATTTTGAATCATTTTTGGTACAGTCCAAAAAATCAATTTTCGGATGAAAAACGATGACTCCGGACATGTCGAACGTTCCCAAAATGGTCTATAATGATGAAATTTTAACATTTAATCTTTTGACTCTAAATGACTGTTGGATGTGAATTATGACAATTTCAACTAAAATAAGTGTGTTTAAAGTCATTTCTGTGACTGAAACGGGTCACAATTGAAGCTTTTAAATAAGCAAAACTCTGTAAAAATGGCCATTTTGGTCACTGTGAGGGTTTAAAAAGTGGTTATTCAACATGAGGCACGATCCAATTGACATTTTGAATCATTTTTGGTACAGTCCAAAAAATCAATTTTCGGATGAGAAACGATGACTCCGGACATGTCGAACGTTCCCAAAATGGTCTATAATGATGAAATTTTAACATTTAATCTTTTGACTCTAAATGACTGTTGGATGTGAATTATGACAATTTCAACTAAAATAAGTGTGTTTAAAGTCATTTCTGTGACTGAAACGGGTCAAAATTGAAGCTTTTAAATAAGCAAAACTCTGTAAAAATGGCCATTTTGGTCACTGTGAGGGTTTAAAATGTGGTTATTCAACATGAGGCACGATCCAATTGACATTTTGAATCATTTTTGGTACAGTCCAAAAAATTAATTTTCGGATGAAAAACGATGACTCCGGACATGTCGAACGTTCCCAAAATGGTCTATAATATTGAAATTTTAACATTTAATCTTTTGACTCTAAATGACTGTTGGATGTGAATTATGACTTTTTCAACTAAAATAAGTGTGTTTAAAGTCATTTCTGTGACTGAAACGGGTCAAAATTGAAGCTTTTAAATAAGCAAAACTCTGTAAAAATTGCCATTTTGGTCACTGTGAGGGTTTAAAAAGTGGTTATTCAACATGAGGCACGATCCAATTGACATTTTGAATCATTTTTGGTACAGTCCAAAAAATCAATTTTCGGATGAAAAACGATGACTCCGGACATGTCGAACGTTCCCAAAATGGTCTATAATGATGAAATTTTAACATTTAATCTTTTGACTCTAAATGACTGTTGGATGTGAATTATGACAATTTCAACTAAAATAAGTGTGTTTAAAGTCATTTCTGTGCCTGAAACGGGTCAAAATTGAAGCTTTTGAGTAAGCAAAACTCTGTAAAAATGGCAATTTTGGTCACTGTGAGGGTTTAAAAAGTGGTTATTAAACATGAGGCACGATCCAATTGACATTTTGAATCATTTTTGGTACAGTCCAAAAAATCAATTTTCGGATGAAAAACGATGACACCGGACATGTCGAACGTTCCCAAAATGGTCTATAATATTGAAATTTTAACATTTAATCTTTTGACTCTAAATGACTGTTGGATGTGAATTATGACTTTTTCAACTAAAATAAGTGTGTTTAAAGTCATTTCTGTGACTGAAACGGGTCAAAATTGAAGCTTTTAAATAAGCAAAACTCTTTAAAAATGGCCATTTTGGTCACTGTGAGGGTTTAAAAAGTGGTTATTCAACATGAGGCACAATCCAATTGACATTTTGAATCATTTTTGGTACAGTCCAAAAAATCAATTTTCGGATGAAAAACGATGACTCCGGACATGTCGAACGTTCCCAAAATGGTCTATAATGATGAAATTTTAACATTTAATCTTTTGACTCTAAATGACTGTTGGATGTGAATTATGACAATTTCAACTAAAATAAGTGTGTTTAAAGTCATTTCTGTGACTGAAACGGGTCAAAATTGAAGCTTTTAAATAAGCAAAACTCTGTAAAAATGGCAATTTTGGTCACTGTGAGGGTTTAAACAGTGGTTATTCAACATGAGGCACGATCCAATTGACATTTTGAATCATTTTTGGTACAGTCCAAAAAATCAATTTTCGGATGAAAAACGATGACTCCGGACATGTCGAACGTTCCCAAAATGGTCTATAATGATGACATTTTAACATTTAATCTTTTGACTCTAAATGACTGTTGGATGTGAATTATGACTTTTTCAACAAAAATAAGTGTGTTTAAAGTCATTTCTGTGCCTGAAACGGGTCAAAATTGAAGCTTTTGAGTAAGCAAAACTCTGTAAAAATGGCAATTTTGGTCACTGTGAGGGTTTAAAAAGTGGTTATTCAACATGAGGCACGATCCAATTGACATTTTGAATCATTTTTGGTACAGTCCAAAAAATCAATTTTCGGATGAAAAACGATGACACCGGACATGTCGAACGTTCCCAAAATGGTCTATAATATTGAAATTTTAACATTTAATCTTTTGACTCTAAATGACTGTTGGATGTGAATTATGACTTTTTCAACTAAAATAAGTGTGTTTAAAGTCATTTCTGTGACTGAAACGGGTCAAAATTGAAGCTTTTAAATAAGCAAAACTCTTTAAAAATGGCCATTTTGGTCACTGTGAGGGTTTAAAAAGTGGTTATTCAACATGAGGCACGATCCAATTGACATTTTGAATCATTTTTGGTACAGTCCAAAAAATCAATTTTCGGATGAAAAACGATGACTCCGGACATGTCGAACGTTCCCAAAATGGTCTATAATGATGAAATTTTAACATTTAATCTTTTGACTCTAAATGACTGTTGGATGTGAATTATGACTTTTTCAACTAAAATAAGTGTGTTTAAAGTCATTTCTGTGACTGAAATGGGTCAAAACTGAAGCTTTTAAATAAGCAAAACTCTGTAAAAATGGCCATTTTGGTCACTGTGAGGGTTTAAAAAGTGGTTATTCAACATGAGGCACGATCCAATTGACATTTTGAATCATTTTTGGTACAGTCCAAAGAATCAATTTTCGGATAAAAAACTATGACTCCGGACATGTCGAACGTTCCCAAAATGGTCTATAATGATGAAATTTTAACATTTAATCTTTTGACTCTAAATGACTGTTGGATGTGAATTATGACAATTTCAACTAAAATAAGTGTGTTTAAAGTCATTTCTGTGACTGAAACGGGTCAAAATTGAAGCTTTTAAATAAGCAAAACTCTGTAAAAATGGCCATTTTGGTCACTGTGAGGGTTTAAAAAGTGGTTATTCAACATGAGGCACGATCCATTTGACATTTTGAATCATTTTTGGTACAGTCCAAAAAATCAATTTTCGGATGAAAAACGATGACTCCGGACATGTCGAACGTTCCCAAAATGGTCTATAATATTGAAATTTTAACATTTAATCTTTTGACTCTAAATGACTGTTGGATGTGAATTATGACTTTTTCAACTAAAATAAGTGTGTTTAAAGTCATTTCTGTGACTGAAACGGGTCAAAATTGAAGCTTTTAAATAAGCAAAACTCTGTAAAAATGGCCATTTTGGTCACTGTGAGGGTTTAAAAAGTGGTTATTCAACATGAGGCATGATCCAATTGACATTTTGAATCATTTTTGGTACAGTCCAAAAAATCAATTTTCGGATGAAAAACGATGACTCCGGACATGTCGAACGTTCCCAAAATGGTCTATAATGATGAAATTTTAACATTTAATCTTTTGACTCTAAATGACTGTTGGATGTGAATTATGACAATTTCAACTAAAATAAGTGTGTTTAAAGTCATTTCTGTGACTGAAACGGGTCAAAATTGAAGCTTTTAAATAAGCAAAACTCTGTAAAAATGGCCATTTTGGTCACTGTGAGGGTTTAAAATGTGGTTATTCAACATGAGGCACGATCCAATTGACATTTTGAATCATTTTTGGTACAGTCCAAAAAATCAATTTTCGGATGAAAAACGATGACTCCGGACATGTCGAACGTTCCCAAAATGGTCTATAATATTGAAATTTTAACATTTAATCTTTTGACTCTAAATGACTGTTGGATGTGAATTATGACTTTTTCAACTAAAATAAGTGTGTTTAAAGTCATTTCTGTGACTGAAACGGGTCAAAATTGAAGCTTTTAAATAAGCAAAACTCTGTAAAAATTGCCATTTTGGTCACTGTGAGGGTTTAAAAAGTGGTTATTCAACATGAGGCACGATCCAATTGACATTTTGAATCATTTTTGGTACAGTCCAAAAAATCAATTTTCGGATGAAAAACGATGACTCCGGACATGTCGAACGTTCCCAAAATGGTCTATAATGATGAAATTTTAACATTTAATCTTTTGACTCAAAATGACTGTTGGATGTGAATTATGACAATTTCAACTAAAATAAGTGTGTTTAAAGTCATTTCTGTGACTGAAACGGGTCACAATTGAAGCTTTTAAATAAGCAAAACTCTGTAAAAATGGCCATTTTGGTCACTGTGAGGGTTTAAAATGTGGTTATTCAACATGAGGCACGATCCAATTGACATTTTGAATCATTTTTGGTACAGTCCAAAAAATCAATTTTCGGATGAAAAACGATGACTCCGGACATGTCGAACGTTCCCAAAATGGTCTATAATATTGAAATTTTAACATTTAATCTTTTGACTCTAAATGACTGTTGGATGTGAATTATGACTTTTTCAACTAAAATAAGTGTGTTTAAAGTCATTTCTGTGACTGAAACGGGTCAAAATTGAAGCTTTTAAATAAGCAAAACTCTGTAAAAATGGCCATTTTGGTCACTGTGAGGGTTTAAAAAGTGGTTATTCAACATGAGGCACGATCCAATTGACATTTTGAATCATTTTTGGTACAGTCCAAAAAATCAATTTTCGGATGAAAAACGATGACTCCGGACATGTCGAACGTTCCCAAATGGTCTATAATGATGAAATTTTAACATTTAATCTTTTGACTCTAAATGACTGTTGGATGTGAATTATGACAATTTCAACTAAAATAAGTGTGTTTAAAGTCATTTCTGTGACTGAAACGGGTCACAATTAAAGCTTTTAAATAAGCAAAACTCTGTAAAAATGGCCATTTTGGTCACTGTGAGGGTTTAAAAAGTGGTTATTCAACATGAGGCACGATCCAATTGACATTTTGAATCATTTTTGGTACAGTCCAAAGAATCAATTTTCGGATAAAAAACGATGACTCCGGACATGTCGAACGTTCCCAAAATGGTCTATAATGATGAAATTTTAACATTTAATCTTTTGACTCTAAATGACTGTTGGATGTGAATTATGACAATTTCAACTAAAATAAGTGTGTTTAAAGTCATTTCTGTGACTGAAACGGGTCAAAATTGAAGCTTTTAAATAAGCAAAACTCTGTAAAAATGGCCATTTTGGTCACTGTGAGGGTTTAAAAAGTGGTTATTCAACATGAGGCACGATCCAATTGACATTTTGAATCATTTTTGGTACAGTCCAAAAAATCAATTTTCGGATGAAAAACGATGACTCCGGACATGTCGAACGTTCCCAAAATGGTCTATAATATTGAAATTTTAACATTTAATCTTTTGACTCTAAATGACTGTTGGATGTGAATTATGACTTTTTCAACTAAAATAAGTGTGTTTAAAGTCATTTCTGTGACTGAAACGGGTCAAAATTGAAGCTTTTAAATAAGCAAAACTCTGTAAAAATGGCCATTTTGGTCACTGTGAGGGTTTAAAAAGTGGTTATTCAACATGAGGCATGATCCAATTGACATTTTGAATCATTTTTGGTACAGTCCAAAAAATCAATTTTCGGATGAAAAACGATGACTCCGGACATGTCGAACGTTCCCAAAATGGTCTATAATGATGAAATTTTAACATTTAATCTTTTGACTCTAAATGACTGTTGGATGTGAATTATGACAATTTCAACTAAAATAAGTGTTGTTTAAAGTCATTTCTGTGACTGAAACGGGTCACAATTGAAGCTTTTAAATAAGCAAAACTCTGTAAAAATGGCCATTTTGGTCACTGTGAGGGTTTAAAAAGTGGTTATTCAACATGAGGCACGATCCAATTGACATTTTGAATCATTTTTGGTACAGTCCAAAAAATCAATTTTCGGATGAGAAACGATGACTCCGGACATGTCGAACGTTCCCAAAATGGTCTATAATGATGAAATTTTAACATTTAATCTTTTGACTCTAAATGACTGTTGGATGTGAATTATGACAATTTCAACTAAAAATAAGTGTGTTTAAAGTCATTTCTGTGACTGAAACGGGTCAAAATTGAAGCTTTTAAATAAGCAAAACTCTGTAAAAATGGCCATTTTGGTCACTGTGAGGGTTAAAATGTGGTTATTCAACATGAGGCACGATCCAATTGACATTTTGAATCATTTTTGGTACAGTCCAAAAAATCAATTTTCGGATGAAAAACGATGACTCCGACATGTCGAACGTTCCCAAAATGGTCTATAATATTGAAATTTTAACATTTAATCTTTTGACTCTAAATGACTGTTGGATGTGAATTATGACTTTTTCAACTAAAATAAGTGTGTTTAAAGTCATTTCTGTGACTGAAACGGGTCAAAATTGAAGCTTTTAAATAAGCAAAACTCTGTAAAAATTGCCATTTTGGTCACTGTGAGGGTTTAAAAAGTGGTTATTCAACATGAGGCACGATCCAATTGACATTTTGAATCATTTTTGGTACAGTCCAAAAAATCAATTTTCGGATGAAAAACGATGACTCCGGACATGTCGAACGTTCCCAAAATGGTCTATAATGATGAAATTTTAACATTTAATCTTTTGACTCTAAATGACTGTTGGATGTGAATTATGACAATTTCAACTAAAATAAGTGTGTTTAAAGTCATTTCTGTGCCTGAAACGGGTCAAAATTGAAGCTTTTGAGTAAGCAAAACTCTGTAAAAATGTCAATTTTGGTCACTGTGAGGGTTTAAAAAGTGGTTATTCAACATGAGGCACGATCCAATTGACATTTTGAATCATTTTTGGTACAGTCCAAAAAATCAATTTTCGGATGAAAAACGATGACACCGGACATGTCGAACGTTCCCAAAATGGTCTATAATATTGAAATTTTAACATTTAATCTTTTGACTCTAAATGACTGTTGGATGTGAATTATGACTTTTTCAACTAAAATAAGTGTGTTTAAAGTCATTTCTGTGACTGAAACGGGTCAAAATTGAAGCTTTTAAATAAGCAAAACTCTTTAAAAATGGCCATTTTGGTCACTGTGAGGGTTTAAAAAGTGGTTATTCAACATGAGGCACAATCCAATTGACATTTTGAATCATTTTTGGTACAGTCCAAAAAATCAATTTTCGGATGAAAAACGATGACTCCGGACATGTCGAACGTTCCCAAAATGGTCTATAATGATGAAATTTTAACATTTAATCTTTTGACTCTAAATGACTGTTGGATGTGAATTATGACTTTTTCAACTAAAATAAGTGTGTTTAAAGTCATTTCTGTGACTGAAATGGGTCAAAACTGAAGCTTTTAAATAAGCAAAACTCTGTAAAAATGGCCATTTTGGTAACTGTGAGGGTTTAAAAAGTGGTTATTCAACATGAGGCACGATCCAATTGACATTTTGAATCATTTTTGGTACAGTCCAAAAAATCAATTTTCGGATGAAAAACGATGACTCCGAACATGTCGAACATTCCCAAAATGGTCTATAATGATGAAATTTTAACATTTAATCTTTTGACTCTAAATGACTGTTGGATGTGAATTATGACAATTTCAACTAAAATAAGTGTGTTTAAAGTCATTTCTGTGACTGAAACGGGTCAAAATTGAAGCTTTTAAATAAGCAAAACTCTGTAAAAATGGCCATTTTGGTCACTGTGAGGGTTTAAAAAGTGGTTATTCAACATGAGGCACGATCCAATTGACATTTTGAATCATTTTTGGTACAGTCCAAAAAATCAATTTTCGGATGAAAAACGATGACTCCGGACATGTCGAACGTTCCCAAAATGGTCTATAATGATGAAATTTTAACATTTAATCTTTTGACTCTAAATGACTGTTGGATGTGAATTATGACAATTTCAACTAAAATAAGTGTGTTTAAAGTCATTTCTGTGACTGAAACGGGTCAAAATTGAAGCTTTTAAATAAGCAAAACTCTGTAAAAATGGCCATTTTGGTCACTGTGAGGGTTTAAAAAGTGGTTATTCAACATGAGGCACGATCCAATTGACATTTTGAATCATTTTTGGTACAGTCCAAAAAATCAATTTTCGGATGAAAAACGATGACTCCGGACATGTCGAACGTTCCCAAAATGGTCTATAATATTGAAATTTTAACATTTAATCTTTTGACTCTAAATGACTGTTGGATGTGAATTATGACTTTTTCAACTAAAATAAGTGTGTTTAAAGTCATTTCTGTGACTGAAACGGGTCAAAATTGAAGCTTTTAAATAAGCAAAACTCTGTAAAAATGGCCATTTTGGTCACTGTGAGGGTTTAAAAAGTGGTTATTCAACATGAGGCATGATACAATTGACATTTTGAATCATTTTTGGTACAGTCCAAAAAATCAATTTTCGGATGAAAAACGATGACTCCGGACATGTCGAACGTTCCCAAAATGGTCTATAATGATGACATTTTAACATTTAATCTTTTGACTCTAAATGACTGTTGGATGTGAATTATGACAATTTCAACTAAAATAAGTGTGTTTAAAGTCATTTCTGTGACTGAAACGGGTCACAATTGAAGCTTTTAAATAAGCAAAACTCTGTAAAAATGGCCATTTTGGTCACTGTGAGGGTTTAAAAAGTGGTTATTCAACATGAGGCACGATCCAATTGACATTTTGAATCATTTTTGGTACAGTCCAAAAAATCAATTTTCGGATGAAAAACGATGACTCCGGACATGTCGAACGTTCCCAAAATGGTCTATAATGATGAAATTTTAACATTTAATCTTTTGACTCTAAATGACTGTTGGATGTGAATTATGACAATTTCAACTAAAATAAGTGTGTTTAAAGTCATTTCTGTGACTGAAACGGGTCAAAATTGAAGCTTTTAAATAAGCAAAACTCTGTAAAAATGGCCATTTTGGTCACTGTGAGGGTTTAAAATGTGGTTATTCAACATGAGGCACGATCCAATTGACATTTTGAATCATTTTTGGTACAGTCCAAAAAATCAATTTTCGGATGAAAAACGATGACTCCGGACATGTCGAACGTTCCCAAAATGGTCTATAATATTGAAATTTTAACATTTAATCTTTTGACTCTAAATGACTGTTGGATGTGAATTATGACTTTTTCAACTAAAATAAGTGTGTTTAAAGTCATTTCTGTGACTGAAACGGGTCAAAATTGAAGCTTTTAAATAAGCAAAACTCTGTAAAAATTGCCATTTTGGTCACTGTGAGGGTTTAAAAAGTGGTTATTCAACATGAGGCACGATCCAATTGACATTTTGAATCATTTTTGGTACAGTCCAAAAAATCAATTTTCGGATGAAAAACGATGACTCCGGACATGTCGAACGTTCCCAAAATGGTCTATAATGATGAAATTTTAACATTTAATCTTTTGACTCTAAATGACTGTTGGATGTGAATTATGACAATTTCAACTAAAATAAGTGTGTTTAAAGTCATTTCTGTGACTGAAACGGGTCACAATTGAAGCTTTTAAATAAGCAAAACTCTGTAAAAATGGCCATTTTGGTCACTGTGAGGGTTTAAAAAGTGGTTATTCAACATGAGGCACGATCCAATTGACATTTTGAATAATTTTTGGTACAGTCCAAAAAATCAATTTTCGGATGAAAAACGATGACTCCGGACATGTCGAACGTTCCCAAAATGGTCTATAATGATGAAATTTTAACATTTAATCTTTTGACTCTAAATGACTGTTGGATGTGAATTATGACAATTTCAACTAAAATAAGTGTGTTTAAAGTCATTTCTGTGACTGAAACGGGTCAAAAAGGAAGCTTTTAAATAAGCAAAACTCTGTAAAAATGGCCATTTTGGTCACTGTGAGGGTTTAAAATGTGGTTATTCAACATGAGGCACGATCCAATTGACATTTTGAATCATTTTTGGTACAGTCCAAAAAATCAACTTTCGGATGAAAAACGATGACTCCGGACATGTCGAACGTTCCCAAAATGGTCTATAATATTGAAATTTTAACATTTAATCTTTTGACTCTAAATGACTGTTGGATGTGAATTATGACTTTTTCAACTAAAATAAGTGTGTTTAAAGTCATTTCTGTGACTGAAACGGGTCAAAATTGAAGCTTTTAAATAAGCAAAACTCTGTAAAAATGGCCATTTTGGTCACTGTGAGGGTTTAAAATGTGGTTATTCAACATGAGGCACGATCCAATTGACATTTTGAATCATTTTTGGTACAGTCCAAAAAATCAATTTTCGGATGAAAAACGATGACTCCGGACATGTCGAACGTTCCCAAAATGGTCTATAATGATGAAATTTTAACATTTAATCTTTTGACTCTAAATGACTGTTGGATGTGAATTATGACAATTTCAACTAAAATAAGTGTGTTTAAAGTCATTTCTGTGACTGAAACGGGTCAAAATTGAAGCTTTTAAATAAGCAAAACTCTGTAAAAATGGCCATTTTGGTCACTGTGAGGGTTTAAAATGTGGTTATTCAACATGAGGCACGATCCAATTGACATTTTGAATCATTTTTGGTACAGTCCAAAAAATCAATTTTCGGATGAAAAACGATGACTCCGGACATGTCGAACGTTCCCAAAATGGTCTATAATGATGAAATTTTAACATTTAATCTTTTGACTCTAAATGACTGTTGGATGTGAATTATGACAATTTCAACTAAAATAAGTGTGTTTAAAGTCATTTCTGTGACTGAAACGGGTCACAATTGAAGCTTTTAAATAAGCAAAACTCTGTAAAAATGGCCATTTTGGTCACTGTGAGGGTTTAAAAAGTGGTTATTCAACATGAGGCACGATCCAATTGACATTTTGAATCATTTTTGGTACAGTCCAAAAAATCAATTTTCGGATGAAAAACGATGACTCCGAACATGTCGAACGTTCCCAAAATGGTCTATAATGATGAAATTTTAACATTTAATCTTTTGACTCTAAATGACTGTTGGATGTGAATTATGACAATTTCAACTAAAATAAGTGTGTTTAAAGTCATTTCTGTGACTGAAACGGGTCAAAATTGAAGCTTTTAAATAAGCGAAACTCTGTAAAAATGGCCATTTTGGTCACTGTGAGGGTTTAAAATGTGGTTATTCAACATGAGGCACGATCCAATTGACATTTTGAATCATTTTTGGTACAGTCCAAAAAATCAATTTTCGGATGAAAAACGATGACTCCGGACATGTCGAACGTTCCCAAAATGGTCTATAATATTGAAATTTTAACATTTAATCTTTTGACTCTAAATGACTGTTGGATGTGAATTATGACTTTTTCAACTAAAATAAGTGTGTTTAAAGTCATTTCTGTGACTGAAACGGGTCAAAATTGAAGCTTTTAAATAAGCAAAACTCTGTAAAAATGGCCATTTTGGTCACTGTGAGGGTTTAAAAAGTGGTTATTCAACATGAGGCACGATCCAATTGACATTTTGAATCATTTTTGGTACAGTCCAAAAAATCAATTTTCGGATGAAAAACGATGACTCCGGACATGTCGAACGTTCCCAAAATGGTCTATAATGATGAAATTTTAACATTTAATCTTTTGACTCTAAATGACTGTTGGATGTGAATTATGACAATTTCAACTAAAATAAGTGTGTTTAAAGTCATTTCTGTGACTGAAACGGGTCACAATTGAAGCTTTTAAATAAGCAAAACTCTGTAAAAATGGCCATTTTGGTCACTGTGAGGGTTTAAAAAGTGGTTATTCAACATGAGGCACGATCCAATTGACATTTTGAATCATTTTTGGTACAGTCCAAAAAATCAATTTTCGGATGAGAAACGATGACTCCGGACATGTCGAACGTTCCCAAAATGGTCTATAATGATGAAATTTTAACATTTAATCTTTTGACTCTAAATGACTGTTGGATGTGAATTATGACAATTTCAACTAAAATAAGTGTGTTTAAAGTCATTTCTGTGACTGAAACGGGTCAAAATTGAAGCTTTTAAATAAGCAAAACTCTGTAAAAATGGCCATTTTGGTCACTGTGAGGGTTTAAAATGTGGTTATTCAACATGAGGCACGATCCAATTGACATTTTGAATCATTTTTGGTACAGTCCAAAAAATCAATTTTCGGATGAAAAACGATGACTCCGGACATGTCGAACGTTCCCAAAATGGTCTATAATATTGAAATTTTAACATTTAATCTTTTGACTCTAAATGACTGTTGGATGTGAATTATGACTTTTTCAACTAAAATAAGTGTGTTTAAAGTCATTTCTGTGACTGAAACGGGTCAAAATTGAAGCTTTTAAATAAGCAAAACTCTGTAAAAATTGCCATTTTGGTCACTGTGAGGGTTTAAAAAGTGGTTATTCAACATGAGGCACGATCCAATTGACATTTTGAATCATTTTTGGTACAGTCCAAAAAATCAATTTTCGGATGAAAAACGATGACTCCGGACATGTCGAACGTTCCCAAAATGGTCTATAATGATGAAATTTTAACATTTAATCTTTTGACTCTAAATGACTGTTGGATGTGAATTATGACAATTTCAACTAAAATAAGTGTGTTTAAAGTCATTTCTGTGACTGAAACGGGTCACAATTGAAGCTTTTAAATAAGCAAAACTCTGTAAAAATGGCCATTTTGGTCACTGTGAGGGTTTAAAAAGTGGTTATTCAACATGAGGCACGATCCAATTGACATTTTGAATAATTTTTGGTACAGTCCAAAAAATCAATTTTCGGATGAAAAACGATGACTCCGGACATGTCGAACGTTCCCAAAATGGTCTATAATGATGAAATTTTAACATTTAATCTTTTGACTCTAAATGACTGTTGGATGTGAATTATGACAATTTCAACTAAAATAAGTGTGTTTAAAGTCATTTCTGTGACTGAAACGGGTCAAAATTGAAGCTTTTAAATAAGCAAAACTCTGTAAAAATGGCAATTTTGGTCACTGTGAGGGTTTAAACAGTGGTTATTCAACATGAGGCACGATCCAATTGACATTTTGAATCATTTTTGGTACAGTCCAAAAAATCAATTTTCGGATGAAAAACGATGACTCCGGACATGTCGAACGTTCCCAAAATGGTCTATAATGATGACATTTTAACATTTAATCTTTTGACTCTAAATGACTGTTGGATGTGAATTATGACTTTTTCAACAAAAATAAGTGTGTTTAAAGTCATTTCTGTGCCTGAAACGGGTCAAAATTGAAGCTTTTGAGTAAGCAAAACTCTGTAAAAATGGCAATTTTGGTCACTGTGAGGGTTTAAAAAGTGGTTATTCAACATGAGGCACGATCCAATTGACATTTTGAATCATTTTTGGTACAGTCCAAAAAATCAATTTTCGGATGAAAAACGATGACACCGGACATGTCGAACGTTCCCAAAATGGTCTATAATATTGAAATTTTAACATTTAATCTTTTGACTCTAAATGACTGTTGGATGTGAATTATGACTTTTTCAACTAAAATAAGTGTGTTTAAAGTCATTTCTGTGACTGAAACGGGTCAAAATTGAAGCTTTTAAATAAGCAAAACTCTTTAAAAATGGCCATTTTGGTCACTGTGAGGGTTTAAAAAGTGGTTATTCAACATGAGGCACGATCCAATTGACATTTTGAATCATTTTTGGTACAGTCCAAAAAATCAATTTTCGGATGAAAAACGATGACTCCGGACATGTCGAACGTTCCCAAAATGGTCTATAATGATGAAATTTTAACATTTAATCTTTTGACTCTAAATGACTGTTGGATGTGAATTATGACTTTTTCAACTAAAATAAGTGTGTTTAAAGTCATTTCTGTGACTGAAATGGGTCAAAACTGAAGCTTTTAAATAAGCAAAACTCTGTAAAAATGGCCATTTTGGTAACTGTGAGGGTTTAAAAAGTGGTTATTCAACATGAGGCACGATCCAATTGACATTTTGAATCATTTTTGGTACAGTCCAAAAAATCAATTTTCGGATGAAAAACGATGACTCCGAACATGTCGAACGTTCCCAAAATGGTCTATAATGATGAAATTTTAACATTTAATCTTTTGACTCTAAATGACTGTTGGATGTGAATTATGACAATTTCAACTAAAATAAGTGTGTTTAAAGTATTTCTGTGACTGAAACGGGTCAAAATTGAAGCTTTTAAATAAGCAAAACTCTGTAAAAATGGCCATTTTGGTCACTGTGAGGGTTTAAAATGTGGTTATTCAACATGAGGCACGATCCAATTGACATTTTGAATCATTTTTGGTACAGTCCAAAAAATCAATTTTCGGATGAAAAACGATGACTCCGGACATGTCGAACGTTCCCAAAATGGTCTATAATATTGAAATTTTAACATTTAATCTTTTGACTCTAAATGACTGTTGGATGTGAATTATGACTTTTTCAACTAAAATAAGTGTGTTTAAAGTCATTTCTGTGACTGAAACGGGTCAAAATTGAAGCTTTTAAATAAGCAAAACTCTGTAAAAATGGCCATTTTGGTCACTGTGAGGGTTTAAAAAGTGGTTATTCAACATGAGGCACGATCCAATTGACATTTTGAATCATTTTTGGTACAGTCCAAAAAATCAATTTTCGGATGAAAAACGATGACTCCGGACATGTCGAACGTTCCCAAAATGGTCTATAATGATGAAATTTTAACATTTAATCTTTTGACTCTAAATGACTGTTGGATGTGAATTATGACAATTTCAACTAAAATAAGTGTGTTTAAAGTCATTTCTGTGACTGAAACGGGTCACAATTAAAGCTTTTAAATAAGCAAAACTCTGTAAAAATGGCCATTTTGGTCACTGTGAGGGTTTAAAAAGTGGTTATTCAACATGAGGCACGATCCAATTGACATTTTGAATCATTTTTGGTACAGTCCAAAGAATCAATTTTCGGATAAAAAACGATGACTCCGGACATGTCGAACGTTCCCAAAATGGTCTATAATGATGAAATTTTAACATTTAATCTTTTGACTCTAAATGACTGTTGGATGTGAATTATGACAATTTCAACTAAAATAAGTGTGTTTAAAGTCATTTCTGTGACTGAAACGGGTCAAAATTGAAGCTTTTAAATAAGCAAAACTCTGTAAAAATGGCCATTTTGGTCACTGTGAGGGTTTAAAAAGTGGTTATTCAACATGAGGCACGATCCAATTGACATTTTGAATCATTTTTGGTACAGTCCAAAAAATCAATTTTCGGATGAAAAACGATGACTCCGGACATGTCGAACGTTCCCAAAATGGTCTATAATATTGAAATTTTAACATTTAATCTTTTGACTCTAAATGACTGTTGGATGTGAATTATGACTTTTTCAACTAAAATAAGTGTGTTTAAAGTCATTTCTGTGACTGAAACGGGTCAAAATTGAAGCTTTTAAATAAGCAAAACTCTGTAAAAATGGCCATTTTGGTCACTGTGAGGGTTTAAAAAGTGGTTATTCAACATGAGGCATGATACAATTGACATTTTGAATCATTTTTGGTACAGTCCAAAAAATCAATTTTTGGATGAAAAACGATGACTCCGGACATGTCGAACGTTCCCAAAATGGTCTATAATGATGAAATTTTAACATTTAATCTTTTGACTCTAAATGACTGTTGGATGTGAATTATGACAATTTCAACTAAAATAAGTGTGTTTAAAGTCATTTCTGTGACTGAAACGGGTCACAATTGAAGCTTTTAAATAAGCAAAACTCTGTAAAAATGGCCATTTTGGTCACTGTGAGGGTTTAAAAAGTGGTTATTCAACATGAGGCACGATCCAATTGACATTTTGAATCATTTTTGGTACAGTCCAAAAAATCAATTTTCGGATGAAAAACGATGACTCCGGACATGTCGAACGTTCCCAAAATGGTCTAATATGATGAAATTTTAACATTTAATCTTTTGACTCTAAATGACTGTTGGATGTGAATTATGACAATTTCAACTAAAATAAGTGTGTTTAAAGTCATTTCTGTGACTGAAACGGGTCAAAATTGAAGCTTTTAAATAAGCAAAACTCTGTAAAAATGGCCATTTTGGTCACTGTGAGGGTTTAAAATGTGGTTATTCAACATGAGGCACGATCCAATTGACATTTTGAATCATTTTTGGTACAGTCCAAAAAATCAATTTTCGGATGAAAAACGATGACTCCGGACATGTCGAACGTTCCCAAAATGGTCTATAATGATGAAATTTTAACATTTAATCTTTTGACTCTAAATGACTGTTGGATGTGAATTATGACAATTTCAACTAAAATAAGTGTGTTTAAAGTCATTTCTGTGACTGAAACGGGTCACAATTAAAGCTTTTAAATAAGCAAAACTCTGTAAAAATGGCCATTTTGGTCACTGTGAGGGTTTAAAAAGTGGTTATTCAACATGAGGCACGATCCAATTGACATTTTGAATCATTTTTGGTACAGTCCAAAGAATCAATTTTCGGATAAAAAACGATGACTCCGGACATGTCGAACGTTCCCAAAATGGTCTATAATGATGAAATTTTAACATTTAATCTTTTGACTCTAAATGACTGTTGGATGTGAATTATGACAATTTCAACTAAAATAAGTGTGTTTAAAGTCATTTCTGTGCCTGAAACGGGTCAAAATTGAAGCTTTTGAGTAAGCAAAACTCTGTAAAAATGGCAATTTTGGTCACTGTGAGGGTTTAAAAAGTGGTTATTCAACATGAGGCACGATCCAATTGACATTTTGAATCATTTTTGGTACAGTCCAAAAAATCAATTTTCGGATGAAAAACGATGACACCGGACATGTCGAACGTTCCCAAAATGGTCTATAATATTGAAATTTTAACATTTAATCTTTTGACTCTAAATGACTGTTGGATGTGAATTATGACTTTTTCAACTAAAATAAGTGTGTTTAAAGTCATTTCTGTGACTGAAACGGGTCAAAATTGAAGCTTTTAAATAAGCAAAACTCTTTAAAAATGGCCATTTTGGTCACTGTGAGGGTTTAAAAAGTGGTTATTCAACATGAGGCACAATCCAATTGACATTTTGAATCATTTTTGGTACAGTCCAAAAAATCAATTTTCGGATGAAAAACGATGACTCCGGACATGTCGAACGTTCCCAAAATGGTCTATAATGATGAAATTTTAACATTTAATCTTTTGACTCTAAATGACTGTTGGATGTGAATTATGACTTTTTCAACTAAAATAAGTGTGTTTAAAGTCATTTCTGTGACTGAAATGGGTCAAAACTGAAGCTTTTAAATAAGCAAAACTCTGTAAAAATGGCCATTTTGGTAACTGTGAGGGTTTAAAAAGTGGTTATTCAACATGAGGCACGATCCAATTGACATTTTGAATCATTTTTGGTACAGTCCAAAAAATCAATTTTCGGATGAAAAACGATGACTCCGAACATGTCGAACATTCCCAAAATGGTCTATAATGATGAAATTTTAACATTTAATCTTTTGACTCTAAATGACTGTTGGATGTGAATTATGACAATTTCAACTAAAATAAGTGTGTTTAAAGTCATTTCTGTGACTGAAACGGGTCAAAATTGAAGCTTTTAAATAAGCAAAACTCTGTAAAAATGGCCATTTTGGTCACTGTGAGGGTTTAAAAAGTGGTTATTCAACATGAGGCACGATCCAATTGACATTTTGAATCATTTTTGGTACAGTCCAAAAAATCAATTTTCGGATGAAAAACGATGACTCCGGACATGTCGAACGTTCCCAAAATGGTCTATAATGATGAAATTTTAACATTTAATCTTTTGACTCTAAATGACTGTTGGATGTGAATTATGACAATTTCAACTAAAATAAGTGTGTTTAAAGTCATTTCTGTGACTGAAACGGGTCACAATTAAAGCTTTTAAATAAGCAAAACTCTGTAAAAATGGCCATTTTGGTCACTGTGAGGGTTTAAAAAGTGGTTATTCAACATGAGGCACGATCCAATTGACATTTTGAATCATTTTTGGTACAGTCCAAAGAATCAATTTTCGGATAAAAAACGATGACTCCGGACATGTCGAACGTTCCCAAAATGGTCTATAATGATGAAATTTTAACATTTAATCTTTTGACTCTAAATGACTGTTGGATGTGAATTATGACAATTTCAACTAAAATAAGTGTGTTTAAAGTCATTTCTGTGACTGAAACGGGTCAAAATTGAAGCTTTTAAATAAGCAAAACTCTGTAAAAATGGCCATTTTGGTCACTGTGAGGGTTTAAAAAGTGGTTATTCAACATGAGGCACGATCCAATTGACATTTTGAATCATTTTTGGTACAGTCCAAAAAATCAATTTTCGGATGAAAAACGATGACTCCGGACATGTCGAACGTTCCCAAAATGGTCTATAATATTGAAATTTTAACATTTAATCTTTTGACTCTAAATGACTGTTGGATGTGAATTATGACTTTTTCAACTAAAATAAGTGTGTTTAAAGTCATTTCTGTGACTGAAACGGGTCAAAATTGAAGCTTTTAAATAAGCAAAACTCTGTAAAAATGGCCATTTTGGTCACTGTGAGGGTTTAAAAAGTGGTTATTCAACATGAGGCATGATACAATTGACATTTTGAATCATTTTTGGTACAGTCCAAAAAATCAATTTTCGGATGAAAAACGATGACTCCGGACATGTCGAACGTTCCCAAAATGGTCTATAATGATGACATTTTAACATTTAATCTTTTGACTCTAAATGACTGTTGGATGTGAATTATGACAATTTCAACTAAAATAAGTGTGTTTAAAGTCATTTCTGTGACTGAAACGGGTCACAATTGAAGCTTTTAAATAAGCAAAACTCTGTAAAAATGGCCATTTTGGTCACTGTGAGGGTTTAAAAAGTGGTTATTCAACATGAGGCACGATCCAATTGACATTTTGAATCATTTTTGGTACAGTCCAAAAAATCAATTTTCGGATGAAAAACGATGACTCCGGACATGTCGAACGTTCCCAAAATGGTCTATAATGATGAAATTTTAACATTTAATCTTTTGACTCTAAATGACTGTTGGATGTGAATTATGACAATTTCAACTAAAATAAGTGTGTTTAAAGTCATTTCTGTGACTGAAACGGGTCAAAATTGAAGCTTTTAAATAAGCAAAACTCTGTAAAAATGGCCATTTTGGTCACTGTGAGGGTTTAAAATGTGGTTATTCAACATGAGGCACGATCCAATTGACATTTTGAATCATTTTTGGTACAGTCCAAAAAATCAATTTTCGGATGAAAAACGATGACTCCGGACATGTCGAACGTTCCCAAAATGGTCTATAATATTGAAATTTTAACATTTAATCTTTTGACTCTAAATGACTGTTGGATGTGAATTATGACTTTTTCAACTAAAATAAGTGTGTTTAAAGTCATTTCTGTGACTGAAACGGGTCAAAATTGAAGCTTTTAAATAAGCAAAACTCTGTAAAAATTGCCATTTTGGTCACTGTGAGGGTTTAAAAAGTGGTTATTCAACATGAGGCACGATCCAATTGACATTTTGAATCATTTTTGGTACAGTCCAAAAAATCAATTTTCGGATGAAAAACGATGACTCCGGACATGTCGAACGTTCCCAAAATGGTCTATAATGATGAAATTTTAACATTTAATCTTTTGACTCTAAATGACTGTTGGATGTGAATTATGACAATTTCAACTAAAATAAGTGTGTTTAAAGTCATTTCTGTGACTGAAACGGGTCACAATTGAAGCTTTTAAATAAGCAAAACTCTGTAAAAATGGCCATTTTGGTCACTGTGAGGGTTTAAAAAGTGGTTATTCAACATGAGGCACGATCCAATTGACATTTTGAATAATTTTTGGTACAGTCCAAAAAATCAATTTTCGGATGAAAAACGATGACTCCGGACATGTCGAACGTTCCCAAAATGGTCTATAATGATGAAATTTTAACATTTAATCTTTTGACTCTAAATGACTGTTGGATGTGAATTATGACAATTTCAACTAAAATAAGTGTGTTTAAAGTCATTTCTGTGACTGAAACGGGTCAAAAAGGAAGCTTTTAAATAAGCAAAACTCTGTAAAAATGGCCATTTTGGTCACTGTGAGGGTTTAAAATGTGGTTATTCAACATGAGGCACGATCCAATTGACATTTTGAATCATTTTTGGTACAGTCCAAAAAATCAACTTTCGGATGAAAAACGATGACTCCGGACATGTCGAACGTTCCCAAAATGGTCTATAATATTGAAATTTTAACATTTAATCTTTTGACTCTAAATGACTGTTGGATGTGAATTATGACTTTTTCAACTAAAATAAGTGTGTTTAAAGTCATTTCTGTGACTGAAACGGGTCAAAATTGAAGCTTTTAAATAAGCAAAACTCTGTAAAAATGGCCATTTTGGTCACTGTGAGGGTTTAAAATGTGGTTATTCAACATGAGGCACGATCCAATTGACATTTTGAATCATTTTTGGTACAGTCCAAAAAATCAATTTTCGGATGAAAAACGATGACTCCGGACATGTCGAACGTTCCCAAAATGGTCTATAATGATGAAATTTTAACATTTAATCTTTTGACTCTAAATGACTGTTGGATGTGAATTATGACAATTTCAACTAAAATAAGTGTGTTTAAAGTCATTTCTGTGACTGAAACGGGTCAAAATTGAAGCTTTTAAATAAGCAAAACTCTGTAAAAATGGCCATTTTGGTCACTGTGAGGGTTTAAAATGTGGTTATTCAACATGAGGCACGATCCAATTGACATTTTGAATCATTTTTGGTACAGTCCAAAAAATCAATTTTCGGATGAAAAACGATGACTCCGGACATGTCGAACGTTCCCAAAATGGTCTATAATGATGAAATTTTAACATTTAATCTTTTGACTCTAAATGACTGTTGGATGTGAATTATGACAATTTCAACTAAAATAAGTGTGTTTAAAGTCATTTCTGTGACTGAAACGGGTCACAATTGAAGCTTTTAAATAAGCAAAACTCTGTAAAAATGGCCATTTTGGTCACTGTGAGGGTTTAAAAAGTGGTTATTCAACATGAGGCACGATCCAATTGACATTTTGAATCATTTTTGGTACAGTCCAAAAAATCAATTTTCGGATGAAAAACGATGACTCCGAACATGTCGAACGTTCCCAAAATGGTCTATAATGATGAAATTTTAACATTTAATCTTTTGACTCTAAATGACTGTTGGATGTGAATTATGACAATTTCAACTAAAATAAGTGTGTTTAAAGTCATTTCTGTGACTGAAACGGGTCAAAATTGAAGCTTTTAAATAAGCGAAACTCTGTAAAAATGGCCATTTTGGTCACTGTGAGGGTTTAAAATGTGGTTATTCAACATGAGGCACGATCCAATTGACATTTTGAATCATTTTTGGTACAGTCCAAAAAATCAATTTTCGGATGAAAAACGATGACTCCGGACATGTCGAACGTTCCCAAAATGGTCTATAATATTGAAATTTTAACATTTAATCTATTGACTCTAAATGACTGTTGGATGTGAATTATGACTTTTTCAACTAAAATAAGTGTGTTTAAAGTCATTTCTGTGACTGAAACGGGTCAAAATTGAAGCTTTTAAATAAGCAAAACTCTGTAAAAATGGCCATTTTGGTCACTGTGAGGGTTTAAAAAGTGGTTATTCAACATGAGGCACGATCCAATTGACATTTTGAATCATTTTTGGTACAGTCCAAAAAATCAATTTTCGGATGAAAAACGATGACTCCGGACATGTCGAACGTTCCCAAAATGGTCTATAATGATGAAATTTTAACATTTAATCTTTTGACTCTAAATGACTGTTGGATGTGAATTATGACAATTTCAACTAAAATAAGTGTGTTTAAAGTCATTTCTGTGACTGAAACGGGTCAAAATTGAAGTTTTTAAATAAGCAAAACTCTGTAAAAATGGCCATTTTGGTCACTGTGAGGGTTTAAAATGTGGTTATTCAACATGAGGCACGATCCAATTGACATTTTGAATCATTTTTGGTACAGTCCAAAAAATCAATTTTCGGATGAAAAACGATGACTCCGGACATGTCGAACGTTCCCAAAATGGTCTATAATATTGAAATTTTAACATTTAATCTTTTGACTCTAAATGACTGTTGGATGTGAATTATGACTTTTTCAACTAAAATAAGTGTGTTTAAAGTCATTTCTGTGACTGAAACGGGTCAAAATTGAAGCTTTTAAATAAGCAAAACTCTGTAAAAATTGCCATTTTGGTCACTGTGAGGGTTTAAAAAGTGGTTATTCAACATGAGGCACGATCCAATTGACATTTTGAATCATTTTTGGTACAGTCCAAAAAATCAATTTTCGGATGAAAAACGATGACTCCGGACATGTCGAACGTTCCCAAAATGGTCTATAATGATGAAATTTTAACATTTAATCTTTTGACTCTAAATGACTGTTGGATGTGAATTATGACAATTTCAACTAAAATAAGTGTGTTTAAAGTCATTTCTGTGACTGAAACGGGTCACAATTGAAGCTTTTAAATAAGCAAAACTCTGTAAAAATGGCCATTTTGGTCACTGTGAGGGTTTAAAAAGTGGTTATTCAACATGAGGCACGATCCAATTGACATTTTGAATAATTTTTGGTACAGTCCAAAAAATCAATTTTCGGATGAAAAACGATGACTCCGGACATGTCGAACGTTCCCAAAATGGTCTATAATGATGAAATTTTAACATTTAATCTTTTGACTCTAAATGACTGTTGGATGTGAATTATGACAATTTCAACTAAAATAAGTGTGTTTAAAGTCATTTCTGTGACTGAAACGGGTCAAAATTGAAGCTTTTAAATAAGCAAAACTCTGTAAAAATGGCAATTTTGGTCACTGTGAGGGTTTAAACAGTGGTTATTCAACATGAGGCACGATCCAATTGACATTTTGAATCATTTTTGGTACAGTCCAAAAAATCAATTTTCGGATGAAAAACGATGACTCCGGACATGTCGAACGTTCCCAAAATGGTCTATAATGATGACATTTTAACATTTAATCTTTTGACTCTAAATGACTGTTGGATGTGAATTATGACTTTTTCAACAAAAATAAGTGTGTTTAAAGTCATTTCTGTGCCTGAAACGGGTCAAAATTGAAGCTTTTGAGTAAGCAAAACTCTGTAAAAATGGCAATTTTGGTCACTGTGAGGGTTTAAAAAGTGGTTATTCAACATGAGGCACGATCCAATTGACATTTTGAATCATTTTTGGTACAGTCCAAAAAATCAATTTTCGGATGAAAAACGATGACACCGGACATGTCGAACGTTCCCAAAATGGTCTATAATATTGAAATTTTAACATTTAATCTTTTGACTCTAAATGACTGTTGGATGTGAATTATGACTTTTTCAACTAAAATAAGTGTGTTTAAAGTCATTTCTGTGACTGAAACGGGTCAAAATTGAAGCTTTTAAATAAGCAAAACTCTTTAAAAATGGCCATTTTGGTCACTGTGAGGGTTTAAAAAGTGGTTATTCAACATGAGGCACGATCCAATTGACATTTTGAATCATTTTTGGTACAGTCCAAAAAATCAATTTTCGGATGAAAAACGATGACTCCGGACATGTCGAACGTTCCCAAAATGGTCTATAATGATGAAATTTTAACATTTAATCTTTTGACTCTAAATGACTGTTGGATGTGAATTATGACTTTTTCAACTAAAATAAGTGTGTTTAAAGTCATTTCTGTGACTGAAATGGGTCAAAACTGAAGCTTTTAAATAAGCAAAACTCTGTAAAAATGGCCATTTTGGTAACTGTGAGGGTTTAAAAAGTGGTTATTCAACATGAGGCACGATCCAATTGACATTTTGAATCATTTTTGGTACAGTCCAAAAAATCAATTTTCGGATGAAAAACGATGACTCCGAACATGTCGAACGTTCCCAAAATGGTCTATAATGATGAAATTTTAACATTTAATCTTTTGACTCTAAATGACTGTTGGATGTGAATTATGACAATTTCAACTAAAATAAGTGTGTTTAAAGTCATTTCTGTGACTGAAACGGGTCAAAATTGAAGCTTTTAAATAAGCAAAACTCTGTAAAAATGGCCATTTTGGTCACTGTGAGGGTTTAAAATGTGGTTATTCAACATGAGGCACGATCCAATTGACATTTTGAATCATTTTTGGTACAGTCCAAAAAATCAATTTTCGGATGAAAAACGATGACTCCGGACATGTCGAACGTTCCCAAAATGGTCTATAATATTGAAATTTTAACATTTAATCTTTTGACTCTAAATGACTGTTGGATGTGAATTATGACTTTTTCAACTAAAATAAGTGTGTTTAAAGTCATTTCTGTGACTGAAACGGGTCAAAATTGAAGCTTTTAAATAAGCAAAACTCTGTAAAAATGGCCATTTTGGTCACTGTGAGGGTTTAAAAAGTGGTTATTCAACATGAGGCACGATCCAATTGACATTTTGAATCATTTTTGGTACAGTCCAAAAAATCAATTTTCGGATGAAAAACGATGACTCCGGACATGTCGAACGTTCCCAAAATGGTCTATAATGATGAAATTTTAACATTTAATCTTTTGACTCTAAATGACTGTTGGATGTGAATTATGACAATTTCAACTAAAATAAGTGTGTTTAAAGTCATTTCTGTGACTGAAACGGGTCACAATTAAAGCTTTTAAATAAGCAAAACTCTGTAAAAATGGCCATTTTGGTCACTGTGAGGGTTTAAAAAGTGGTTATTCAACATGAGGCACGATCCAATTGACATTTTGAATCATTTTTGGTACAGTCCAAAGAATCAATTTTCGGATAAAAAACGATGACTCCGGACATGTCGAACGTTCCCAAAATGGTCTATAATGATGACATTTTAACATTTAATCTTTTGACTCTAAATGACTGTTGGATGTGAATTATGACAATTTCAACTAAAATAAGTGTGTTTAAAGTCATTTCTGTGACTGAAACGGGTCAAAATTGAAGCTTTTAAATAAGCAAAACTCTGTAAAAATGGCCATTTTGGTCACTGTGAGGGTTTAAAAAGTGGTTATTCAACATGAGGCACGATCCAATTGACATTTTGAATCATTTTTGGTACAGTCCAAAAAATCAATTTTCGGATGAAAAACGATGACTCCGGACATGTCGAACGTTCCCAAAATGGTCTATAATATTGAAATTTTAACATTTAATCTTTTGACTCTAAATGACTGTTGGATGTGAATTATGACAATTTCAACTAAAATAAGTGTGTTTAAAGTCATTTCTGTGACTGAAACGGGTCACAATTGAAGCTTTTAAATAAGCAAAACTCTGTAAAAATGGCCATTTTGGTCACTGTGAGGGTTTAAAAAGTGGTTATTCAACATGAGGCACGATCCAATTGACATTTTGAATCATTTTTGGTACAGTCCAAAAAATCAATTTTCGGATGAAAAACGATGACTCCGGACATGTCGAACGTTCCCAAAATGGTCTAATATGATGAAATTTTAACATTTAATCTTTTGACTCTAAATGACTGTTGGATGTGAATTATGACAATTTCAACTAAAATAAGTGTGTTTAAAGTCATTTCTGTGACTGAAACGGGTCAAAATTGAAGCTTTTAAATAAGCAAAACTCTGTAAAAATGGCCATTTTGGTCACTGTGAGGGTTTAAAATGTGGTTATTCAACATGAGGCACGATCCAATTGACATTTTGAATCATTTTTGGTACAGTCCAAAAAATCAATTTTCGGATGAAAAACGATGACTCCGGACATGTCGAACGTTCCCAAAATGGTCTATAATATTGAAATTTTAACATTTAATCTTTTGACTCTAAATGACTGTTGGATGTGAATTATGACTTTTTCAGCTAAAATAAGTGTGTTTAAAGTCATTTCTGTGACTGAAACGGGTCAAAATTGAAGCTTTTAAATAAGCAAAACTCTGTAAAAATTGCCATTTTGGTCACTGTGAGGGTTTAAAAAGTGGTTATTCAACATGAGGCACGATCCAATTGACATTTTGAATCATTTTTGGTACAGTCCAAAAAATCAATTTTCGGATGAAAAACGATGACTCCGGACATGTCGAACGTTCCCAAAATGGTCTATAATGATGAAATTTTAACATTTAATCTTTTGACTCTAAATGACTGTTGGATGTGAATTATGACAATTTCAACTAAAATAAGTGTGTTTAAAGTCATTTCTGTGACTGAAACGGGTCACAATTGAAGCTTTTAAATAAGCAAAACTCTGTAAAAATGGCCATTTTGGTCACTGTGAGGGTTTAAAAAGTGGTTATTCAACATGAGGCACGATCCAATTGACATTTTGAATAATTTTTGGTACAGTCCAAAAAATCAATTTTCGGATGAAAAACGATGACTCCGGACATGTCGAACGTTCCCAAAATGGTCTATAATGATGAAATTTTAACATTTAATCTTTTGACTCTAAATGACTGTTGGATGTGAATTATGACAATTTCAACTAAAATAAGTGTGTTTAAAGTCATTTCTGTGACTGAAACGGGTCAAAAAGGAAGCTTTTAAATAAGCAAAACTCTGTAAAAATGGCCATTTTGGTCACTGTGAGGGTTTAAAATGTGGTTATTCAACATGAGGCACGATCCAATTGACATTTTGAATCATTTTTGGTACAGTCCAAAAAATCAACTTTCGGATGAAAAACGATGACTCCGGACATGTCGAACGTTCCCAAAATGGTCTATAATATTGAAATTTTAACATTTAATCTTTTGACTCTAAATGACTGTTGGATGTGAATTATGACTTTTTCAACTAAAATAAGTGTGTTTAAAGTCATTTCTGTGACTGAAACGGGTCAAAATTGAAGCTTTTAAATAAGCAAAACTCTGTAAAAATGGCCATTTTGGTCACTGTGAGGGTTTAAAATGTGGTTATTCAACATGAGGCACGATCCAATTGACATTTTGAATCATTTTTGGTACAGTCCAAAAAATCAATTTTCGGATGAAAAACGATGACTCCGGACATGTCGAACGTTCCCAAAATGGTCTATAATGATGAAATTTTAACATTTAATCTTTTGACTCTAAATGACTGTTGGATGTGAATTATGACAATTTCAACTAAAATAAGTGTGTTTAAAGTCATTTCTGTGACTGAAACGGGTCAAAATTGAAGCTTTTAAATAAGCAAAACTCTGTAAAAATGGCCATTTTGGTCACTGTGAGGGTTTAAAATGTGGTTATTCAACATGAGGCACGATCCAATTGACATTTTGAATCATTTTTGGTACAGTCCAAAAAATCAATTTTCGGATGAAAAACGATGACTCCGGACATGTCGAACGTTCCCAAAATGGTCTATAATGATGAAATTTTAACATTTAATCTTTTGACTCTAAATGACTGTTGGATGTGAATTATGACAATTTCAACTAAAATAAGTGTGTTTAAAGTCATTTCTGTGACTGAAACGGGTCACAATTGAAACTTTTAAATAAGCAAAACTCTGTAAAAATGGCCATTTTGGTCACTGTGAGGGTTTAAAAAGTGGTTATTCAACATGAGGCACGATCCAATTGACATTTTGAATCATTTTTGGTACAGTCCAAAAAATCAATTTTCGGATGAAAAACGATGACTCCGGACATGTCGAACGTTCCCAAAATGGTCTATAATGATGAAATTTTAACATTTAATCTTTTGACTCTAAATGACTGTTGGATGTGAATTATGACAATTTCAACTAAAATAAGTGTGTTTAAAGTCATTTCTGTGACTGAAACGGGTCAAAATTGAAGTTTTTAAATAAGCAAAACTCTGTAAAAATGGCCATTTTGGTCACTGTGAGGGTTTAAAATGTGGTTATTCAACATGAGGCACGATCCAATTGACATTTTGAATCATTTTTGGTACAGTCCAAAAAATCAATTTTCGGATGAAAAACGATGACTCCGGACATGTCGAACGTTCCCAAAATGGTCTATAATATTGAAATTTTAACATTTAATCTTTTGACTCTAAATGACTGTTGGATGTGAATTATGACTTTTTCAACTAAAATAAGTGTGTTTAAAGTCATTTCTGTGACTGAAACGGGTCAAAATTGAAGCTTTTAAATAAGCAAAACTCTGTAAAAATTGCCATTTTGGTCACTGTGAGGGTTTAAAAAGTGGTTATTCAACATGAGGCACGATCCAATTGACATTTTGAATCATTTTTGGTACAGTCCAAAAAATCAATTTTCGGATGAAAAACGATGACTCCGGACATGTCGAACGTTCCCAAAATGGTCTATAATGATGAAATTTTAACATTTAATCTTTTGACTCTAAATGACTGTTGGATGTGAATTATGACAATTTCAACTAAAATAAGTGTGTTTAAAGTCATTTCTGTGACTGAAACGGGTCACAATTGAAGCTTTTAAATAAGCAAAACTCTGTAAAAATGGCCATTTTGGTCACTGTGAGGGTTTAAAAAGTGGTTATTCAACATGAGGCACGATCCAATTGACATTTTGAATAATTTTTGGTACAGTCCAAAAAATCAATTTTCGGATGAAAAACGATGACTCCGGACATGTCGAACGTTCCCAAAATGGTCTATAATGATGAAATTTTAACATTTAATCTTTTGACTCTAAATGACTGTTGGATGTGAATTATGACAATTTCAACTAAAATAAGTGTGTTTAAAGTCATTTCTGTGACTGAAACGGGTCAAAATTGAAGCTTTTAAATAAGCAAAACTCTGTAAAAATGGCAATTTTGGTCACTGTGAGGGTTTAAACAGTGGTTATTCAACATGAGGCACGATCCAATTGACATTTTGAATCATTTTTGGTACAGTCCAAAAAATCAATTTTCGGATGAAAAACGATGACTCCGGACATGTCGAACGTTCCCAAAATGGTCTATAATGATGACATTTTAACATTTAATCTTTTGACTCTAAATGACTGTTGGATGTGAATTATGACTTTTTCAACAAAAATAAGTGTGTTTAAAGTCATTTCTGTGCCTGAAACGGGTCAAAATTGAAGCTTTTGAGTAAGCAAAACTCTGTAAAAATGGCAATTTTGGTCACTGTGAGGGTTTAAAAAGTGGTTATTCAACATGAGGCACGATCCAATTGACATTTTGAATCATTTTTGGTACAGTCCAAAAAATCAATTTTCGGATGAAAAACGATGACACCGGACATGTCGAACGTTCCCAAAATGGTCTATAATATTGAAATTTTAACATTTAATCTTTTGACTCTAAATGACTGTTGGATGTGAATTATGACTTTTTCAACTAAAATAAGTGTGTTTAAAGTCATTTCTGTGACTGAAACGGGTCAAAATTGAAGCTTTTAAATAAGCAAAACTCTTTAAAAATGGCCATTTTGGTCACTGTGAGGGTTTAAAAAGTGGTTATTCAACATGAGGCACGATCCAATTGACATTTTGAATCATTTTTGGTACAGTCCAAAAAATCAATTTTCGGATGAAAAACGATGACTCCGGACATGTCGAACGTTCCCAAAATGGTCTATAATGATGAAATTTTAACATTTAATCTTTTGACTCTAAATGACTGTTGGATGTGAATTATGACTTTTTCAACTAAAATAAGTGTGTTTAAAGTCATTTCTGTGACTGAAATGGGTCAAAACTGAAGCTTTTAAATAAGCAAAACTCTGTAAAAATGGCCATTTTGGTAACTGTGAGGGTTTAAAAAGTGGTTATTCAACATGAGGCACGATCCAATTGACATTTTGAATCATTTTTGGTACAGTCCAAAAAATCAATTTTCGGATGAAAAACGATGACTCCGAACATGTCGAACGTTCCCAAAATGGTCTATAATGATGAAATTTTAACATTTAATCTTTTGACTCTAAATGACTGTTGGATGTGAATTATGACAATTTCAACTAAAATAAGTGTGTTTAAAGTCATTTCTGTGACTGAAACGGGTCAAAATTGAAGCTTTTAAATAAGCAAAACTCTGTAAAAATGGCCATTTTGGTCACTGTGAGGGTTTAAAATGTGGTTATTCAACATGAGGCACGATCCAATTGACATTTTGAATCATTTTTGGTACAGTCCAAAAAATCAATTTTCGGATGAAAAACGATGACTCCGGACATGTCGAACGTTCCCAAAATGGTCTATAATATTGAAATTTTAACATTTAATCTTTTGACTCTAAATGACTGTTGGATGTGAATTATGACTTTTTCAACTAAAATAAGTGTGTTTAAAGTCATTTCTGTGACTGAAACGGGTCAAAATTGAAGCTTTTAAATAAGCAAAACTCTGTAAAAATGGCCATTTTGGTCACTGTGAGGGTTTAAAAAGTGGTTATTCAACATGAGGCACGATCCAATTGACATTTTGAATCATTTTTGGTACAGTCCAAAAAATCAATTTTCGGATGAAAAACGATGACTCCGGACATGTCGAACGTTCCCAAAATGGTCTATAATGATGAAATTTTAACATTTAATCTTTTGACTCTAAATGACTGTTGGATGTGAATTATGACAATTTCAACTAAAATAAGTGTGTTTAAAGTCATTTCTGTGACTGAAACGGGTCACAATTAAAGCTTTTAAATAAGCAAAACTCTGTAAAAATGGCCATTTTGGTCACTGTGAGGGTTTAAAAAGTGGTTATTCAACATGAGGCACGATCCAATTGACATTTTGAATCATTTTTGGTACAGTCCAAAGAATCAATTTTCGGATAAAAAACGATGACTCCGGACATGTCGAACGTTCCCAAAATGGTCTATAATGATGACATTTTAACATTTAATCTTTTGACTCTAAATGACTGTTGGATGTGAATTATGACAATTTCAACTAAAATAAGTGTGTTTAAAGTCATTTCTGTGACTGAAACGGGTCAAAATTGAAGCTTTTAAATAAGCAAAACTCTGTAAAAATGGCCATTTTGGTCACTGTGAGGGTTTAAAAAGTGGTTATTCAACATGAGGCACGATCCAATTGACATTTTGAATCATTTTTGGTACAGTCCAAAAAATCAATTTTCGGATGAAAAACGATGACTCCGGACATGTCGAACGTTCCCAAAATGGTCTATAATATTGAAATTTTAACATTTAATCTTTTGACTCTAAATGACTGTTGGATGTGAATTATGACAATTTCAACTAAAATAAGTGTGTTTAAAGTCATTTCTGTGACTGAAACGGGTCACAATTGAAGCTTTTAAATAAGCAAAACTCTGTAAAAATGGCCATTTTGGTCACTGTGAGGGTTTAAAAAGTGGTTATTCAACATGAGGCACGATCCAATTGACATTTTGAATCATTTTTGGTACAGTCCAAAAAATCAATTTTCGGATGAAAAACGATGACTCCGGACATGTCGAACGTTCCCAAAATGGTCTAATATGATGAAATTTTAACATTTAATCTTTTGACTCTAAATGACTGTTGGATGTGAATTATGACAATTTCAACTAAAATAAGTGTGTTTAAAGTCATTTCTGTGACTGAAACGGGTCAAAATTGAAGCTTTTAAATAAGCAAAACTCTGTAAAAATGGCCATTTTGGTCACTGTGAGGGTTTAAAATGTGGTTATTCAACATGAGGCACGATCCAATTGACATTTTGAATCATTTTTGGTACAGTCCAAAAAATCAATTTTCGGATGAAAAACGATGACTCCGGACATGTCGAACGTTCCCAAAATGGTCTATAATATTGAAATTTTAACATTTAATCTTTTGACTCTAAATGACTGTTGGATGTGAATTATGACTTTTTCAGCTAAAATAAGTGTGTTTAAAGTCATTTCTGTGACTGAAACGGGTCAAAATTGAAGCTTTTAAATAAGCAAAACTCTGTAAAAATTGCCATTTTGGTCACTGTGAGGGTTTAAAAAGTGGTTATTCAACATGAGGCACGATCCAATTGACATTTTGAATCATTTTTGGTACAGTCCAAAAAATCAATTTTCGGATGAAAAACGATGACTCCGGACATGTCGAACGTTCCCAAAATGGTCTATAATGATGAAATTTTAACATTTAATCTTTTGACTCTAAATGACTGTTGGATGTGAATTATGACAATTTCAACTAAAATAAGTGTGTTTAAAGTCATTTCTGTGACTGAAACGGGTCACAATTGAAGCTTTTAAATAAGCAAAACTCTGTAAAAATGGCCATTTTGGTCACTGTGAGGGTTTAAAAAGTGGTTATTCAACATGAGGCACGATCCAATTGACATTTTGAATAATTTTTGGTACAGTCCAAAAAATCAATTTTCGGATGAAAAACGATGACTCCGGACATGTCGAACGTTCCCAAAATGGTCTATAATGATGAAATTTTAACATTTAATCTTTTGACTCTAAATGACTGTTGGATGTGAATTATGACAATTTCAACTAAAATAAGTGTGTTTAAAGTCATTTCTGTGACTGAAACGGGTCAAAAAGGAAGCTTTTAAATAAGCAAAACTCTGTAAAAATGGCCATTTTGGTCACTGTGAGGGTTTAAAATGTGGTTATTCAACATGAGGCACGATCCAATTGACATTTTGAATCATTTTTGGTACAGTCCAAAAAATCAACTTTCGGATGAAAAACGATGACTCCGGACATGTCGAACGTTCCCAAAATGGTCTATAATATTGAAATTTTAACATTTAATCTTTTGACTCTAAATGACTGTTGGATGTGAATTATGACTTTTTCAACTAAAATAAGTGTGTTTAAAGTCATTTCTGTGACTGAAACGGGTCAAAATTGAAGCTTTTAAATAAGCAAAACTCTGTAAAAATGGCCATTTTGGTCACTGTGAGGGTTTAAAATGTGGTTATTCAACATGAGGCACGATCCAATTGACATTTTGAATCATTTTTGGTACAGTCCAAAAAATCAATTTTCGGATGAAAAACGATGACTCCGGACATGTCGAACGTTCCCAAAATGGTCTATAATGATGAAATTTTAACATTTAATCTTTTGACTCTAAATGACTGTTGGATGTGAATTATGACAATTTCAACTAAAATAAGTGTGTTTAAAGTCATTTCTGTGACTGAAACGGGTCAAAATTGAAGCTTTTAAATAAGCAAAACTCTGTAAAAATGGCCATTTTGGTCACTGTGAGGGTTTAAAATGTGGTTATTCAACATGAGGCACGATCCAATTGACATTTTGAATCATTTTTGGTACAGTCCAAAAAATCAATTTTCGGATGAAAAACGATGACTCCGGACATGTCGAACGTTCCCAAAATGGTCTATAATGATGAAATTTTAACATTTAATCTTTTGACTCTAAATGACTGTTGGATGTGAATTATGACAATTTCAACTAAAATAAGTGTGTTTAAAGTCATTTCTGTGACTGAAACGGGTCACAATTGAAACTTTTAAATAAGCAAAACTCTGTAAAAATGGCCATTTTGGTCACTGTGAGGGTTTAAAAAGTGGTTATTCAACATGAGGCACGATCCAATTGACATTTTGAATCATTTTTGGTACAGTCCAAAAAATCAATTTTCGGATGAAAAACGATGACTCCGAACATGTCGAACGTTCCCAAAATGGTCTATAATGATGAAATTTTAACATTTAATCTTTTGACTCTAAATGACTGTTGGATGTGAATTATGACAATTTCAACTAAAATAAGTGTGTTTAAAGTCATTTCTGTGACTGAAACGGGTCAAAATTGAAGCTTTTAAATAAGCAAAACTCTGTAAAAATGGCCATTTTGGTCACTGTGAGGGTTTAAAAAGTGGTTATTCAACATGAGGCACGATCCAATTGACATTTTGAATCATTTTTGGTACAGTCCAAAAAATCAATTTTCGGATGAAAAACGATGACTCCGGACATGTCGAACGTTCCCAAAATGGTCTATAATATTGAAATTTTAACATTTAATCTTTTGACTCTAAATGACTGTTGGATGTGAATTATGACTTTTTCAACTAAAATAAGTGTGTTTAAAGTCATTTCTGTGACTGAAACGGGTCAAAATTGAAGCTTTTAAATAAGCAAAACTCTGTAAAAATGGCCATTTTGGTCACTGTGAGGGTTTAAAAAGTGGTTATTCAACATGAGGCATGATCCAATTGACATTTTGAATCATTTTTGGTACAGTCCAAAAAATCAATTTTCGGATGAAAAACGATGACTCCGGACATGTCGAACGTTCCCAAAATGGTCTATAATGATGAAATTTTAACATTTAATCTTTTGACTCTAAATGACTGTTGGATGTGAATTATGACAATTTCAACTAAAATAAGTGTGTTTAAAGTCATTTCTGTGACTGAAACGGGTCACAATTAAAGCTTTTAAATAAGCAAAACTCTGTAAAAATGGCCATTTTGGTCACTGTGAGGGTTTAAAAAGTGGTTATTCAACATGAGGCACGATCCAATTGACATTTTGAATCATTTTTGGTACAGTCCAAAGAATCAATTTTCGGATAAAAAACGATGACTCCGGACATGTCGAACGTTCCCAAAATGGTCTATAATGATGAAATTTTAACATTTAATCTTTTGACTCTAAATGACTGTTGGATGTGAATTATGACAATTTCAACTAAAATAAGTGTGTTTAAAGTCATTTCTGTGACTGAAACGGGTCAAAATTGAAGCTTTTAAATAAGCAAAACTCTGTAAAAATGGCCATTTTGGTCACTGTGAGGGTTTAAAAAGTGGTTATTCAACATGAGGCACGATCCAATTGACATTTTGAATCATTTTTGGTACAGTCCAAAAAATCAATTTTCGGATGAAAAACGATGACTCCGGACATGTCGAACGTTCCCAAAATGGTCTATAATATTGAAATTTTAACATTTAATCTTTTGACTCTAAATGACTGTTGGATGTGAATTATGACTTTTTCAACTAAAATAAGTGTGTTTAAAGTCATTTCTGTGACTGAAACGGGTCAAAATTGAAGCTTTTAAATAAGCAAAACTCTGTAAAAATGGCCATTTTGGTCACTGTGAGGGTTTAAAAAGTGGTTATTCAACATGAGGCATGATACAATTGACATTTTGAATCATTTTTGGTACAGTCCAAAAAATCAATTTTCGGATGAAAAACGATGACTCCGGACATGTCGAACGTTCCCAAAATGGTCTATAATGATGAAATTTTAACATTTAATCTTTTGACTCTAAATGACTGTTGGATGTGAATTATGACAATTTCAACTAAAATAAGTGTGTTTAAAGTCATTTCTGTGACTGAAACGGGTCACAATTGAAGCTTTTAAATAAGCAAAACTCTGTAAAAATGGCCATTTTGGTCACTGTGAGGGTTTAAAAAGTGGTTATTCAACATGAGGCACGATCCAATTGACATTTTGAATCATTTTTGGTACAGTCCAAAAAATCAATTTTCGGATGAAAAACGATGACTCCGGACATGTCGAACGTTCCCAAAATGGTCTAATATGATGAAATTTTAACATTTAATCTTTTGACTCTAAATGACTGTTGGATGTGAATTATGACAATTTCAACTAAAATAAGTGTGTTTAAAGTCATTTCTGTGACTGAAACGGGTCAAAATTGAAGCTTTTAAATAAGCAAAACTCTGTAAAAATGGCCATTTTGGTCACTGTGAGGGTTTAAAATGTGGTTATTCAACATGAGGCACGATCCAATTGACATTTTGAATCATTTTTGGTACAGTCCAAAAAATCAATTTTCGGATGAAAAACGATGACTCCGGACATGTCGAACGTTCCCAAAATGGTCTATAATATTGAAATTTTAACATTTAATCTTTTGACTCTAAATGACTGTTGGATGTGAATTATGACTTTTTCAGCTAAAATAAGTGTGTTTAAAGTCATTTCTGTGACTGAAACGGGTCAAAATTGAAGCTTTTAAATAAGCAAAACTCTGTAAAAATTGCCATTTTGGTCACTGTGAGGGTTTAAAAAGTGGTTATTCAACATGAGGCACGATCCAATTGACATTTTGAATCATTTTTGGTACAGTCCAAAAAATCAATTTTCGGATGAAAAACGATGACTCCGGACATGTCGAACGTTCCCAAAATGGTCTATAATGATGAAATTTTAACATTTAATCTTTTGACTCTAAATGACTGTTGGATGTGAATTATGACAATTTCAACTAAAATAAGTGTGTTTAAAGTCATTTCTGTGACTGAAACGGGTCACAATTGAAGCTTTTAAATAAGCAAAACTCTGTAAAAATGGCCATTTTGGTCACTGTGAGGGTTTAAAAAGTGGTTATTCAACATGAGGCACGATCCAATTGACATTTTGAATAATTTTTGGTACAGTCCAAAAAATCAATTTTCGGATGAAAAACGATGACTCCGGACATGTCGAACGTTCCCAAAATGGTCTATAATGATGAAATTTTAACATTTAATCTTTTGACTCTAAATGACTGTTGGATGTGAATTATGACAATTTCAACTAAAATAAGTGTGTTTAAAGTCATTTCTGTGACTGAAACGGGTCAAAAAGGAAGCTTTTAAATAAGCAAAACTCTGTAAAAATGGCCATTTTGGTCACTGTGAGGGTTTAAAATGTGGTTATTCAACATGAGGCACGATCCAATTGACATTTTGAATCATTTTTGGTACAGTCCAAAAAATCAACTTTCGGATGAAAAACGATGACTCCGGACATGTCGAACGTTCCCAAAATGGTCTATAATATTGAAATTTTAACATTTAATCTTTTGACTCTAAATGACTGTTGGATGTGAATTATGACTTTTTCAACTAAAATAAGTGTGTTTAAAGTCATTTCTGTGACTGAAACGGGTCAAAATTGAAGCTTTTAAATAAGCAAAACTCTGTAAAAATGGCCATTTTGGTCACTGTGAGGGTTTAAAATGTGGTTATTCAACATGAGGCACGATCCAATTGACATTTTGAATCATTTTTGGTACAGTCCAAAAAATCAATTTTCGGATGAAAAACGATGACTCCGGACATGTCGAACGTTCCCAAAATGGTCTATAATGATGAAATTTTAACATTTAATCTTTTGACTCTAAATGACTGTTGGATGTGAATTATGACAATTTCAACTAAAATAAGTGTGTTTAAAGTCATTTCTGTGACTGAAACGGGTCAAAATTGAAGCTTTTAAATAAGCAAAACTCTGTAAAAATGGCCATTTTGGTCACTGTGAGGGTTTAAAATGTGGTTATTCAACATGAGGCACGATCCAATTGACATTTTGAATCATTTTTGGTACAGTCCAAAAAATCAATTTTCGGATGAAAAACGATGACTCCGGACATGTCGAACGTTCCCAAAATGGTCTATAATGATGAAATTTTAACATTTAATCTTTTGACTCTAAATGACTGTTGGATGTGAATTATGACAATTTCAACTAAAATAAGTGTGTTTAAAGTCATTTCTGTGACTGAAACGGGTCACAATTGAAACTTTTAAATAAGCAAAACTCTGTAAAAATGGCCATTTTGGTCACTGTGAGGGTTTAAAAAGTGGTTATTCAACATGAGGCACGATCCAATTGACATTTTGAATCATTTTTGGTACAGTCCAAAAAATCAATTTTCGGATGAAAAACGATGACTCCGAACATGTCGAACGTTCCCAAAATGGTCTATAATGATGAAATTTTAACATTTAATCTTTTGACTCTAAATGACTGTTGGATGTGAATTATGACAATTTCAACTAAAATAAGTGTGTTTAAAGTCATTTCTGTGACTGAAACGGGTCAAAATTGAAGCTTTTAAATAAGCAAAACTCTGTAAAAATGGCCATTTTGGTCACTGTGAGGGTTTAAAAAGTGGTTATTCAACATGAGGCACGATCCAATTGACATTTTGAATCATTTTTGGTACAGTCCAAAAAATCAATTTTCGGATGAAAAACGATGACTCCGGACATGTCGAACGTTCCCAAAATGGTCTATAATATTGAAATTTTAACATTTAATCTTTTGACTCTAAATGACTGTTGGATGTGAATTATGACTTTTTCAACTAAAATAAGTGTGTTTAAAGTCATTTCTGTGACTGAAACGGGTCAAAATTGAAGCTTTTAAATAAGCAAAACTCTGTAAAAATGGCCATTTTGGTCACTGTGAGGGTTTAAAAAGTGGTTATTCAACATGAGGCATGATCCAATTGACATTTTGAATCATTTTTGGTACAGTCCAAAAAATCAATTTTCGGATGAAAAACGATGACTCCGGACATGTCGAACGTTCCCAAAATGGTCTATAATGATGAAATTTTAACATTTAATCTTTTGACTCTAAATGACTGTTGGATGTGAATTATGACAATTTCAACTAAAATAAGTGTGTTTAAAGTCATTTCTGTGACTGAAACGGGTCACAATTGAAGCTTTTAAATAAGCAAAACTCTGTAAAAATGGCCATTTTGGTCACTGTGAGGGTTTAAAAAGTGGTTATTCAACATGAGGCACGATCCAATTGACATTTTGAATCATTTTTGGTACAGTCCAAAAAATCAATTTTCGGATGAAAAACGATGACTCCGGACATGTCGAACGTTCCCAAAATGGTCTATAATGATGAAATTTTAACATTTAATCTTTTGACTCTAAATGACTGTTGGATGTGAATTATGACAATTTCAACTAAAATAAGTGTGTTTAAAGTCATTTCTGTGACTGAAACGGGTCAAAATTGAAGCTTTTAAATAAGCAAAACTCTGTAAAAATGGCCATTTTGGTCACTGTGAGGGTTTAAAATGTGGTTATTCAACATGAGGCACGATCCAATTGACATTTTGAATCATTTTTGGTACAGTCCAAAAAATCAATTTTCGGATGAAAAACGATGACTCCGGACATGTCGAACGTTCCCAAAATGGTCTATAATATTGAAATTTTAACATTTAATCTTTTGACTCTAAATGACTGTTGGATGTGAATTATGACTTTTTCAACTAAAATAAGTGTGTTTAAAGTCATTTCTGTGACTGAAACGGGTCAAAATTGAAGCTTTTAAATAAGCAAAACTCTGTAAAAATTGCCATTTTGGTCACTGTGAGGGTTTAAAAAGTGGTTATTCAACATGAGGCACGATCCAATTGACATTTTGAATCATTTTTGGTACAGTCCAAAAAATCTATTTTCGGATGAAAAACGATGACTCCGGACATGTCGAACGTTCCCAAAATGGTCTATAATGATGAAATTTTAACATTTAATCTTTTGACTCTAAATGACTGTTGGATGTGAATTATGACAATTTCAACTAAAATAAGTGTGTTTAAAGTCATTTCTGTGACTGAAACGCGTCACAATTGAAGCTTTTAAATAAGCAAAACTCTGTAAAAATGGCCATTTTGGTCACTGTGAGGGTTTAAAAAGTGGTTATTCAACATGAGGCACGATCCAATTGACATTTTGAATAATTTTTGGTACAGTCCAAAAAATCAATTTTCGGATGAAAAACGATGACTCCGGACATGTCGAACGTTCCCAAAATGGTCTATAATGATGAAATTTTAACATTTAATCTTTTGACTCTAAATGACTGTTGGATGTGAATTATGACAATTTCAACTAAAATAAGTGTGTTTAAAGTCATTTCTGTGACTGAAACGGGTCAAAATTGAAGCTTTTAAATAAGCAAAACTCTGTAAAAATGGCAATTTTGGTCACTGTGAGGGTTTAAACAGTGGTTATTCAACATGAGGCACGATCCAATTGACATTTTGAATCATTTTTGGTACAGTCCAAAAAATCAATTTTCGGATGAAAAACGATGACTCCGGACATGTCGAACGTTCCCAAAATGGTCTATAATGATGACATTTTAACATTTAATCTTTTGACTCTAAATGACTGTTGGATGTGAATTATGACTTTTTCAACAAAAATAAGTGTGTTTAAAGTCATTTCTGTGCCTGAAACGGGTCAAAATTGAAGCTTTTGAGTAAGCAAAACTCTGAAAAAATGGCAATTTTGGTCACTGTGAGGGTTTAAAAAGTGGTTATTCAACATGAGGCACGATCCAATTGACATTTTGAATCATTTTTGGTACAGTCCAAAAAATCAATTTTCGGATGAAAAACGATGACACCGGACATGTCGAACGTTCCCAAAATGGTCTATAATATTGAAATTTTAACATTTAATCTTTTGACTCTAAATGACTGTTGGATGTGAATTATGACTTTTTCAACTAAAATAAGTGTGTTTAAAGTCATTTCTGTGACTGAAACGGGTCAAAATTGAAGCTTTTAAATAAGCAAAACTCTTTAAAAATGGCAATTTTGGTCACTGTGAGGGTTTAAAAAGTGGTTATTCAACATGAGGCACGATCCAATTGACATTTTGAATCATTTTTGGTACAGTCCAAAAAATCAATTTTCGGATGAAAAACGATGACTCCGGACATGTCGAACGTTCCCAAAATGGTCTATAATGATGAAATTTTAACATTTAATCTTTTGACTCTAAATGACTGTTGGATGTGAATTATGACTTTTTCAACTAAAATAAGTGTGTTTAAAGTCATTTCTGTGACTGAAATGGGTCAAAACTGAAGCTTTTAAATAAGCAAAACTCTGTAAAAATGGCCATTTTGGTAACTGTGAGGGTTTAAAAAGTGGTTATTCAACATGAGGCACGATCCAATTGACATTTTGAATCATTTTTGGTACAGTCCAAAAAATCAATTTTCGGATGAAAAACGATGACTCCGAACATGTCGAACGTTCCCAAAATGGTCTATAATGATGAAATTTTAACATTTAATCTTTTGACTCTAAATGACTGTTGGATGTGAATTATGACAATTTCAACTAAAATAAGTGTGTTTAAAGTCATTTCTGTGACTGAAACGGGTCAAAATTGAAGCTTTTAAATAAGCAAAACTCTGTAAAAATGGCCATTTTGGTCACTGTGAGGGTTTAAAATGTGGTTATTCAACATGAGGCACGATCCAATTGACATTTTGAATCATTTTTGGTACAGTCCAAAAAATCAATTTTCGGATGAAAAACGATGACTCCGGACATGTCGAACGTTCCCAAAATGGTCTATAATATTGAAATTTTAACATTTAATCTTTTGACTCTAAATGACTGTTGGATGTGAATTATGACTTTTTCAACTAAAATAAGTGTGTTTAAAGTCCTTTCTGTGACTGAAACGGGTCAAAATTGAAGCTTTTAAATAAGCAAAACTCTGTAAAAATGGCCATTTTGGTCACTGTGAGGGTTTAAAAAGTGGTTATTCAACATGAGGCACGATCCAATTGACATTTTGAATCATTTTTGGTACAGTCCAAAAAATCAATTTTCGGATGAAAAACGATGACTCCGGACATGTCGAACGTTCCCAAAATGGTCTATAATGATGAAATTTTAACATTTAATCTTTTGACTCTAAATGACTGTTGGATGTGAATTATGACAATTTCAACTAAAATAAGTGTGTTTAAAGTCATTTCTGTGACTGAAACGGGTCACAATTAAAGCTTTTAAATAAGCAAAACTCTGTAAAAATGGCCATTTTGGTCACTGTGAGGGTTTAAAAAGTGGTTATTCAACATGAGGCACGATCCAATTGACATTTTGAATCATTTTTGGTACAGTCCAAAGAATCAATTTTCGGATAAAAAACGATGACTCCGGACATGTCGAACGTTCCCAAAATGGTCTATAATGATGAAATTTTAACATTTAATCTTTTGACTCTAAATGACTGTTGGATGTGAATTATGACAATTTCAACTAAAATAAGTGTGTTTAAAGTCATTTCTGTGACTGAAACGGGTCAAAATTGAAGCTTTTAAATAAGCAAAACTCTGTAAAAATGGCCATTTTGGTCACTGTGAGGGTTTAAAAAGTGGTTATTCAACATGAGGCATGATCCAATTGACATTTTGAATCATTTTTGGTACAGTCCAAAAAATCAATTTTCGGATGAAAAACGATGACTCCGGACATGTCGAACGTTCCCAAAATGGTCTATAATGATGAAATTTTAACATTTAATCTTTTGACTCTAAATGACTGTTGGATGTGAATTATGACAATTTCAACTAAAATAAGTGTGTTTAAAGTCATTTCTGTGACTGAAACGGGTCACAATTGAAGCTTTTAAATAAGCAAAACTCTGTAAAAATGGCCATTTTGGTCACTGTGAGGGTTTAAAAAGTGGTTATTCAACATGAGGCACGATCCAATTGACATTTTGAATCATTTTTGGTACAGTCCAAAAAATCAATTTTCGGATGAAAAACGATGACTCCGGACATGTCGAACGTTCCCAAAATGGTCTATAATGATGAAATTTTAACATTTAATCTTTTGACTCTAAATGACTGTTGGATGTGAATTATGACAATTTCAACTAAAATAAGTGTGTTTAAAGTCATTTCTGTGACTGAAACGGGTCAAAATTGAAGCTTTTAAATAAGCAAAACTCTGTAAAAATGGCCATTTTGGTCACTGTGAGGGTTTAAAATGTGGTTATTCAACATGAGGCACGATCCAATTGACATTTTGAATCATTTTTGGTACAGTCCAAAAAATCAATTTTCGGATGAAAAACGATGACTCCGGACATGTCGAACGTTCCCAAAATGGTCTATAATATTGAAATTTTAACATTTAATCTTTTGACTCTAAATGACTGTTGGATGTGAATTATGACTTTTTCAACTAAAATAAGTGTGTTTAAAGTCATTTCTGTGACTGAAACGGGTCAAAATTGAAGCTTTTAAATAAGCAAAACTCTGTAAAAATTGCCATTTTGGTCACTGTGAGGGTTTAAAAAGTGGTTATTCAACATGAGGCACGATCCAATTGACATTTTGAATCATTTTTGGTACAGTCCAAAAAATCTATTTTCGGATGAAAAACGATGACTCCGGACATGTCGAACGTTCCCAAAATGGTCTATAATGATGAAATTTTAACATTTAATCTTTTGACTCTAAATGACTGTTGGATGTGAATTATGACAATTTCAACTAAAATAAGTGTGTTTAAAGTCATTTCTGTGACTGAAACGCGTCACAATTGAAGCTTTTAAATAAGCAAAACTCTGTAAAAATGGCCATTTTGGTCACTGTGAGGGTTTAAAAAGTGGTTATTCAACATGAGGCACGATCCAATTGACATTTTGAATAATTTTTGGTACAGTCCAAAAAATCAATTTTCGGATGAAAAACGATGACTCCGGACATGTCGAACGTTCCCAAAATGGTCTATAATGATGAAATTTTAACATTTAATCTTTTGACTCTAAATGACTGTTGGATGTGAATTATGACAATTTCAACTAAAATAAGTGTGTTTAAAGTCATTTCTGTGACTGAAACGGGTCAAAATTGAAGCTTTTAAATAAGCAAAACTCTGTAAAAATGGCAATTTTGGTCACTGTGAGGGTTTAAACAGTGGTTATTCAACATGAGGCACGATCCAATTGACATTTTGAATCATTTTTGGTACAGTCCAAAAAATCAATTTTCGGATGAAAAACGATGACTCCGGACATGTCGAACGTTCCCAAAATGGTCTATAATGATGACATTTTAACATTTAATCTTTTGACTCTAAATGACTGTTGGATGTGAATTATGACTTTTTCAACAAAAATAAGTGTGTTTAAAGTCATTTCTGTGCCTGAAACGGGTCAAAATTGAAGCTTTTGAGTAAGCAAAACTCTGTAAAAATGGCAATTTTGGTCACTGTGAGGGTTTAAAAAGTGGTTATTCAACATGAGGCACGATCCAATTGACATTTTGAATCATTTTTGGTACAGTCCAAAAAATCAATTTTCGGATGAAAAACGATGACACCGGACATGTCGAACGTTCCCAAAATGGTCTATAATATTGAAATTTTAACATTTAATCTTTTGACTCTAAATGACTGTTGGATGTGAATTATGACTTTTTCAACTAAAATAAGTGTGTTTAAAGTCATTTCTGTGACTGAAACGGGTCAAAATTGAAGCTTTTAAATAAGCAAAACTCTTTAAAAATGGCAATTTTGGTCACTGTGAGGGTTTAAAAAGTGGTTATTCAACATGAGGCACGATCCAATTGACATTTTGAATCATTTTTGGTACAGTCCAAAAAATCAATTTTCGGATGAAAAACAATGACTCCGGACATGTCGAACGTTCCCAAAATGGTCTATAATGATGAAATTTTAACATTTAATCTTTTGACTCTAAATGACTGTTGGATGTGAATTATGACTTTTTCAACTAAAATAAGTGTGTTTAAAGTCATTTCTGTGACTGAAATGGGTCAAAACTGAAGCTTTTAAATAAGCAAAACTCTGTAAAAATGGCCATTTTGGTAACTGTGAGGGTTTAAAAAGTGGTTATTCAACATGAGGCACGATCCAATTGACATTTTGAATCATTTTTGGTACAGTCCAAAAAATCAATTTTCGGATGAAAAATGATGACTCCGAACATGTCGAACGTTCCCAAAATGGTCTATAATGATGAAATTTTAACATTTAATCTTTTGACTCTAAATGACTGTTGGATGTGAATTATGACAATTTCAACTAAAATAAGTGTGTTTAAAGTCATTTCTGTGACTGAAACGGGTCAAAATTGAAGCTTTTAAATAAGCAAAACTCTGTAAAAATGGCCATTTTGGTCACTGTGAGGGTTTAAAATGTGGTTATTCAACATGAGGCACGATCCAATTGACATTTTGAATCATTTTTGGTACAGTCCAAAAAATCAATTTTCGGATGAAAAACGATGACTCCGGACATGTCGAACGTTCCCAAAATGGTCTATAATATTGAAATTTTAACATTTAATCTTTTGACTCTAAATGACTGTTGGATGTGAATTATGACTTTTTCAACTAAAATAAGTGTGTTTAAAGTCCTTTCTGTGACTGAAACGGGTCAAAATTGAAGCTTTTAAATAAGCAAAACTCTGTAAAAATGGCCATTTTGGTCACTGTGAGGGTTTAAAAAGTGGTTATTCAACATGAGGCACGATCCAATTGACATTTTGAATCATTTTTGGTACAGTCCAAAAAATCAATTTTCGGATGAAAAACGATGACTCCGGACATGTCGAACGTTCCCAAAATGGTCTATAATGATGAAATTTTAACATTTAATCTTTTGACTCTAAATGACTGTTGGATGTGAATTATGACAATTTCAACTAAAATAAGTGTGTTTAAAGTCATTTCTGTGACTGAAACGGGTCACAATTAAAGCTTTTAAATAAGCAAAACTCTGTAAAAATGGCCATTTTGGTCACTGTGAGGGTTTAAAAAGTGGTTATTCAACATGAGGCACGATCCAATTGACATTTTGAATCATTTTTGGTACAGTCCAAAAAATCAATTTTCGGATGAAAAACGATGACTCCGGACATGTCGAACGTTCCCAAAATGGTCTATAATGATGAAATTTTAACATTTAATCTTTTGACTCTAAATGACTGTTGGATGTGAATTATGACAATTTCAACTAAAATAAGTGTGTTTAAAGTCATTTCTGTGACTGAAACGGGTCACAATTGAAGCTTTTAAATAAGCAAAACTCTGTAAAAATGGCCATTTTGGTCACTGTGAGGGTTTAAAAAGTGGTTATTCAACATGAGGCACGATCCAATTGACATTTTGAATCATTTTTGGTACAGTCCAAAAAATCAATTTTCGGATGAAAAACGATGACTCCGGACATGTCGAACGTTCCCAAAATGGTCTATAATATTGAAATTTTAACATTTAATCTTTTGACTCTAAATGACTGTTGGATGTGAATTATGACTTTTTCAACTAAAATAAGTGTGTTTAAAGTCATTTCTGTGACTGAAACGGGTCAAAATTGAAGCTTTTAAATAAGCAAAACTCTGTAAAAATTGCCATTTTGGTCACTGTGAGGGTTTAAAAAGTGGTTATTCAACATGAGGCACGATCCAATTGACATTTTGAATCATTTTTGGTACAGTCCAAAAAATCAATTTTCGGATGAAAAACGATGACTCCGGACATGTCGAACGTTCCCAAAATGGTCTATAATGATGAAATTTTAACATTTAATCTTTTGACTCTAAATGACTGTTGGATGTGAATTATGACAATTTCAACTAAAATAAGTGTGTTTAAAGTCATTTCTGTGACTGAAACGGGTCACAATTGAAGCTTTTAAATAAGCAAAACTCTGTAAAAATGGCCATTTTGGTCACTGTGAGGGTTTAAAAAGTGGTTATTCAACATGAGGCACGATCCAATTGACATTTTGAATAATTTTTGGTACAGTCCAAAAAATCAATTTTCGGATGAAAAACGATGACTCCGGACATGTCGAACGTTCCCAAAATGGTCTATAATGATGAAATTTTAACATTTAATCTTTTGACTCTAAATGACTGTTGGATGTGAATTATGACAATTTCAACTAAAATAAGTGTGTTTAAAGTCATTTCTGTGACTGAAACGGGTCAAAAAGGAAGCTTTTAAATAAGCAAAACTCTGTAAAAATGGCCATTTTGGTCACTGTGAGGGTTTAAAAAGTGGTTATTCAACATGAGGCACGATCCAATTGACATTTTGAATCATTTTTGGTACAGTCCAAAAAATCAATTTTCGGATGAAAAACGATGACTCCGGACATGTCGAACGTTCCCAAAATGGTCTATAATATTGAAATTTTAACATTTAATCTTTTGACTCTAAATGACTGTTGGATGTGAATTATGACTTTTTCAACTAAAATAAGTGTGTTTAAAGTCATTTCTGTGACTGAAACGGGTCAAAATTGAAGCTTTTAAATAAGCAAAACTCTGTAAAAATGGCCATTTTGGTCACTGTGAGGGTTTAAAAAGTGGTTATTCAACATGAGGCATGATCCAATTGACATTTTGAATCATTTTTGGTACAGTCCAAAAAATCAATTTTCGGATGAAAAACGATGACTCCGGACATGTCGAACGTTCCCAAAATGGTCTATAATGATGAAATTTTAACATTTAATCTTTTGACTCTAAATGACTGTTGGATGTGAATTATGACAATTTCAACTAAAATAAGTGTGTTTAAAGTCATTTCTGTGACTGAAACGGGTCACAATTGAAGCTTTTAAATAAGCAAAACTCTGTAAAAATGGCCATTTTGGTCACTGTGAGGGTTTAAAAAGTGGTTATTCAACATGAGGCACGATCCAATTGACATTTTGAATCATTTTTGGTACAGTCCAAAAAATCAATTTTCGGATGAAAAACGATGACTCCGGACATGTCGAACGTTCCCAAAATGGTCTATAATGATGAAATTTTAACATTTAATCTTTTGACTCTAAATGACTGTTGGATGTGAATTATGACAATTTCAACTAAAATAAGTGTGTTTAAAGTCATTTCTGTGACTGAAACGGGTCAAAATTGAAGCTTTTAAATAAGCAAAACTCTGTAAAAATGGCCATTTTGGTCACTGTGAGGGTTTAAAATGTGGTTATTCAACATGAGGCACGATCCAATTGAAATTTTGAATCATTTTTGGTACAGTCCAAAAAATCAATTTTCGGATGAAAAACGATGACTCCGGACATGTCGAACGTTCCCAAAATGGTCTATAATATTGAAATTTTAACATTTAATCTTTTGACTCTAAATGACTGTTGGATGTGAATTATGACTTTTTCAACTAAAATAAGTGTGTTTAAAGTCATTTCTGTGACTGAAACGGGTCAAAATTGAAGCTTTTAAATAAGCAAAACTCTGTAAAAATTGCCATTTTGGTCACTGTGAGGGTTTAAAAAGTGGTTATTCAACATGAGGCACGATCCAATTGACATTTTGAATCATTTTTGGTACAGTCCAAAAAATCAATTTTCGGATGAAAAACGATGACTCCGGACATGTCGAACGTTCCCAAAATGGTCTATAATGATGAAATTTTAACATTTAATCTTTTGACTCTAAATGACTGTTGGATGTGAATTATGACAATTTCAACTAAAATAAGTGTGTTTAAAGTCATTTCTGTGACTGAAACGGGTCACAATTGAAGCTTTTAAATAAGCAAAACTCTGTAAAAATGGCCATTTTGGTCACTGTGAGGGTTTAAAAAGTGGTTATTCAACATGAGGCACGATCCAATTGACATTTTGAATAATTTTTGGTACAGTCCAAAAAATCAATTTTCGGATGAAAAACGATGACTCCGGACATGTCGAACGTTCCCAAAATGGTCTATAATGATGAAATTTTAACATTTAATCTTTTGACTCTAAATGACTGTTGGATGTGAATTATGACAATTTCAACTAAAATAAGTGTGTTTAAAGTCATTTCTGTGACTGAAACGGGTCAAAATTGAAGCTTTTAAATAAGCAAAACTCTGTAAAAATGGCAATTTTGGTCACTGTGAGGGTTTAAACAGTGGTTATTCAACATGAGGCACGATCCAATTGACATTTTGAATCATTTTTGGTACAGTCCAAAAAATCAATTTTCGGATGAAAAACGATGACTCCGGACATGTCGAACGTTCCCAAAATGGTCTATAATGATGACATTTTAACATTTAATCTTTTGACTCTAAATGACTGTTGGATGTGAATTATGACTTTTTCAACAAAAATAAGTGTGTTTAAAGTCATTTCTGTGCCTGAAACGGGTCAAAATTGAAGCTTTTGAGTAAGCAAAACTCTGTAAAAATGGCAATTTTGGTCACTGTGAGGGTTTAAAAAGTGGTTATTCAACATGAGGCACGATCCAATTGACATTTTGAATCATTTTTGGTACAGTCCAAAAAATCAATTTTCGGATGAAAAACGATGACACCGGACATGTCGAACGTTCCCAAAATGGTCTATAATATTGAAATTTTAACATTTAATCTTTTGACTCTAAATGACTGTTGGATGTGAATTATGACTTTTTCAACTAAAATAAGTGTGTTTAAAGTCATTTCTGTGACTGAAACGGGTCAAAATTGAAGCTTTTAAATAAGCAAAACTCTTTAAAAATGGCCATTTTGGTCACTGTGAGGGTTTAAAAAGTGGTTATTCAACATGAGGCACGATCCAATTGACATTTTGAATCATTTTTGGTACAGTCCAAAAAATCAATTTTCGGATGAAAAACGATGACTCCGGACATGTCGAACGTTCCCAAAATGGTCTATAATGATGAAATTTTAACATTTAATCTTTTGACTCTAAATGACTGTTGGATGTGAATTATGACTTTTTCAACTAAAATAAGTGTGTTTAAAGTCATTTCTGTGACTGAAATGGGTCAAAACTGAAGCTTTTAAATAAGCAAAACTCTGTAAAAATGGCCATTTTGGTAACTGTGAGGGTTTAAAAAGTGGTTATTCAACATGAGGCACGATCCAATTGACATTTTGAATCATTTTTGGTACAGTCCAAAAAATCAATTTTCGGATGAAAAACGATGACTCCGAACATGTCGAACGTTCCCAAAATGGTCTATAATGATGAAATTTTAACATTTAATCTTTTGACTCTAAATGACTGTTGGATGTGAATTATGACAATTTCAACTAAAATAAGTGTGTTTAAAGTCATTTCTGTGACTGAAACGGGTCAAAATTGAAGCTTTTAAATAAGCAAAACTCTGTAAAAATGGCCATTTTGGTCACTGTGAGGGTTTAAAATGTGGTTATTCAACATGAGGCACGATCCAATTGACATTTTGAATCATTTTTGGTACAGTCCAAAAAATCAATTTTCGGATGAAAAACGATGACTCCGGACATGTCGAACGTTCCCAAAATGGTCTATAATATTGAAATTTTAACATTTAATCTTTTGACTCTAAATGACTGTTGGATGTGAATTATGACTTTTTCAACTAAAATAAGTGTGTTTAAAGTCATTTCTGTGACTGAAACGGGTCAAAATTGAAGCTTTTAAATAAGCAAAACTCTGTAAAAATGGCCATTTTGGTCACTGTGAGGGTTTAAAAAGTGGTTATTCAACATGAGGCACGATCCAATTGACATTTTGAATCATTTTTGGTACAGTCCAAAAAATCAATTTTCGGATGAAAAACGATGACTCCGGACATGTCGAACGTTCCCAAAATGGTCTATAATGATGAAATTTTAACATTTAATCTTTTGACTCTAAATGACTGTTGGATGTGAATTATGACAATTTCAACTAAAATAAGTGTGTTTAAAGTCATTTCTGTGACTGAAACGGGTCAAAATTGAAGCTTTTAAATAAGCAAAACTCTGTAAAAATGGCCATTTTGGTCACTGTGAGGGTTTAAAAAGTGGTTATTCAACATGAGGCACGATCCAATTGACATTTTGAATCATTTTTGGTACAGTCCAAAAAATCAATTTTCGGATGAAAAACGATGACTCCGGACATGTCGAACGTTCCCAAAATGGTCTATAATATTGAAATTTTAACATTTAATCTTTTGACTCTAAATGACTGTTGGATGTGAATTATGACTTTTTCAACTAAAATAAGTGTGTTTAAAGTCATTTCTGTGACTGAAACGGGTCAAAATTGAAGCTTTTAAATAAGCAAAACTCTGTAAAAATGGCCATTTTGGTCACTGTGAGGGTTTAAAAAGTGGTTATTCAACATGAGGCATGATACAATTGACATTTTGAATCATTTTTGGTACAGTCCAAAAAATCAATTTTCGGATGAAAAACGATGACTCCGGTGAAATTTTAACATTTAATCTTTTGACTCTAAATGACTGTTGGATGTGAATTATGACTTTTTCAACTAAAATAAGTGTGTTTAAAGTCATTTCTGTGACTGAAACGGGTCAAAATTGAAGCTTTTAAATAAGCAAAACTCTGTAAAAATGGCCATTTTGGTCACTGTGAGGGTTTAAAAAGTGGTTATTCAACATGAGGCACGATCCAATTGACATTTTGAATCATTTTTGGTAAAGTTCAAAAAATCAATTTTCGGATGAAAAACGATGTCGAACGTTCCCAAAATGGTCTATAATATTGAAATTTTAACATTTAATCTTTTGACTCTAAATGACTGTTGGATGTGAATTATGACTTTTTCAACTAAAATAAGTGTGTTTAAAGTCATTTCTGTGACTGAAACGGGTGAAAATTAAAGCTTTTAAATAAGCAAAACTCTGTAAAAATGGCCATTTTGGTCACTGTGAGGGTTTAAAAAGTGGTTATTCAACATGAGGCACGATCCAATTGACATTTTGAATCATTTTTGGTAAAGTCCAAAAAATCAATTTTCGGATGAAAAACGATGACTCTGGACATGTCGAACGTTCCCAAAATGGTCTATAATGATGAAATTTTAACATTTAATCTTTTGACTCTAAATGATTGTTGGATGTGAATTATGACTTTTTCAACTAAAATAAGTGTGTTTAAAGTCATTTCTGTGCCTGAAACGGGTCAAAATTGAAGCTTTTGAGTAAGCAAAACTCTGTAAAAATGGCAATTTTGGTCACTGTGAGGGTTTAAAAAGTGGTTATTCAACATGAGGCACGATCCTATTGACATTTTGAATCATTTTTGGTACAGTCCAAAAAATCAATTTTCGGATGAAAAACGATGACTCCGGACATGTCGAACGTTCCCAAAATGGTCTATAATATTGAAATTTTAACATTTAATCTTTTGACTCTAAATGACTGTTGGATGTGAATTATGACTTTTTCAACTAAAATAAGTGTGTTTAAAGTCATTTCTGTGACTGAAACGGGTCAAAATTGAAGCTTTTAAATAAGCAAACCTCTTTAAAAATGGCCATTTTGGTCACTGTGAGGGTTTAAAAAGTGGTTATTCAACATGAGGCACGATCCAATTGACATTTTGAATCATTTTTGGTACAGTCCAAAAAATCCATTTTCGGATGAAAAACGATGACTCCGGACATGTCGAACGTTCCCAAAATGGTCTATAATGATGAAATTTTAACATTTAATCTTTTGACTCTAAATGACTCTTGGATGTGAATTATGACTTTTTCAACTAAAATAAGTGTGTTTAAAGTCATTTCTGTGCCTGAAACGGGTCAAAATTGAAGCTTTTGAGTAAGCAAAACTCTGTAAAAATGGCAATTTTGGTCACTGTGAGGGTTTAAAAAGTGGTTATTCAACATGAGGCACGATCCAATTGACATTTTGAATCATTTTTGGTACAGTCCAAAGAATCAATATTCGGATAAAAAACGATGACTCCGGACATGTCGAACGTTCCCAAAATGGTCTATAATGATGAAATTTTAACATTTAATCTTTTGACTCTAAATGACTGTTGGATGTGAATTATGACTTTTTCAACTAAAATAAGTGTGTTTAAAGTCATTTCTGTGACTGAAATGGGTCAAAATTGAAGCTTTTAAATAAGCAAAACTCTGTAAAAATTGCCATTTTGGTAACTGTGAGGGTTTAAAAAGTGGTTATTTAACATGAGGCACGATCCAATTGACATTTTGAATCATTTTTGGTACAGTCCAAAAAATCAATTTTCGGATGAAAAACGATGACTCCGAACATGTCGAACGTTCCCAAAATGGTCTATAATGATGAAATTTTAACATTTAATCTTTTGACTCTAAATGACTGTTGGATGTGAATTATGACTTTTTCAACTAAAATAAGTGTGTTTAAAGTCATTTCTGTGACTGAAACGGGTGAAAATTAAAGCTTTTAAATAAGCAAAACTCTGTAAAAATGGCCATTTTGGTCACTGTGAGGGTTTAAAAAGTGGTTATTCAACATGAGGCACGATCCAATTGACATTTTGAATCATTTTTGGTAAAGTCCAAAAAATCAATTTTCGGATGAAAAACGATGACTCTGGACATGTCGAACGTTCCCAAAATGGTCTATAATGATGAAATTTTAACATTTAATCTTTTGACTCTAAATGATTGTTGGATGTGAATTATGACTTTTTCAACTAAAATAAGTGTGTTTAAAGTCATTTCTGTGCCTGAAACGGGTCAAAATTGAAGCTTTTGAGTAAGCAAAACTCTGTAAAAATGGCAATTTTGGTCACTGTGAGGGTTTAAAAAGTGGTTATTCAACATGAGGCACGATCCTATTGACATTTTGAATCATTTTTGGTACAGTCCAAAAAATCAATTTTCGGATGAAAAACGATGACTCCGGACATGTCGAACGTTCCCAAAATGGTCTATAATATTGAAATTTTAACATTTAATCTTTTGACTCTAAATGACTGTTGGATGTGAATTATGACTTTTTCAACTAAAATAAGTGTGTTTAAAGTCATTTCTGTGACTGAAACGGGTCAAAATTGAAGCTTTTAAATAAGCAAACCTCTTTAAAAATGGCCATTTTGGTCACTGTGAGGGTTTAAAAAGTGGTTATTCAACATGAGGCACGATCCAATTGACATTTTGAATCATTTTTGGTACAGTCCAAAGAATCAATTTTCGGATAAAAAACGATGACTCCGGACATGTCGAACGTTCCCAAAATGGTCTATAATGATGAAATTTTAACATTTAATCTTTTGACTCTAAATGACTGTTGGATGTGAATTATGACTTTTTCAACTAAAATAAGTGTGTTTAAAGTCATTTCTGTGACTGAAATGGGTCAAAATTGAAGCTTTTAAATAAGCAAAACTCTGTAAAAATGGCCATTTTGGTAACTGTGAGGGTTTAAAAAGTGGTTATTTAACATGAGGCACGATCCAATTGACATTTTGAATCATTTGTGGTACAGTCCAAAAAATCAATTTTCGGATGAAAAACGATGACTCCGAACATGTCGAACGTTCCCAAAATGGTCTATAATGATGAAATTTTAACATTTAATCTTTTGACTCTAAATGACTGTTGGATGTGAATTATGACAATTTCAACTAAAATAAGTGTGTTTAAAGTCATTTCTGTGACTGAAACGGGTCAAAATTGAAGCTTTTAAATAAGCAAAACTCTGTAAAAATGGCCATTTTGGTCACTGTGAGGGTTTAAAATGTGGTTATTCAACATGAGGCACGATCCAATTGACATTTTGAATCATTTTTGGTACAGTCCAAAAAATCAATTTTCGGATGAAAAACGATGACTCCGGACATGTCGAACGTTCCCAAAATGGTCTATAATATTGAAATTTTAACATTTAATCTTTTGACTCTAAATGACTGTTGGATGTGAATTATGACTTTTTCAACTAAAATAAGTGTGTTTAAAGTCATTTCTGTGACTGAAACGGGTCAAAATTGAAGCTTTTAAATAAGCAAAACTCTGTAAAAATGGCCATTTTGGTCACTGTGAGGGTTTAAAAAGTGGTTATTCAACATGAGGCACGATCCAATTGACATTTTGAATCATTTTTGGTACAGTCCAAAAAATCAATTTTCGGATGAAAAACGATGACTCCGGACATGTCGAACGTTCCCAAAATGGTCTATAATGATGAAATTTTAACATTTAATCTTTTGACTCTAAATGACTGTTGGATGTGAATTATGACAATTTCAACTAAAATAAGTGTGTTTAAAGTCATTTCTGTGACTGAAACGGGTCAAAATTGAAGCTTTTAAATAAGCAAAACTCTGTAAAAATGGCCATTTTGGTCACTGTGAGGGTTTAAAATGTGGTTATTCAACATGAGGCACGATCCAATTGACATTTTGAATCATTTTTGGTACAGTCCAAAAAATCAATTTTCGGATGAAAAACGATGACTACGGACATGTCGAACGTTCCCAAAATGGTCTATAATATTGACATTTTAACATTTAATCTTTTGACTCTAAATGACTGTTGGATGTGAATTATGACTTTTTCAACTAAAATAAGTGTGTTTAAAGTCATTTCTGTGACTGAAACGGGTCAAAATTGAAGCTTTTAAATAAGCAAAACTCTGTAAAAATGGCCATTTTGGTCACTGTGAGGGTTTAAAAAGTGGTTATTCAACATGAGGCACGATCCAATTGACATTTTGAATCATTTTTGGTACAGTCCAAAAAATCCATTTTCGGATGAAAAACGATGACTCCGGACATGTCGAACGTTCCCAAAATGGTCTATAATGATGAAATTTTAACATTTAATCTTTTGACTCTAAATGACTGTTGGATGTGAATTATGACTTTTTCAACTAAAATAAGTGTGTTTAAAGTCATTTCTGTGCCTGAAACGGGTCAAAATTGAAGCTTTTGAGTAAGCAAAACTCTATAAAAATGGCAATTTTGGTGACTGTGAGGGTTTAAAAAGTGGTTATTCAACAAGAGGCACGATCCAATTGACATTTTGAATCATTTTTGGTACAGTCCAAAAAATCAATTTTCGGATGAAAAACGATGACTCCGGACATGTCGAACGTTCCCAAAATGGTCTATAATGATGAAATTTTAACATTTAATCTTTTGACTCTAAATGACTGTTGGATGTGAATTATGACTTTTTCAACTAAAATAAGTATGTTTAAAGTCATTTCTGTGACTGAAACGGGTCAAAATTGAAGCTTTTAAATAAGCAAAACTCTGTAAAAATGGCCATTTTGGTCACTGTGAGGGTTTAAAAAGTGGTTATTCAACATGAGGCACGATCCAATTGACATTTTGAATCATTTTTGGTACAGTCCAAAAAATCAATTTTCGGATGAAAAACGATGACTCCGGACATGTCGAACGTTCCCAAAATGGTCTATAATGATGAAATTTTAACATTTAATCTTTTGACTCTAAATGACTGTTAGATGTGAATTATGACAATTTCAACTAAAATAAGTGTGTTTAAAGTCATTTCTGTGACTGAAACGGGTCACAATTGAAGCTTTTAAATAAGCAAAACTCTGTAAAAATGGCCATTTTGGTCACTGTGAGGGTTTAAAAAGTGGTTATTCAACATGAGGCACGATCCAATTGACATTTTGAATCATTTTTGGTACAGTCCAAAAAATCAATTTTCGGATGAAAAACAATGACTCCGGACATGTCGAACGTTCCCAAAATGGTCTATAATGATGAAATTTTAACATTTAATCTTTTGACTCTAAATGACTGTTGGATGTGAATTATGACAATTTCAACTAAAATAAGTGTGTTTAAAGTCATTTCTGTGACTGAAACGGGTCAAAATTGAAGCTTTTAAATAAGCAAAACTCTGTAAAAATTGCCATTTTGGTCACTGTGAGGGTTTAAAAAGTGGTTATTCAACATGAGGCACGATCCAATTGACATTTTGAATCATTTTTGGTACAGTCCAAAAAATCAATTTTCGGATGAAAAACGATGACTCCGGACATATCGAACGTTCCCAAAATGGTCTATATTGATGAAATTTTAACATTTAATCTTTTGACTCTAAATGACTGTTGGATGTGAATTATGACAATTTCAACTAAAATAAGTGTGTTTAAAGTCATTTCTGTGACTGAAACGGGTCACAATTGAAGCTTTTAAATAAGGAAAACTCTGTAAAAATGGCCATTTTGGTCACTGTGAGGGTTTAAAAAGTGGTTATTCAACATGAGGCACGATCCAATTGACATTTTGAATCATTTTTGGTACAGTCCAAAAAATCAATTTTCGGATGAAAAACGATGACTCCGGACATGTCGAACGTTCCCAAAATGGTCTATAATGATGAAATTTTAACATTTAATCTTTTGACTCTAAATGACTGTTGGATGTGAATTATGACAATTTCAACTAAAATAAGTGTGTTTAAAGTCATTTCTGTGACTGAAACGGGTCAAAAAGGAAGCTTTTAAATAAACAAAACTCTGTAAAAATGGCCATTTTGGTCACTGTGAGGGTTTAAAATGTGGTTATTCAACATGAGGCACGATCCAATTGACATTTTGAATCATTTTTGGTACAGTCCAAAAAATCAACTTTCGGATGAAAAACGATGACTCCGGACATGTCGAACGTTCCCAAAATGGTCTATAATATTGAAATTTTAACATTTAATCTTTTGACTCTAAATGACTGTTGGATGTGAATTATGACTTTTTCAACTAAAATAAGTGTGTTTAAAGTCATTTCTGTGACTGAAACGGGTCACAATTGAAGCTTTTAAATAAGCAAAACTCTGTAAAAATGGCAATTTTGGTCACTGTGAGGGTTTAAACAGTGGTTATTCAACATGAGGCACGATCCAATTGACATTTTGAATCATTTTTGGTACAGTCCAAAAAATCAATTTTCAGATGAAAAACGATGACTCCGGACATGTTGAACGTTCTCAAAATGGTCTATAATGATGACATTTTAACATTTAATCTTTTGACTCTAAATGACTGTTGGATGTGAATTATGACTTTTTCAACAAAAATAAGTGTGTTTAAAGTCATTTCTGTGCCTGAAACGGGTCAAAATTGAAGCTTTTGAGTAAGCAAAACTCTGTAAAAATGGCAATTTTGGTCACTGTGAGGGTTTAAAAAGTGGTTATTCAACATGAGGCACGATCCAATTGACATTTTGAATCATTTTTGGTACAGTCCAAAAAATCAATTTTCGGATGAAAAACGATGACACCGGACATGTCGAACGTTCCCAAAATGGTCTATAATATTGAAATTTTAACATTTAATCTTTTGACTCTAAATGACTGTTGGATGTGAATTATGACTTTTTCAACTAAAATAAGTGTGTTTAAAGTCATTTCTGTGACTGAAACGGGTCAAAATTGAAGCTTTTAAATAAGCAAAACTCTTTAAAAATGGCCATTTTGGTCACTGTGAGGGTTTAAAAAGTGGTTATTCAACATGAGGCACGATCCAATTGACATTTTGAATCATTTTTGGTACAGTCCAAAAAATCAATTTTCGGATGAAGAACGATGACTCCGGACATGTCGAACGTTCCCAAAATGGTCTATAATGATGAAATTTTAACATTTAATCTTTTGACTCTAAATGACTGTTGGATGTGAATTATGACAATTTCAACTAAAATAAGTGTGTTTAAAGTCATTTCTGTGACTGAAACGGGTCAAAATTGAAGCTTTTAAATAAGCAAAACTCTGTAAAAATGGCCATTTTGGTCACTGTGAGGGTTTAAAATGTGGTTATTCAACATGAGGCACGATCCAATTGACATTTTGAATCATTTTTGGTACAGTCCAAAAAATCAATTTTCGGATGAAAAACGATGACTCCGGACATGTTGAACGTTCTCAAAATGGTCTATAATGATGACATTTTAACATTTAATCTTTTGACTCTAAATGACTGTTGGATGTGAATTATGACTTTTTCAACAAAAATAAGTGTGTTTAAAGTCATTTCTGTGCCTGAAACGGGTCAAAATTGAAGCTTTTGAGTAAGCAAAACTCTGTAAAAATGGCAATTTTGGTCACTGTGAGGGTTTAAAAAGTGGTTATTCAACATGAGGCACGATCCAATTGACATTTTGAATCATTTTTGGTACAGTCCAAAAAATCAATTTTCGGATGAAAAACGATGACTCCGGACATGTTGAACGTTCTCAAAATGGTCTATAATGATGACATTTTAACATTTAATCTTTTGACTCTAAATGACTGTTGGATGTGAATTATGACTTTTTCAACAAAAATAAGTGTGTTTAAAGTCATTTCTGTGCCTGAAACGGGTCAAAATTGAAGCTTTTGAGTAAGCAAAACTCTGTAAAAATGGCAATTTTGGTCACTGTGAGGGTTTAAAAAGTGGTTATTCAACATGAGGCACGATCCAATTGACATTTTGAATCATTTTTGGTACAGTCCAAAAAATCAATTTTCGGATGAAAAACGATGACACCGGACATGTCGAACGTTCCCAAAATGGTCTATAATATTGAAATTTTAACATTTAATCTTTTGACTCTAAATGACTGTTGGATGTGAATTATGACTTTTTCAACTAAAATAAGTGTGTTTAAAGTCATTTCTGTGACTGAAACGGGTCAAAATTGAAGCTTTTAAATAAGCAAAACTCTTTAAAAATGGCCATTTTGGTCACTGTGAGGGTTTAAAAAGTGGTTATTCAACATGAGGCACGATCCAATTGACATTTTGAATCATTTTTGGTACAGTCCAAAAAATCAATTTTCGGATGAAGAACGATGACTCCGGACATGTCGAACGTTCCCAAAATGGTCTATAATGATGAAATTTTAACATTTAATCTTTTGACTCTAAATGACTGTTGGATGTGAATTATGACAATTTCAACTAAAATAAGTGTGTTTAAAGTCATTTCTGTGACTGAAACGGGTCAAAATTGAAGCTTTTAAATAAGCAAAACTCTGTAAAAATGGCCATTTTGGTCACTGTGAGGGTTTAAAATGTGGTTATTCAACATGAGGCACGATCCAATTGACATTTTGAATCATTTTTGGTACAGTCCAAAAAATCAATTTTCGGATGAAAAACGATGACTCCGGACATGTCGAACGTTCCCAAAATGGTCTATAATATTGAAATTTTAACATTTAATCTTTTGACTCTAAATGACTGTTGGATGTGAATTATGACTTTTTCAACTAAAATAAGTGTGTTTAAAGTCATTTCTGTGACTGAAACGGGTCAAAATTGAAGCTTTTAAATAAGCAAAACTCTGTAAAAATTGCCATTTTGGTCAATGTGAGGGTTTAAAAAGTGGTTATTCAACATGAGGCACGATCCAATTGACATTTTGAATCATTTTTGGTACAGTCCAAAAAATCAATTTTCGGATGAAAAACGATGACTCCGGACATGTCGAACGTTCCCAAAATGGTCTATAATGATGAAATTTTAACATTTAATCTTTTGACTCTAAATGACTGTTGGATGTGAATTATGACAATTTCAACTAAAATAAGTGTGTTTAAAGTCATTTCTGTGACTGAAACGGGTCACAATTGAAGCTTTTAAATAAGCAAAACTCTGTAAAAATGGCCATTTTGGTCACTGTGAGGGTTTAAAAAGTGGTTATTCAACATGAGGCACGATCCAATTGACATTTTGAATCATTTTTGGTACAGTCCAAAAAATCAATTTTCGGATGAAAAACGATGACTCCGGACATGTCGAACGTTCCCAAAATGGTCTATAATGATGAAATTTTAACATTTAATCTTTTGACTCTAAATGACTGTTGGATGTGAATTATGACAATTTCAACTAAAATAAGTGTGTTTAACGTCATTTCTGTGACTGAAACGGGTCAAAATTGAAGCTTTTAAATAAGCAAAACTCTGTAAAAATGGCCATTTTGGTCACTGTGAGGGTTTAAAATGTGGTTATTCAACATGAGGCACGATCGAATTGACATTTTGAATCATTTTTGGTACAGTCCAAAAAATCAATTTTCGGATGAAAAACGATGACTCCGGACATGTCGAACGTTCCCAAAATGGTCTATAATATTGAAATTTTAACATTTAATCTTTTGACTCTAAATGACTGTTGGATGTGAATTATGACTTTTTCAACTAAAATAAGTGTGTTTAAAGTCATTTCTGTGACTGAAACGGGTCAAAATTGAAGCTTTTAAATAAGCAAAACTCTGTAAAAATGGCCATTTTGGTCACTGTGAGGGTTTAAAAAGTTGTTATTCAACATGAGGCACGATCCAATTGACATTTTGAATCATTTTTGGTACAGTCCAAAAAATCAATTTTCGGATGAAAAACGATGACTCCGGACATGTCGAACGTTCCCAAAATGGTCTATAATGATGAAATTTTAACATTTAATCTTTTGACTCTAAATGACTGTTGGATGTGAATTATGACAATTTCAACTAAAATAAGTGTGTTTAAAGTCATTTCTGTGACTGAAACGGGTCAAAATTGAAGCTTTTAAATAAGCAAAACTCTGTAAAAATGGCCATTTTGGTCACTGTGAGGGTTTAAAATGTGGTTATTCAACATGAGGCACGATCCAATTGACATTTTGAATCATTTTTGGTACAGTCCAAAAAATCAATTTTCGGATGAAAAACGATGACTCCGGACATGTCGAACGTTCCCAAAATGGTCTATAATATTGACATTTTAACATTTAATCTTTTGACTCTAAATGACTGTTGGATGTGAATTATGACTTTTTCAACTAAAATAAGTGTGTTTAAAGTCATTTCTGTGACTGAAACGGGTCAAAATTGAAGCTTTTAAATAAGCAAAACTCTGTAAAAATTGCCATTTTGGTCACTGTGAGGGTTTAAAAAGTGGTTATTCAACATGAGGCAAGATCCAATTGACATTTTGAATCATTTTTGGTACAGTCCAAAAAATCAATTTTCGGATGAAAAACGATGACTCCGGACATGTCGAACGTTCCCAAAATGGTCTATAATGATGAAATTTTAACATTTAATCTTTTGACTCTAAATGACTGTTGGATGTGAATTATGACTTTTTCAACTAAAATAAGTGTGTTTAAAGTCATTTCTGTGACTGAAATGGGTCAAAACTGAAGCTTTTAAATAAGCAAAACTCTGTAAAAATGGCCATTTTGGTAACTGTGAGGGTTTAAAATGTGGTTATTCAACATGAGGCACGATCCAATTGACATTTTGAATCATTTTTGGTACAGTCCAAAAAATCAATTTTCGGATGAAAAACGATGACTCCGAACATGTCGAACGTTCCCAAAATGGTCTATAATGATGAAATTTTAACATTTAATCTTTTGACTCTAAATGACTGTTGGATGTGAATTATGACTTTTTCAACTAAAATAAGTGTGTTTAAAGTCATTTCTGTGACTGAAATGGGTCAAAATTGAAGCTTTTAAATAAGCAAAACTCTGTAAAAATGGCCATTTTGGTCACTGTGAGGGTTTAAAAAGTGGTTATTCAACATGAGGCACGATCCAATTGACATTTTGAATCATTTTTGGTACAGTCCAAAAAATCAATTTTCGGATGAAAAACGATGACTCCGAACATGTCGAACGTTCCCAAAATGGTCTATAATGATGAAATTTTAACATTTAATCTTTTGACTCTAAATGACTGTTGGATGTGAATTATGACAATTTCAACTAAAATAAGTGTGTTTAAAGTCATTTCTGTGACTGAAACGGGTCAAAATTGAAGCTTTTAAATAAGCAAAACTCTGTAAAAATGGCCATTTTGGTCACTGTGAGGGTTTAAAATGTGGTTATTCAACATGAGGCACGATCCATTTGACATTTTGAATCATTTTTGGTACAGTCCAAAAAATCAATTTTCGGATGAAAAACGATGACTCCGGACATGTCGAACGTTCCCAAAATGGTCTATAATATTGAAATTTTAACATTTAATCTTTTGACTCTAAATGACTGTTGGATGTGAATTATGACTTTTTCAACTAAAATAAGTGTGTTTAAAGTCATTTCTGTGACTGAAACGGGTCAAAATTGAAGCTTTTAAATAAGCAAAACTCTGTAAAAATGGCCATTTTGGTCACTGTGAGGGTTTAAAAAGTGGTTATTCAACATGAGGCACGATCCAATTGACATTTTGAATCATTTTTGGTACAGTCCAAAAAATCAATTTTCGGATGAAAAACGATGACTCCGGACATGTCGAACGTTCCCAAAATGGTCTATAATGATGAAATTTTAACATTTAATCTTTTGACTCTAAATGACTGTTAGATGTGAATTATGACAATTTCAACTAAAATAAGTGTGTTTAAAGTCATTTCTGTGACTGAAACGGGTCAAAATTGAAGCTTTTAAATAAGCAAAACTCTGTAAAAATGGCCATTTTGGTCACTGTGAGGGTTTAAAATGTGGTTATTCAACATGAGGCACGATCCAATTGACATTTTGAATCATTTTTGGTACAGTCCAAAAAATCAATTTTCGGATGAAAAACGATGACTCCGGACATGTCGAACGTTCCCAAAATGGTCTATAATATTGACATTTTAACATTTAATCTATTGACTCTAAATGACTGTTGGATGTGAATTATGACTTTTTCAACTAAAATAAGTGTGTTTAAAGTCATTTCTGTGACTGAAACGGGTCAAAATTGAAGCTTTTAAATAAGCAAAACTCTGTAAAAATGGCCATTTTGGTCACTGTGAGGGTTTAAGAAGTGGTTATTCAACATGAGGCACGATCCAATTGACATTTTGAATCATTTTTGGTACAGTCCAAAAAATCCATTTTCGGATGAAAAACGATGACTCCGGACATGTCGAACGTTCCCAAAATGGTCTATAATGATGAAATTTTAACATTTAATCTTTTGACTCTAAATGACTGTTGGATGTGAATTATGACTTTTTCAACTAAAATAAGTGTGTTTAAAGTCATTTCTGTGCCTGAAACGGGTCAAAATTGAAGCTTTTGAGTAAGCAAAACTCTGTAAAAATGGCAATTTTGGTCACTGTGAGGGTTTAAAAAGTGGTTATTCAACATGAGGCACGATCCAATTGACATTTTGAATCATTTTTGGTACAGTCCAAAAAATCAATTTTCGGATGAAAAACGATGACTCCGGACATGTCGAACGTTCCCAAAATGGTCTATAATGATGAAATTTTAACATTTAATCTTTTGACTCTAAATGACTGTTGGATGTGAATTATGACTTTTTCAACTAAAATAAGTGTGTTTAAAGTCATTTCTGTGACTGAAATGGGTCAAAATTGAAGCTTTTAAATAAGCAAAACTCTGTAAAAATGGTCATTTTGGTAACTGTGAGGGTTTAAAAAGTGGTTATTCAACATGAGGCACGATCCAATTGACATTTTGAATCATTTTTGGTACAGTCCAAAAAATCAATTTTCGGATGAAAAACGATGACTCCGGACATGTCGAACGTTCCCAAAATGGTCTATAATATTGAAATTTTAACATTTAATCTTTTGACTCTAAATGACTGTTGGATGTGAATTATGACTTTTTCAACTAAAATAAGTATGTTTAAAGTCATTTCTGTGACTGAAACGGGTCAAAATTGAAGCTTTTAAATAAGCAAAACTCTGTAAAAATGGCCATTTTGGTCACTGTGAGGGTTTAAAAAGTGGTTATTCAACATGAGGCACGATCCAATTGACATTTTGAATCATTTTTGGTACAGTCCAAAAAATCAATTTTCGGATGAAAAACGATGACTCCGGACATGTCGAACGTTCCCAAAATGGTCTATAATGATGAAATTTTAACATTTAATCTTTTGACTCTAAATGACTGTTGGATGTGAATTATGACAATTTCAACTAAAATAAGTGTGTTTAAAGTCATTTCTGTGACTGAAACGGGTCACAATTGAAGCTTTTAAATAAGCAAAACTCTGTAAAAATGGCCATTTTGGTCACTGTGAGGGTTTAAAATGTGGTTATTCAACATGAGGCACGATCCAATTGACATTTTGAATCATTTTTGGTACAGTCCAGAAAATCAATTTTCGGATGAAAAACGATGACTCCGGACATGTCGAACGTTCCCAAAATGGTCTATAATATTGAAATTTTAACATTTAATCTTTTGACTCTAAATGACTGTTGGATGTGAATTATGACTTTTTCAACTAAAATAAGTGTGTTTAAAGTCATTTCTGTGACTGAAACGGGTCAAAATTGAAGCTTTTAAATAAGCAAAACTCTGTAAAAATTGCCATTTTGGTCACTGTGAGGGTTTAAAAAGTGGTTATTCAACATGAGGCACGATCCAATTGACATTTTGAATCATTTTTGGTACAGTCCAAAAAATCAATTTTCGGATGAAAAACGATGACTCCGGACATGTCGAACGTTCCCAAAATGGTCTATAATGATGAAATTTTAACATTTAATCTTTTGACTCTAAATGACTGTTGGATGTGAATTATGACTTTTTCAACTAAAATAAGTGTGTTTAAAGTCATTTCTGTGACTGAAATGGGTCAAAACTGAAGCTTTTAAATAAGCAAAACTCTGTAAAAATGGCCATTTTGGTAACTGTGAGGGTTTAAAATGTGGTTATTCAACATGAGGCACGATCCAATTGACATTTTGAATCATTTTTGGTACAGTCCAAAAAATCAATTTTCGGATGAAAAACGATGACTCCGAACATGTCGAACGTTCCCAAAATGGTCTATAATGATGAAATTTTAACATTTAATCTTTTGACTCTAAATGACTGTTGGATGTGAATTATGACTTTTTCAACTAAAATAAGTGTGTTTAAAGTCATTTCTGTGACTGAAATGGGTCAAAATTGAAGCTTTTAAATAAGCAAAACTCTGTAAAAATGGCCATTTTGGTCACTGTGAGGGTTTAAAAAGTGGTTATTCAACATGAGGCACGATCCAATTGACATTTTGAATCATTTTTGGTACAGTCCAAAAAATCAATTTTCGGATGAAAAACGATGACTCCGAACATGTCGAACGTTCCCAAAATGGTCTATAATGATGAAATTTTAACATTTCATCTTTTGACTCTAAATGACTGTTGGATGTGAATTATGACAATTTCAACTAAAATAAGTGTGTTTAAAGTCATTTCTGTGACTGAAACGGGTCAAAATTGAAGCTTTTAAATAAGCAAAACTCTGTAAAAATGGCCATTTTGGTCACTGTGAGGGTTTAAAATGTGGTTATTCAACATGAGGCACGATCCAATTGACATTTTGAATCATTTTTGGTACAGTCCAAAAAATCAATTTTCGGATGAAAAACGATGACTCCGGACATGTCGAACGTTCCCAAAATGGTCTATAATATTGAAATTTTAACATTTAATCTTTTGACTCTAAATGACTGTTGGATGTGAATTATGACTTTTTCAACTAAAATAAGTGTGTTTAAAGTCATTTCTGTGACTGAAACGGGTCAAAATTGAAGCTTTTAAATAAGCAAAACTCTGTAAAAATGGCCATTTTGGTCACTGTGAGGGTTTAAAAAGTGGTTATTCAACATGAGGCACGATCCAATTGACATTTTGAATCATTTTTGGTACAGTCCAAAAAATCAATTTTCGGATGAAAAACGATGACTCCGGACATGTCGAACGTTCCCAAAATGGTCTATAATGATGAAATTTTAACATTTAATCTTTTGACTCTAAATGACTGTTGGATGTGAATTATGACAATTTCAACTAAAATAAGTGTGTTTAAAGTCATTTCTGTGACTGAAACGGGTCAAAATTGAAGCTTTTAAATAAGCAAAACTCTGTAAAAATGGCCATTTTGGTCACTGTGAGGGTTTAAAATGTGGTTATTCAACATGAGGCACGATCCAATTGACATTTTGAATCATTTTTGGTACAGTCCAAAAAATCAATTTTCGGATGAAAAACGATGACTCCGGACATGTCGAACGTTCCCAAAATGGTCTATAATATTGACATTTTAACATTTAATCTTTTGACTCTAAATGACTGTTGGATGTGAATTATGACTTTTTCAACTAAAATAAGTGTGTTTAAAGTCATTTCTGTGACTGAAACGGGTCAAAATTGAAGCTTTTAAATAAGCAAAACTCTGTAAAAATGGCCATGTTGGTCACTGTGAGGGTTTAAAAAGTGGTTATTCAACATGAGGCACGATCCAATTGACATTTTGAATCATTTTTGGTACAGTCCAAAAAATCCATTTTCGGATGAAAAACGATGACTCCAGACATGTCGAACGTTCCCAAAATGGTCTATAATGATGAAATTTTAACATTTAATCTTTTGACTCTAAATGACTGTTGGATGTGAATTATGACTTTTTCAACTAAAATAAGTGTGTTTAAAGTCATTTCTGTGCCTGAAACGGATCAAAATTGAAGCTTTTGAGTAAGCAAAACTCTGTAAAAATGGCAATTTTGGTCACTGTGAGGGTTTAAAAAGTGGTTATTCAACATGAGGCACGATCCAATTGACATTTTGAATCATTTTTGGTACAGTCCAAAAAATCAATTTTCGGATGAAAAACGATGACTCCGGACATGTCGAACGTTCCCAAAATGGTCTATAATGATGAAATTTTAACATTTAATCTTTTGACTCTAAATGACTGTTGGATGTGAATTATGACTTTTTCAACTAAAATAAGTGTGTTTAAAGTCATTTCTGTGACTGAAATGGGTCAAAATTGAAGCTTTTAAATAAGCAAAACTCTGTAAAAATGGCCATTTTGGTAACTGTGAGGGTTTAAAAAGTGGTTATTCAACATGAGGCACGATCCAATTGACATTTTGAATCATTTTTGGTACAGTCCAAAAAATCAATTTTCGGATGAAAAACGATGACTCCGGACATGTCGAACGTTCCCAAAATGGTCTATAATATTGAAATTTTAACATTTAATCTTTTGACTCTAAATGACTGTTGGATGTGAATTATGACTTTTTCAACTAAAATAAGTGTGTTTAAAGTCATTTCTGTGACTGAAACGGGTCAAAATTGAAGCTTTTAAATAAGCAAAACTCTGTAAAAATGGCCATTTTGGTCACTGTGAGGGTTTAAAAAGTGGTTATTCAACATGAGGCACGATCCAATTGACATTTTGAATCATTTTTGGTACAGTCCAAAAAATCAATTTTCGGATGAAAAACGATGACTCCGGACATGTCGAACGTTCCCAAAATGGTCTATAATGATGAAATTTTAACATTTAATCTTTTGACTCTAAATGACTGTTGGATGTGAATTATGACAATTTCAACTAAAATAAGTGTGTTTAAAGTCATTTCTGTGACTGAAACGGGTCACAATTGAAGCTTTTAAATAAGCAAATTTCTGTAAAAATGGCCATTTTGGTCACTGTGAGGGTTTAAAAAGTGGTTATTCAACATGAGGCACGATCCAATTGACATTTTGAATCATTTTTGGTACAGTCCAAAAAATCAATTTTCGGATGAAAAACGATGACTCCGGACATGTCGAACGTTCCCAAAATGGTCTATAATGATGAAATTTTAACATTTAATCTTTTGACTCTAAATGACTGTTGGATGTGAATTATGACAATTTCAACTAAAATAAGTGTGTTTAAAGTCATTTCTGTGACTGAAACGGGTCAAAATTGAAGCTTTTAAATAAGCAAAACTCTGTAAAAATGGCCATTTTGGTCACTGTGAGGGTTTAAAATGTGGTTATTCAACATGAGGCACGATCCAATTGACATTTTGAATCATTTTTGGTACAGTCCAAAAAATCAATTTTCGGATGAAAAACGATGACTCCGGACATGTCGAACGTTCCCAAAATGGTCTATAATATTGAAATTTTAACATTTAATCTTTTGACTCTAAATGACTGTTGGATGTGAATTATGACTTTTTCAACTAAAATAAGTGTGTTTAAAGTCATTTCTGTGACTGAAACGGGTCAAAATTGAAGCTTTTAAATAAGCAAAACTCTGTAAAAATTGCCATTTTGGTCACTGTGAGGGTTTAAAAAGTGGTTATTCAACATGAGGCACGATCCAATTGACATTTTGAATCATTTTTGGTACAGTCCAAAAAATCAATTTTCGGATGAAAAACGATGACTCCGGACATGTCGATCGTTCCCAAAATGGTCTATAATGATGAAATTTTAACATTTAATCTTTTGACTCTAAATGACTGTTGGATGTGAATTATGACAATTTCAACTAAAATAAGTGTGTTTAAAGTCATTTCTGTGACTGAAACGGGTCACAATTGAAGCTTTTAAATAAGCAAAACTCTGTAAAAATGGCCATTTTGGTCACTGTGAGGGTTTAAAAAGTGGTTATTCAACATGAGGCACGATCCAATTGACATTTTGAATCATTTTTGGTACAGTCCAAAAAATCAATTTTCGGATGAAAAACGATGACTCCGGACATGTCGAACGTTCCCAAAATGGTCTATAATGATGAAATTTTAACATTTAATCTTTTGACTCTAAATGACTGTTGGATGTGAATTATGACAATTTCAACTAAAATAAGTGTGTTTAAAGTCATTTCTGTGACTGAAACGGGTCAAAAAGGAAGCTTTTAAATAAGCAAAACTCTGTAAAAATGGCCATTTTGGTCACTGTGAGGGTTTAAAATGTGGTTATTCAACATGAGGCACGATCCAATTGACATTTTGAATCATTTTTGGTACAGTCCAAAAAATCAACTTTCGGATGAAAAACGATGACTCCGGACATGTCGAACGTTCCCAAAATGGTCTATAATATTGAAATTTTAACATTTAATCTTTTGACTCTAAATGACTGTTGGATGTGAATTATGACTTTTTCAACTAAAATAAGTGTGTTTAAAGTCATTTCTGTGACTGAAACGGGTCAAAATTGAAGCTTTTAAATAAGCAAAACTCTGTAAAAATGGCAATTTTGGTCACTGTGAGGGTTTAAAAAGTGGTTATTCAACATGAGGCACGATCCAATTGACATTTTGAATCATTTTTGGTACAGTCCAAAAAATCAATTTTCGGATGAAAAACGATGACACCGGACATGTCGAACGTTCCCAAAATGGTCTATAATATTGAAATTTTAACATTTAATCTTTTGACTCTAAATGACTGTTGGATGTGAATTATGACTTTTTCAACTAAAATAAGTGTGTTTAAAGTCATTTCTGTGACTGAAACAGGTCAAAATTGAAGCTTTTAAATAAGCAAAACTCTTTAAAAATGGCCATTTTGGTCACTGTGAGGGTTTAAAAAGTGGTTATTCAACATGAGGCACGATCCAATTGACATTTTGAATCATTTTTGGTACAGTCCAAAAAATCAATTTTCGGATGAAAAACGATGACTCCGGACATGTTGAACGTTCTCAAAATGGTCTATAATGATGACATTTTAACATTTAATCTTTTGACTCTAAATGACTGTTGGATGTGAATTATGACTTTTTCAACAAAAATAAGTGTGTTTAAAGTCATTTCTGTGCCTGAAACGGGTCAAAATTGAAGCTTTTGAGTAAGCAAAACTCTGTAAAAATGGCAATTTTGGTCACTGTGAGGGTTTAAAAAGTGGTTATTCAACATGAGGCACGATCCAATTGACATTTTGAATCATTTTTGGTACAGTCCAAAAAATCAATTTTCGGATGAAAAACCGATGACTCCGGACATGTCGAACGTTCCCAAAATGGTCTATAATGATGAAATTTTAACATTCAATCTTTTGACTCTAAATGACTGTTGGATGTGAATTATGACAATTTCAACTAAAATAAGTGTGTTTAAAGTCATTTCTGTGACTGAAACGGGTCAAAATTGAAGCTTTTAAATAAGCAAAACTCTGTAAAAATGGCCATTTTGGTCACTGTGAGGGTTTAAAATGTGGTTATTCAACATGAGGCACGATCCAATTGACATTTTGAATCATTTTTGGTACAGTCCAAAAAAACAATTTTCGGATGAAAAACGATGACTCCGGACATGTCGAACGTTCCCAAAATGGTCTATAATATTGAAATTTTAACATTTAATCTTTTGACTCTAAATGACTGTTGGATGTGAATTATGACTTTTTCAACTAAACTAAGTGTGTTTAAAGTCATTTCTGTGACTGAAACGGGTCAAAATTGAAGCTTTTAAATAAGCAAAACTCTGTAAAAATGGCCATTTTGGTCACTGTGAGGGTTTAAAAAGTGGTTATTCAACATGAGGCACGATCCAATTGACATTTTGAATCATTTTTGGTACAGTCCAAAAAATCAATTTTCGGATGAAAAACGATGACTCCGGACATGTCGAACGTTCCCAAAATGGTCTATAATGATGAAATTTTAACATTTAATCTTTTGACTCTAAATGACTGTTGGGTGTGAATTATGACAATTTCAACTAAAATAAGTGTGTTTAAAGTCATTTCTGTGACTGAAATGGGTCAAAATTGAAGCTTTTAAATAAGCAAAACTCTGTAAAAAGTGGCCATTTTGGTCACTGTGAGGGTTTAAAAAGTGGTTATTCAACATGAAGCAGGATCCAATTGACATTTTCAATCATTTTTGGTACAGTCCAAAAAATCAATTTTCGGATGAAAAACGATGACTCCGGACATGTCGAACGTTCCCAAAATGGTCTATAAGGGTGAAATTTTAACATTTAATCTTTTGACTCTAAATGACTGTTGGATGTGAATTATGACTTTTTCAACTAAAATACGTGTGTTTAAAGTCATTTCTGTGCCTGAAACGGGTCAAAATTGAAGCTTTTGAGTACGCAAAACTCTGTAAAAATGGCGATTTTGGTCACTGTGAGGGTTTAAAATGTGGTTATTCAACATGAGGCACGATCCAATTGACATTTTGAATCATTTTTGGTACAGTCCAAAAAATCAATTTTCGGATGAAAAACGATGACTCCTGACATGTCGAACGTTCCCAAAATGGTCTATAATGATGAAATTTTAACATTTAATCTTTTGACTCTAAATGACTGTTGGATGTGAATTATGACTTTTTCAACTAAAATAAGTGTGTTTAAAGTCATTTCTGTGCCTGAAACGGGTCAAAATTGAAGCTTTTGAGTAAGCAAAACTGTAAAAATGGCAATTTTGGTCACTCTGAGGGTTTAAACAGTGGTTATTCAACATGAGGCACGATCCAATTGACATTTTGAATCATTTTTGGTACAGTCCAAAAAATCAATTTTCGGATGAAAAACGATGACTCCGGACATGTCGAACGTTCCCAAAATGGTCTATAATGATGAAATTTTAACATTTAATCTTTTGACTCTAAATGACTGTTGGGTGTGAATTATGACAATTTCAACTAAAATAAGTGTGTTTAAAGTCATTTCTGTGACTGAAACGGGTCAAAATTGAAGCTTTTAAATAAGCAAAACTCTGTAAAAATGGCGATTTTGGTCACTGTGAGGGTTTAAAATGTGGTTATTCAACATGAGGCACGATCCAATTGACATTTTGAATCATTTTTGGTACAGTCCAAAAAATCAATTTTCGGATGAAAAACGATGACTCCTGACATGTCGAACGTTCTCAAAATGGTCTATAATGATGAAATTTTAACATTTAATCTTTTGACTCTAAATGACTGTTGGATGTGAATTATTACTTTTTCAACTAAAATAAGTGTGTTTAAAGTCATTTCTGTGCCTGAAACGGGTCAAAATTGAAGCTTTTGAGTAAGCAAAACTCTGTAAAAATGGCAATTTTGGTCACTGTGAGGGTTTAAAAAGTGGTTATTCAACATGAGGCACGATCCAATTGACATTTTGAATCATTTTTGGTACAGTCCAAAAAATCAATTTTCGGATGAAAAATGATGACTCCGGACATGTCGAACGTTCCCAAAATGGTCTATAATGATGAAATTTTAACATTTAATCTTTTGACTCTAAATGACTGTTGGATGTGAATTATGACAATTTCAACTAAAATAAGTGTGTTTAAAGTCATTTCTGTGACTGAAACTGGTCAAAATTGAAGCTTTTAAATAAGCAAAACTCTGTAAAAATGGCCATTTAGGTCACTGTGAGGGTTTAAAATGTGGTTATTTAACATGAGGCACGATCCAATTGACATTTTGAATCATTTTTGGTACAGTCCAAAAAATCAATTTTCGGATGAAAAACGATGACTCCGGACATGTCGAACGTTCCCAAAATGGTCTATAATATTGAAATTTTAACATTTAATCTTTTGACTCTAAATGACTGTTGGATGTGAATTATGACTTTTTCAACTAAAATAAGTGTGTTTAAAGTCATTTCTGTGACTGAAACGGGTCAAAATTGAAGCTTTTAAATAAGCAAAACTCTGTAAAAATGGCCATTTTTGTCACTGTGAGGGTTTAAAAAGTGGTTATTCAACATGAGGCACGATCCAATTGACATTTTGAATCATTTTTGGTACAGTCCAAAAAATCAATTTTCGGATGAAAAACGATGACTCCGGACATGTCGAACGTTCCCAAAATGGTCTATAATGATGAAATTTTAACATTTAATCTTTTGACTCTAAATGACTGTTGGATGTGAATTATGACAATTTCAACTAAAATAAGTGTGTTTAAAGTCATTTCTGTGACTGAAACGGGTCAAAATTGAAGCTTTTAAATAAGCAAAACTCTGTAAAAATGGCCATTTTGGTCACTGTGAGGGGTTAAAATGTGGTTATTCAACATGAGGCACGATCCAATTGACATTTTGAATCATTTTTGGTACAGTCCAAAAAAACAATTTTCGGATGAAAAACGATGACTCCGGACATGTCGAACGTTCCCAAAATGGTCTATAATATTGAAATTTTAACATTTAATCTTTTGACTCTAAATGACTGTTGGATGTGAATTATGACTTTTTCAACTAAACTAAGTGTGTTTAAAGTCATTTCTGTGACTGAAACGGGTCAAAATTGAAGCTTTTAAATAAGCAAAACTCTGTAAAAATGGCCATTTTGGTCACTGTGAGGGTTTAAAAAGTGGTTATTCAACATGAGGCACGATCCAATTGACATTTTGAATCATTTTTGGTACAGTCCAAAAAATCAATTTTCGGATGAAAAACGATGACTCCGGACATGTCGAACGTTCCCAAAATGGTCTATAATGATGAAATTTTAACATTTAATCTTTTGACTCTAAATGACTGTTGGATGTGAATTATGACTTTTTCAACTAAAATAAGTGTGTTTAAAGTCATTTCTGTGACTGAAATGGGTCAAAATTGAAGCTTTTAAATAAGCAAAACTCTGTAAAAAATGACCATTTTGGTCACTGTGAGGGTTTAAAAAGTGGTTATTCAACATGAGGCACGATCCAATTGACATTTTGAATCATTTTTGGTACAGTCCAAAAAATCAATTTTCGGATGAAAAACGATGACTCCGGACATGTCGAACGTTCCCAAAATGGTCTATAATGATGAAATTTTAACATTTAATCTTTTGACTCTAAATGACTGTTGGGTGTGAATTATGACAATTTCAACTAAAATAAGTGTGTTTAAAGTCATTTCTGTGACTGAAACTGGTCAAAATTGAAGCTTTTAAATAAGCAAAACTCTGTAAAAATGGCCATTTAGGTCACTGTGAGGGTTTAAAATGTGGTTATTTAACATGAGGCACGATCCAATTGACATTTTAAATCATTTTTGGTACAGTCCAAAAAATCAATTTTCGGATGAAAAACGATGACTCCGGACATGTCGAACGTTCCCAAAATGGTCTATAATATTGAAATTTTAACATTTAATCTTTTGACTCTAAATGACTGTTGGATGTGAATTATGACTTTTTCAACTAAAATAAGTGTGTTTAAAGTCATTTCTGTGACTGAAACGGGTCAAAATTGAAGCTTTTAAATAAGCAAAACTCTGTAAAAATGGCCATTTTTGTCACTGTGAGGGTTTAAAAAGTGGTTATTCAACATGAGGCACGATCCAATTGACATTTTGAATCATTTTTGGTACAGTCCAAAAAATCAATTTTCGGATGAAAAACGATGACTCCGGACATGTCGAACGTTCCCAAAATGGTCTATAATATTGAAATTTTAACATTTAATCTTTTGACTCTAAATGACTGTTGGATGTGAATTATGACTTTTTCAACTAAAATAAGTGTGTTTAAAGTCATTTCTGTGACTGAAACGGGTCAAAATTGAAGCTTTTAAATAAGCAAAACTCTGTAAAAATGGCCATTTTTGTCACTGTGAGGGTTTAAAAAGTGGTTATTCAACATGAGGCACGATCCAATTGACATTTTGAATCATTTTTGGTACAGTCCAAAAAATCAATTTTCGGATGAAAAACGATGACTCCGGACATGTCGAACGTTCCCAAAATGGTCTATAATGATGAAATTTTAACATTCAATCTTTTGACTCTAAATGACTGTTGGATGTGAATTATGACAATTTCAACTAAAATAAGTGTGTTTAAAGTCATTTCTGTGACTGAAACGGGTCAAAATTGAAGCTTTTAAATAAGCAAAACTCTGTAAAAATGGCCATTTTGGTCACTGTGAGGGTTTAAAATGTGGTTATTCAACATGAGGCACGATCCAATTGACATTTTGAATCATTTTTGGTACAGTCCAAAAAAACAATTTTCGGATGAAAAACGATGACTCCGGACATGTCGAACGTTCCCAAAATGGTCTATAATATTGAAATTTTAACATTTAATCTTTTGACTCTAAATGACTGTTGGATGTGAATTATGACTTTTTCAACTAAACTAAGTGTGTTTAAAGTCATTTCTGTGACTGAAACGGGTCAAAATTGAAGCTTTTAAATAAGCAAAACTCTGTAAAAATGGCCATTTTGGTCACTGTGAGGGTTTAAAAAGTGGTTATTCAACATGAGGCACGATCCAATTGACATTTTGAATCATTTTTGGTACAGTCCAAAAAATCAATTTTCGGATGAAAAACGATGACTCCGGACATGTCGAACGTTCCCAAAATGGTCTATAATGATGAAATTTTAACATTTAATCTTTTGACTCTAAATGACTGTTGGGTGTGAATTATGACAATTTCAACTAAAATAAGTGTGTTTAAAGTCATTTCTGTGACTGAAATGGGTCAAAATTGAAGCTTTTAAATAAGCAAAACTCTGTAAAAAGTGGCCATTTTGGTCACTGTGAGGGTTTAAAAAGTGGTTATTCAACATGAAGCAGGATCCAATTGACATTTTCAATCATTTTTGGTACAGTCCAAAAAATCAATTTTCGGATGAAAAACGATGACTCCGGACATGTCGAACGTTCCCAAAATGGTCTATAAGGGTGAAATTTTAACATTTAATCTTTTGACTCTAAATGACTGTTGGATGTGAATTATGACTTTTTCAACTAAAATACGTGTGTTTAAAGTCATTTCTGTGCCTGAAACGGGTCAAAATTGAAGCTTTTGAGTACGCAAAACTCTGTAAAAATGGCGATTTTGGTCACTGTGAGGGTTTAAAATGTGGTTATTCAACATGAGGCACGATCCAATTGACATTTTGAATCATTTTTGGTACAGTCCAAAAAATCAATTTTCGGATGAAAAACGATGACTCCTGACATGTCGAACGTTCCCAAAATGGTCTATAATGATGAAATTTTAACATTTAATCTTTTGACTCTAAATGACTGTTGGATGTGAATTATGACTTTTTCAACTAAAATAAGTGTGTTTAAAGTCATTTCTGTGCCTGAAACGGGTCAAAATTGAAGCTTTTGAGTAAGCAAAACTGTAAAAATGGCAATTTTGGTCACTCTGAGGGTTTAAACAGTGGTTATTCAACATGAGGCACGATCCAATTGACATTTTGAATCATTTTTGGTACAGTCCAAAAAATCAATTTTCGGATGAAAAACGATGACTCCGGACATGTCGAACGTTCCCAAAATGGTCTATAATGATGAAATTTTAACATTTAATCTTTTGACTCTAAATGACTGTTGGGTGTGAATTATGACAATTTCAACTAAAATAAGTGTGTTTAAAGTCATTTCTGTGACTGAAACGGGTCAAAATTGAAGCTTTTAAATAAGCAAAACTCTGTAAAAATGGCGATTTTGGTCACTGTGAGGGTTTAAAATGTGGTTATTCAACATGAGGCACGATCCAATTGACATTTTGAATCATTTTTGGTACAGTCCAAAAAATCAATTTTCGGATGAAAAACGATGACTCCTGACATGTCGAACGTTCTCAAAATGGTCTATAATGATGAAATTTTAACATTTAATCTTTTGACTCTAAATGACTGTTGGATGTGAATTATTACTTTTTCAACTAAAATAAGTGTGTTTAAAGTCATTTCTGTGCCTGAAACGGGTCAAAATTGAAGCTTTTGAGTAAGCAAAACTCTGTAAAAATGGCAATTTTGGTCACTGTGAGGGTTTAAAAAGTGGTTATTCAACATGAGGCACGATCCAATTGACATTTTGAATCATTTTTGGTACAGTCCAAAAAATCAATTTTCGGATGAAAAATGATGACTCCGGACATGTCGAACGTTCCCAAAATGGTCTATAATGATGAAATTTTAACATTTAATCTTTTGACTCTAAATGACTGTTGGATGTGAATTATGACAATTTCAACTAAAATAAGTGTGTTTAAAGTCATTTCTGTGACTGAAACTGGTCAAAATTGAAGCTTTTAAATAAGCAAAACTCTGTAAAAATGGCCATTTAGGTCACTGTGAGGGTTTAAAATGTGGTTATTTAACATGAGGCACGATCCAATTGACATTTTGAATCATTTTTGGTACAGTCCAAAAAATCAATTTTCGGATGAAAAACGATGACTCCGGACATGTCGAACGTTCCCAAAATGGTCTATAATATTGAAATTTTAACATTTAATCTTTTGACTCTAAATGACTGTTGGATGTGAATTATGACTTTTTCAACTAAAATAAGTGTGTTTAAAGTCATTTCTGTGACTGAAACGGGTCAAAATTGAAGCTTTTAAATAAGCAAAACTCTGTAAAAATGGCCATTTTTGTCACTGTGAGGGTTTAAAAAGTGGTTATTCAACATGAGGCACGATCCAATTGACATTTTGAATCATTTTTGGTACAGTCCAAAAAATCAATTTTCGGATGAAAAACGATGACTCCGGACATGTCGAACGTTCCCAAAATGGTCTATAATGATGAAATTTTAACATTTAATCTTTTGACTCTAAATGACTGTTGGATGTGAATTATGACAATTTCAACTAAAATAAGTGTGTTTAAAGTCATTTCTGTGACTGAAACGGGTCAAAATTGAAGCTTTTAAATAAGCAAAACTCTGTAAAAATGGCCATTTTGGTCACTGTGAGGGGTTAAAATGTGGTTATTCAACATGAGGCACGATCCAATTGACATTTTGAATCATTTTTGGTACAGTCCAAAAAAACAATTTTCGGATGAAAAACGATGACTCCGGACATGTCGAACGTTCCCAAAATGGTCTATAATATTGAAATTTTAACATTTAATCTTTTGACTCTAAATGACTGTTGGATGTGAATTATGACTTTTTCAACTAAACTAAGTGTGTTTAAAGTCATTTCTGTGACTGAAACGGGTCAAAATTGAAGCTTTTAAATAAGCAAAACTCTGTAAAAATGGCCATTTTGGTCACTGTGAGGGTTTAAAAAGTGGTTATTCAACATGAGGCACGATCCAATTGACATTTTGAATCATTTTTGGTACAGTCCAAAAAATCAATTTTCGGATGAAAAACGATGACTCCGGACATGTCGAACGTTCCCAAAATGGTCTATAATGATGAAATTTTAACATTTAATCTTTTGACTCTAAATGACTGTTGGATGTGAATTATGACTTTTTCAACTAAAATAAGTGTGTTTAAAGTCATTTCTGTGACTGAAACGGGTCAAAATTGAAGCTTTTAAATAAGCAAAACTCTGTAAAAATGGCCATTTAGGTCACTGTGAGGGTTTAAAATGTGGTTATTTAACATGAGGCACGATCCAATTGACATTTTAAATCATTTTTGGTACAGTCCAAAAAATCAATTTTCGGATGAAAAACGATGACTCCGGACATGTCGAACGTTCCCAAAATGGTCTATAATATTGAAATTTTAACATTTAATCTTTTGACTCTAAATGACTGTTGGATGTGAATTATGACTTTTTCAACTAAAATAAGTGTGTTTAAAGTCATTTCTGTGACTGAAACGGGTCAAAATTGAAGCTTTTAAATAAGCAAAACTCTGTAAAAATGGCCATTTTTGTCACTGTGAGGGTTTAAAAAGTGGTTATTCAACATGAGGCACGATCCAATTGACATTTTGAATCATTTTTGGTACAGTCCAAAAAATCAATTTTCGGATGAAAAACGATGACTCCGGACATGTCGAACGTTCCCAAAATGGTCTATAATATTGAAATTTTAACATTTAATCTTTTGACTCTAAATGACTGTTGGATGTGAATTATGACTTTTTCAACTAAAATAAGTGTGTTTAAAGTCATTTCTGTGACTGAAACGGGTCAAAATTGAAGCTTTTAAATAAGCAAAACTCTGTAAAAATGGCCATTTTTGTCACTGTGAGGGTTTAAAAAGTGGTTATTCAACATGAGGCACGATCCAATTGACATTTTGAATCATTTTTGGTACAGTCCAAAAAATCAATTTTCGGATGAAAAACGATGACTCCGGACATGTCGAACGTTCCCAAAATGGTCTATAATGATGAAATTTTAACATTCAATCTTTTGACTCTAAATGACTGTTGGATGTGAATTATGACAATTTCAACTAAAATAAGTGTGTTTAAAGTCATTTCTGTGACTGAAACGGGTCAAAATTGAAGCTTTTAAATAAGCAAAACTCTGTAAAAATGGCCATTTTGGTCACTGTGAGGGTTTAAAATGTGGTTATTCAACATGAGGCACGATCCAATTGACATTTTGAATCATTTTTGGTACAGTCCAAAAAAACAATTTTCGGATGAAAAACGATGACTCCGGACATGTCGAACGTTCCCAAAATGGTCTATAATATTGAAATTTTAACATTTAATCTTTTGACTCTAAATGACTGTTGGATGTGAATTATGACTTTTTCAACTAAACTAAGTGTGTTTAAAGTCATTTCTGTGACTGAAACGGGTCAAAATTGAAGCTTTTAAATAAGCAAAACTCTGTAAAAATGGCCATTTTGGTCACTGTGAGGGTTTAAAAAGTGGTTATTCAACATGAGGCACGATCCAATTGACATTTTGAATCATTTTTGGTACAGTCCAAAAAATCAATTTTCGGATGAAAAACGATGACTCCGGACATGTCGAACGTTCCCAAAATGGTCTATAATGATGAAATTTTAACATTTAATCTTTTGACTCTAAATGACTGTTGGGTGTGAATTATGACAATTTCAACTAAAATAAGTGTGTTTAAAGTCATTTCTGTGACTGAAATGGGTCAAAATTGAAGCTTTTAAATAAGCAAAACTCTGTAAAAAGTGGCCATTTTGGTCACTGTGAGGGTTTAAAAAGTGGTTATTCAACATGAAGCAGGATCCAATTGACATTTTCAATCATTTTTGGTACAGTCCAAAAAATCAATTTTCGGATGAAAAACGATGACTCCGGACATGTCGAACGTTCCCAAAATGGTCTATAAGGGTGAAATTTTAACATTTAATCTTTTGACTCTAAATGACTGTTGGATGTGAATTATGACTTTTTCAACTAAAATACGTGTGTTTAAAGTCATTTCTGTGCCTGAAACGGGTCAAAATTGAAGCTTTTGAGTACGCAAAACTCTGTAAAAATGGCGATTTTGGTCACTGTGAGGGTTTAAAATGTGGTTATTCAACATGAGGCACGATCCAATTGACATTTTGAATCATTTTTGGTACAGTCCAAAAAATCAATTTTCGGATGAAAAACGATGACTCCTGACATGTCGAACGTTCCCAAAATGGTCTATAATGATGAAATTTTAACATTTAATCTTTTGACTCTAAATGACTGTTGGATGTGAATTATGACTTTTTCAACTAAAATAAGTGTGTTTAAAGTCATTTCTGTGCCTGAAACGGGTCAAAATTGAAGCTTTTGAGTAAGCAAAACTGTAAAAATGGCAATTTTGGTCACTCTGAGGGTTTAAACAGTGGTTATTCAACATGAGGCACGATCCAATTGACATTTTGAATCATTTTTGGTACAGTCCAAAAAATCAATTTTCGGATGAAAAACGATGACTCCGGACATGTCGAACGTTCCCAAAATGGTCTATAATGATGAAATTTTAACATTTAATCTTTTGACTCTAAATGACTGTTGGGTGTGAATTATGACAATTTCAACTAAAATAAGTGTGTTTAAAGTCATTTCTGTGACTGAAACGGGTCAAAATTGAAGCTTTTAAATAAGCAAAACTCTGTAAAAATGGCGATTTTGGTCACTGTGAGGGTTTAAAATGTGGTTATTCAACATGAGGCACGATCCAATTGACATTTTGAATCATTTTTGGTACAGTCCAAAAAATCAATTTTCGGATGAAAAACGATGACTCCTGACATGTCGAACGTTCTCAAAATGGTCTATAATGATGAAATTTTAACATTTAATCTTTTGACTCTAAATGACTGTTGGATGTGAATTATTACTTTTTCAACTAAAATAAGTGTGTTTAAAGTCATTTCTGTGCCTGAAACGGGTCAAAATTGAAGCTTTTGAGTAAGCAAAACTCTGTAAAAATGGCAATTTTGGTCACTGTGAGGGTTTAAAAAGTGGTTATTCAACATGAGGCACGATCCAATTGACATTTTGAATCATTTTTGGTACAGTCCAAAAAATCAATTTTCGGATGAAAAATGATGACTCCGGACATGTCGAACGTTCCCAAAATGGTCTATAATGATGAAATTTTAACATTTAATCTTTTGACTCTAAATGACTGTTGGATGTGAATTATGACAATTTCAACTAAAATAAGTGTGTTTAAAGTCATTTCTGTGACTGAAACTGGTCAAAATTGAAGCTTTTAAATAAGCAAAACTCTGTAAAAATGGCCATTTAGGTCACTGTGAGGGTTTAAAATGTGGTTATTTAACATGAGGCACGATCCAATTGACATTTTGAATCATTTTTGGTACAGTCCAAAAAATCAATTTTCGGATGAAAAACGATGACTCCGGACATGTCGAACGTTCCCAAAATGGTCTATAATATTGAAATTTTAACATTTAATCTTTTGACTCTAAATGACTGTTGGATGTGAATTATGACTTTTTCAACTAAAATAAGTGTGTTTAAAGTCATTTCTGTGACTGAAACGGGTCAAAATTGAAGCTTTTAAATAAGCAAAACTCTGTAAAAATGGCCATTTTTGTCACTGTGAGGGTTTAAAAAGTGGTTATTCAACATGAGGCACGATCCAATTGACATTTTGAATCATTTTTGGTACAGTCCAAAAAATCAATTTTCGGATGAAAAACGATGACTCCGGACATGTCGAACGTTCCCAAAATGGTCTATAATGATGAAATTTTAACATTTAATCTTTTGACTCTAAATGACTGTTGGATGTGAATTATGACAATTTCAACTAAAATAAGTGTGTTTAAAGTCATTTCTGTGACTGAAACGGGTCAAAATTGAAGCTTTTAAATAAGCAAAACTCTGTAAAAATGGCCATTTTGGTCACTGTGAGGGGTTAAAATGTGGTTATTCAACATGAGGCACGATCCAATTGACATTTTGAATCATTTTTGGTACAGTCCAAAAAAACAATTTTCGGATGAAAAACGATGACTCCGGACATGTCGAACGTTCCCAAAATGGTCTATAATATTGAAATTTTAACATTTAATCTTTTGACTCTAAATGACTGTTGGATGTGAATTATGACTTTTTCAACTAAACTAAGTGTGTTTAAAGTCATTTCTGTGACTGAAACGGGTCAAAATTGAAGCTTTTAAATAAGCAAAACTCTGTAAAAATGGCCATTTTGGTCACTGTGAGGGTTTAAAAAGTGGTTATTCAACATGAGGCACGATCCAATTGACATTTTGAATCATTTTTGGTACAGTCCAAAAAATCAATTTTCGGATGAAAAACGATGACTCCGGACATGTCGAACGTTCCCAAAATGGTCTATAATGATGAAATTTTAACATTTAATCTTTTGACTCTAAATGACTGTTGGATGTGAATTATGACTTTTTCAACTAAAATAAGTGTGTTTAAAGTCATTTCTGTGACTGAAATGGGTCAAAATTGAAGCTTTTAAATAAGCAAAACTCTGTAAAAAATGACCATTTTGGTCACTGTGAGGGTTTAAAAAGTGGTTATTCAACATGAGGCACGATCCAATTGACATTTTGAATCATTTTTGGTACAGTCCAAAAAATCAATTTTCGGATGAAAAACGATGACTCCGGACATGTCGAACGTTCCCAAAATGGTCTATAATGATGAAATTTTAACATTTAATCTTTTGACTCTAAATGACTGTTGGGTGTGAATTATGACAATTTCAACTAAAATAAGTGTGTTTAAAGTCATTTCTGTGACTGAAACTGGTCAAAATTGAAGCTTTTAAATAAGCAAAACTCTGTAAAAATGGCCATTTAGGTCACTGTGAGGGTTTAAAATGTGGTTATTTAACATGAGGCACGATCCAATTGACATTTTAAATCATTTTTGGTACAGTCCAAAAAATCAATTTTCGGATGAAAAACGATGACTCCGGACATGTCGAACGTTCCCAAAATGGTCTATAATATTGAAATTTTAACATTTAATCTTTTGACTCTAAATGACTGTTGGATGTGAATTATGACTTTTTCAACTAAAATAAGTGTGTTTAAAGTCATTTCTGTGACTGAAACGGGTCAAAATTGAAGCTTTTAAATAAGCAAAACTCTGTAAAAATGGCCATTTTTGTCACTGTGAGGGTTTAAAAAGTGGTTATTCAACATGAGGCACGATCCAATTGACATTTTGAATCATTTTTGGTACAGTCCAAAAAATCAATTTTCGGATGAAAAACGATGACTCCGGACATGTCGAACGTTCCCAAAATGGTCTATAATATTGAAATTTTAACATTTAATCTTTTGACTCTAAATGACTGTTGGATGTGAATTATGACTTTTTCAACTAAAATAAGTGTGTTTAAAGTCATTTCTGTGACTGAAACGGGTCAAAATTGAAGCTTTTAAATAAGCAAAACTCTGTAAAAATGGCCATTTTTGTCACTGTGAGGGTTTAAAAAGTGGTTATTCAACATGAGGCACGATCCAATTGACATTTTGAATCATTTTTGGTACAGTCCAAAAAATCAATTTTCGGATGAAAAACGATGACTCCGGACATGTCGAACGTTCCCAAAATGGTCTATAATGATGAAATTTTAACATTCAATCTTTTGACTCTAAATGACTGTTGGATGTGAATTATGACAATTTCAACTAAAATAAGTGTGTTTAAAGTCATTTCTGTGACTGAAACGGGTCAAAATTGAAGCTTTTAAATAAGCAAAACTCTGTAAAAATGGCCATTTTGGTCACTGTGAGGGTTTAAAATGTGGTTATTCAACATGAGGCACGATCCAATTGACATTTTGAATCATTTTTGGTACAGTCCAAAAAAACAATTTTCGGATGAAAAACGATGACTCCGGACATGTCGAACGTTCCCAAAATGGTCTATAATATTGAAATTTTAACATTTAATCTTTTGACTCTAAATGACTGTTGGATGTGAATTATGACTTTTTCAACTAAACTAAGTGTGTTTAAAGTCATTTCTGTGACTGAAACGGGTCAAAATTGAAGCTTTTAAATAAGCAAAACTCTGTAAAAATGGCCATTTTGGTCACTGTGAGGGTTTAAAAAGTGGTTATTCAACATGAGGCACGATCCAATTGACATTTTGAATCATTTTTGGTACAGTCCAAAAAATCAATTTTCGGATGAAAAACGATGACTCCGGACATGTCGAACGTTCCCAAAATGGTCTATAATGATGAAATTTTAACATTTAATCTTTTGACTCTAAATGACTGTTGGGTGTGAATTATGACAATTTCAACTAAAATAAGTGTGTTTAAAGTCATTTCTGTGACTGAAATGGGTCAAAATTGAAGCTTTTAAATAAGCAAAACTCTGTAAAAAGTGGCCATTTTGGTCACTGTGAGGGTTTAAAAAGTGGTTATTCAACATGAAGCAGGATCCAATTGACATTTTCAATCATTTTTGGTACAGTCCAAAAAATCAATTTTCGGATGAAAAACGATGACTCCGGACATGTCGAACGTTCCCAAAATGGTCTATAAGGGTGAAATTTTAACATTTAATCTTTTGACTCTAAATGACTGTTGGATGTGAATTATGACTTTTTCAACTAAAATACGTGTGTTTAAAGTCATTTCTGTGCCTGAAACGGGTCAAAATTGAAGCTTTTGAGTACGCAAAACTCTGTAAAAATGGCGATTTTGGTCACTGTGAGGGTTTAAAATGTGGTTATTCAACATGAGGCACGATCCAATTGACATTTTGAATCATTTTTGGTACAGTCCAAAAAATCAATTTTCGGATGAAAAACGATGACTCCTGACATGTCGAACGTTCCCAAAATGGTCTATAATGATGAAATTTTAACATTTAATCTTTTGACTCTAAATGACTGTTGGATGTGAATTATGACTTTTTCAACTAAAATAAGTGTGTTTAAAGTCATTTCTGTGCCTGAAACGGGTCAAAATTGAAGCTTTTGAGTAAGCAAAACTGTAAAAATGGCAATTTTGGTCACTCTGAGGGTTTAAACAGTGGTTATTCAACATGAGGCACGATCCAATTGACATTTTGAATCATTTTTGGTACAGTCCAAAAAATCAATTTTCGGATGAAAAACGATGACTCCGGACATGTCGAACGTTCCCAAAATGGTCTATAATGATGAAATTTTAACATTTAATCTTTTGACTCTAAATGACTGTTGGGTGTGAATTATGACAATTTCAACTAAAATAAGTGTGTTTAAAGTCATTTCTGTGACTGAAACGGGTCAAAATTGAAGCTTTTAAATAAGCAAAACTCTGTAAAAATGGCGATTTTGGTCACTGTGAGGGTTTAAAATGTGGTTATTCAACATGAGGCACGATCCAATTGACATTTTGAATCATTTTTGGTACAGTCCAAAAAATCAATTTTCGGATGAAAAACGATGACTCCTGACATGTCGAACGTTCTCAAAATGGTCTATAATGATGAAATTTTAACATTTAATCTTTTGACTCTAAATGACTGTTGGATGTGAATTATTACTTTTTCAACTAAAATAAGTGTGTTTAAAGTCATTTCTGTGCCTGAAACGGGTCAAAATTGAAGCTTTTGAGTAAGCAAAACTCTGTAAAAATGGCAATTTTGGTCACTGTGAGGGTTTAAAAAGTGGTTATTCAACATGAGGCACGATCCAATTGACATTTTGAATCATTTTTGGTACAGTCCAAAAAATCAATTTTCGGATGAAAAATGATGACTCCGGACATGTCGAACGTTCCCAAAATGGTCTATAATGATGAAATTTTAACATTTAATCTTTTGACTCTAAATGACTGTTGGATGTGAATTATGACAATTTCAACTAAAATAAGTGTGTTTAAAGTCATTTCTGTGACTGAAACTGGTCAAAATTGAAGCTTTTAAATAAGCAAAACTCTGTAAAAATGGCCATTTAGGTCACTGTGAGGGTTTAAAATGTGGTTATTTAACATGAGGCACGATCCAATTGACATTTTGAATCATTTTTGGTACAGTCCAAAAAATCAATTTTCGGATGAAAAACGATGACTCCGGACATGTCGAACGTTCCCAAAATGGTCTATAATATTGAAATTTTAACATTTAATCTTTTGACTCTAAATGACTGTTGGATGTGAATTATGACTTTTTCAACTAAAATAAGTGTGTTTAAAGTCATTTCTGTGACTGAAACGGGTCAAAATTGAAGCTTTTAAATAAGCAAAACTCTGTAAAAATGGCCATTTTTGTCACTGTGAGGGTTTAAAAAGTGGTTATTCAACATGAGGCACGATCCAATTGACATTTTGAATCATTTTTGGTACAGTCCAAAAAATCAATTTTCGGATGAAAAACGATGACTCCGGACATGTCGAACGTTCCCAAAATGGTCTATAATGATGAAATTTTAACATTTAATCTTTTGACTCTAAATGACTGTTGGATGTGAATTATGACAATTTCAACTAAAATAAGTGTGTTTAAAGTCATTTCTGTGACTGAAACGGGTCAAAATTGAAGCTTTTAAATAAGCAAAACTCTGTAAAAATGGCCATTTTGGTCACTGTGAGGGGTTAAAATGTGGTTATTCAACATGAGGCACGATCCAATTGACATTTTGAATCATTTTTGGTACAGTCCAAAAAAACAATTTTCGGATGAAAAACGATGACTCCGGACATGTCGAACGTTCCCAAAATGGTCTATAATATTGAAATTTTAACATTTAATCTTTTGACTCTAAATGACTGTTGGATGTGAATTATGACTTTTTCAACTAAACTAAGTGTGTTTAAAGTCATTTCTGTGACTGAAACGGGTCAAAATTGAAGCTTTTAAATAAGCAAAACTCTGTAAAAATGGCCATTTTGGTCACTGTGAGGGTTTAAAAAGTGGTTATTCAACATGAGGCACGATCCAATTGACATTTTGAATCATTTTTGGTACAGTCCAAAAAATCAATTTTCGGATGAAAAACGATGACTCCGGACATGTCGAACGTTCCCAAAATGGTCTATAATGATGAAATTTTAACATTTAATCTTTTGACTCTAAATGACTGTTGGATGTGAATTATGACTTTTTCAACTAAAATAAGTGTGTTTAAAGTCATTTCTGTGACTGAAATGGGTCAAAATTGAAGCTTTTAAATAAGCAAAACTCTGTAAAAAATGACCATTTTGGTCACTGTGAGGGTTTAAAAAGTGGTTATTCAACATGAGGCACGATCCAATTGACATTTTGAATCATTTTTGGTACAGTCCAAAAAATCAATTTTCGGATGAAAAACGATGACTCCGGACATGTCGAACGTTCCCAAAATGGTCTATAATGATGAAATTTTAACATTTAATCTTTTGACTCTAAATGACTGTTGGGTGTGAATTATGACAATTTCAACTAAAATAAGTGTGTTTAAAGTCATTTCTGTGACTGAAACTGGTCAAAATTGAAGCTTTTAAATAAGCAAAACTCTGTAAAAATGGCCATTTAGGTCACTGTGAGGGTTTAAAATGTGGTTATTTAACATGAGGCACGATCCAATTGACATTTTAAATCATTTTTGGTACAGTCCAAAAAATCAATTTTCGGATGAAAAACGATGACTCCGGACATGTCGAACGTTCCCAAAATGGTCTATAATATTGAAATTTTAACATTTAATCTTTTGACTCTAAATGACTGTTGGATGTGAATTATGACTTTTTCAACTAAAATAAGTGTGTTTAAAGTCATTTCTGTGACTGAAACGGGTCAAAATTGAAGCTTTTAAATAAGCAAAACTCTGTAAAAATGGCCATTTTTGTCACTGTGAGGGTTTAAAAAGTGGTTATTCAACATGAGGCACGATCCAATTGACATTTTGAATCATTTTTGGTACAGTCCAAAAAATCAATTTTCGGATGAAAAACGATGACTCCGGACATGTCGAACGTTCCCAAAATGGTCTATAATATTGAAATTTTAACATTTAATCTTTTGACTCTAAATGACTGTTGGATGTGAATTATGACTTTTTCAACTAAAATAAGTGTGTTTAAAGTCATTTCTGTGACTGAAACGGGTCAAAATTGAAGCTTTTAAATAAGCAAAACTCTGTAAAAATGGCCATTTTTGTCACTGTGAGGGTTTAAAAAGTGGTTATTCAACATGAGGCACGATCCAATTGACATTTTGAATCATTTTTGGTACAGTCCAAAAAATCAATTTTCGGATGAAAAACGATGACTCCGGACATGTCGAACGTTCCCAAAATGGTCTATAATGATGAAATTTTAACATTCAATCTTTTGACTCTAAATGACTGTTGGATGTGAATTATGACAATTTCAACTAAAATAAGTGTGTTTAAAGTCATTTCTGTGACTGAAACGGGTCAAAATTGAAGCTTTTAAATAAGCAAAACTCTGTAAAAATGGCCATTTTGGTCACTGTGAGGGTTTAAAATGTGGTTATTCAACATGAGGCACGATCCAATTGACATTTTGAATCATTTTTGGTACAGTCCAAAAAAACAATTTTCGGATGAAAAACGATGACTCCGGACATGTCGAACGTTCCCAAAATGGTCTATAATATTGAAATTTTAACATTTATTCTTTTGACTCTAAATGACTGTTGGATGTGAATTATGACTTTTTCAACTAAACTAAGTGTGTTTAAAGTCATTTCTGTGACTGAAACGGGTCAAAATTGAAGCTTTTAAATAAGCAAAACTCTGTAAAAATGGCCATTTTGGTCACTGTGAGGGTTTAAAAAGTGGTTATTCAACATGAGGCACGATCCAATTGACATTTTGAATCATTTTTGGTACAGTCCAAAAAATCAATTTTCGGATGAAAAACGATGACTCCGGACATGTCGAACGTTCCCAAAATGGTCTATAATGATGAAATTTTAACATTTAATCTTTTGACTCTAAATGACTGTTGGGTGTGAATTATGACAATTTCAACTAAAATAAGTGTGTTTAAAGTCATTTCTGTGACTGAAATGGGTCAAAATTGAAGCTTTTAAATAAGCAAAACTCTGTAAAAAGTGGCCATTTTGGTCACTGTGAGGGTTTAAAAAGTGGTTATTCAACATGAAGCAGGATCCAATTGACATTTTCAATCATTTTTGGTACAGTCCAAAAAATCAATTTTCGGATGAAAAACGATGACTCCGGACATGTCGAACGTTCCCAAAATGGTCTATAAGGGTGAAATTTTAACATTTAATCTTTTGACTCTAAATGACTGTTGGATGTGAATTATGACTTTTTCAACTAAAATACGTGTGTTTAAAGTCATTTCTGTGCCTGAAACGGGTCAAAATTGAAGCTTTTGAGTACGCAAAACTCTGTAAAAATGGCGATTTTGGTCACTGTGAGGGTTTAAAATGTGGTTATTCAACATGAGGCACGATCCAATTGACATTTTGAATCATTTTTGGTACAGTCCAAAAAATCAATTTTCGGATGAAAAACGATGACTCCTGACATGTCGAACGTTCCCAAAATGGTCTATAATGATGAAATTTTAACATTTAATCTTTTGACTCTAAATGACTGTTGGATGTGAATTATGACTTTTTCAACTAAAATAAGTGTGTTTAAAGTCATTTCTGTGCCTGAAACGGGTCAAAATTGAAGCTTTTGAGTAAGCAAAACTGTAAAAATGGCAATTTTGGTCACTCTGAGGGTTTAAACAGTGGTTATTCAACATGAGGCACGATCCACTTGACATTTTGAATCATTTTTGGTACAGTCCAAAAAATCAATTTTCGGATGAAAAACGATGACTCCGGACATGTCGAACGTTCCCAAAATGGTCTATAAGGGTGAAATTTTAACATTTAATCTTTTGACTCTAAATGACTGTTGGATGTGAATTATGACTTTTTCAACTAAAATACGTGTGTTTAAAGTCATTTCTGTGCCTGAAACGGGTCAAAATTGAAGCTTTTGAGTAAGCAAAACTCTGTAAAAATGGCAATTTTGGTCACTGTGAGGGTTTAAAAAGTGGTTATTCAACATGAGGCACGATCCAATTGACATTTTGAATCATTTTTGGTACAGTCCAAAAAATCAATTTTCGCATGAAAAACGATGACTCCGGACATGTCGAACGTTCCCAAAATGGTCTATAATGATGAAATTTTAACATTTAATCTTTTGACTCTAAATGACTGTTGGATGTGAATTATGACAATTTCAACTAAAATAAGTGTGTTTAAAGTCATTTCTGTGACTGAAACGGGTCAAAATTGAAGCTTTTAAATAAGCAAAACTCTGTAAAAATGGCCATTTTGGTCACTGTGAGGGTTTAAAATGTGGTTATTCAACATGAGGCACGATCCAATTGACATTTTGAATCATTTTTGGTACAGTCCAAAAAATCAATTTTCGGATGAAAAACGATGACTCCGGACATGTCGAACGTTCCCAAAATGGTCTATAATTATGAAATTTTAACATTTAATCTTTTGACTCTAAATGACTGTTGGGTGTGAATTATGACAATTTCAACTAAAATAAGTGTGTTTAAAGTCATTTCTGTGACTGAAATGGGTCAAAATTGAAGCTTTTAAATAAGCAAAACTCTGTAAAAAGTGGCCATTTTGGTCACTGTGAGGGTTTAAAAAGTGGTTATTCAACATGAGGCAGGATCCAATTGACATTTTCAATCATTTTTGGTACAGTCCAAAAAATCAATTTTCGGATGAAAAACGATGACTCCGGACATGTCGAACGTTCCCAAAATGGTCTATAATGATGAAATTTTAACATTTAATCTTTTGACTCTAAATGACTGTTGGATGTGAATTATGACTTTTTCAACTAAAATAAGTGTTTTTAAAGTCATTTCTGTGCCTGAAACGGGTCAAAATTGAAGCTTTTGAGTAAGCAAAACTGTAAAAATGGCAATTTTGGTCACTCTGAGGGTTTAAACAGTGGTTATTCAACATGAGGCACGATCCAATTGACATTTTGAATCATTTTTGGTACAGTCCAAAAAATCAATTTTCGGATGAAAAACGATGACTCCGGACATGTCGAACGTTCCCAAAATGGTCTATAAGGGTGAAATTTTAACATTTAATCTTTTGACTCTAAATGACTGTTGGATGTGAATTATGACTTTTTCAACTAAAATACGTGTGTTTAAAGTCATTTCTGTGCCTGAAACGGGTCAAAATTGAAGCTTTTGAGTAAGCAAAACTCTGTAAAAATGGCGATTTTGGTCACTGTGAGGGTTTAAAATGTGGTTATTCAACATGAGGCACGATCCAATTGACATTTTGAATCATTTTTGGTACAGTCCAAAAAATCAATTTTCGGATGAAAAACGATGACTCCTGACATGTCGAACGTTCCCAAAATGGTCTATAATGATGAAATTTTAACATTTTATCTTTTGACTCTAAATTACTGTTGGATGTGAATTATTACTTTTTCAACTAAAATAAGTGTGTTTAAAGTCATTTCTGTGCCTGAAACGGGTCAAAATTGAAGCTTTTGAGTAAGCAAAACTCTGTAAAAATGGCAATTTTGGTCACTGTGAGGGTTTAAAAAGTGGTTATTCAACATGAGGCACGATCCAATTGACATTTTGAATCATTTTTGGTACAGTCCAAAAAATCTATTTTCGGATGAAAAACGATGACTCCGGACATGTCGAACGTTCCCAAAATGGTCTATAAGGATGAAATTTTAACATTTAATCTTTTGACTCTAAATGACTGTTGGATGTGAATTATGACAATTTCAACTAAAATAAGTGTGTTTAAAGTCATTTCTGTGACTGAAACTGGTCAAAATTGAAGCTTTTAAATAAGCAAAACTCTGTAAAAATGGCCATTTTGGTCACTGTGAGGGTTTAAAATGTGGTTATTTAACATGAGGCACGATCCAATTGACATTTTGAATCATTTTTGGTACAGTCCAAAAAATCAATTTTCGGATGAAAAACGATGACTCCGGACATGTCTAACGTTCCCAAAATGGTCTATAATATTGAAATTTTAACATTTAATCTTTTGACTCTAAATGACTGTTGGATGTGAATTATGACTTTTTCAACTAAAATAAGTGTGTTTAAAGTCATTTCTGTGACTGAAACGGGTCAAAATTGAAGCTTTTAAATAAGCAAAACTCTGTAAAAATGGCCATTTTTGTCACTGTGAGGGTTTAAAAAGTGGTTATTCAACATGAGGCATGATCCAATTGACATTTTGAATCATTTTTGGTACAGTCCAAAAAATCAATTTTCGGATGAAAAACGATGACTCCGGACATGTCGAACGTTCCCAAAATGGTCTATAATGATGAAATTTTAACATTTAATCTTTTGACTCTAAATGACTGTTGGATGTGAATTATGACAATTTCAACTAAAATAAGTGTGTTTAAAGTCATTTCTGTGACTGAAACGGGTCAAAATTGAAGCTTTTAAATAAGCAAAACTCTGTAAAAATGGCCATTTTGGTCACTGTGAGGGTTTAAAATGTGGTTATTCAACATGAGGCACGATCCAATTGACATTTTGAATCATTTTTGGTACAGTCCAAAAAATCAATTTTCGGATGAAAAACGATGACTCCGGACATGTCGAACGTTCCCAAAATGGTCTATAATATTGAAATTTTAACATTTAATCTTTTGACTCTAAATGACTGTTGGATGTGAATTATGACTTTTTCAACTAAACTAAGTGTGTTTAAAGTCATTTCTGTGACTGAAACGGGTCAAAATTGAAGCTTTTAAATAAGCAAAACTCTGTAAAAATGGCCATTTTGGTCACTGTGAGGGTTTAAAAAGTGGTTATTCAACATGAGGCACGATCCAATTGACATTTTGAATCATTTTTGGTACAGTCCAAAAAATCAATTTTCGGATGAAAAACGATGACTCCGGACATGTCGAACTTTCCCAAAATGGTCTATAATGATGAAATTTTAACATTTAATCTTTTGACTCTAAATGACTGTTGGATGTGAATTATGACTTTTTCAACTAAAATAAGTGTGTTTAAAGTCATTTCTGTGCCTGAAACGGGTCAAAATTGAAGCTTTTGAGTAAGCAAAACTGTAAAAATGGCAATTTTGGTCACTCTGAGGGTTTAAACAGTGGTTATTCAACATGAGGCACGATCCAATTGACATTTTGAATCATTTTTGGTACAGTCCAAAAAATCAATTTTCGGATGAAAAACGATGACTCTGGACATGTCGAACGTTCCCAAAATGGTCTATAATGATGAAATTTTAACATTTAATCTTTTGACTCTAAATGACTGTTGGGTGTGAATTATGACAATTTCAACTAAAATAAGTGTGTTTAAAGTCATTTCTGTGACTGAAACGGGTCAAAATTGAAGCTTTTAAATAAGCAAAACTCTGTAAAAATGGCCATTTTGGTCACTGTGAGGGTTTAAAATGTGGTTATTCAACATGAGCCACGATCCAATTGACATTTTGAATCATTTTTGGTACAGTCCAAAAAATCAATTTTCGGATGAAAAACGATGACTCCGGACATGTCGAACGTTCCCAAAATGGTCTATAAGGGTGAAATTTTAACATTTAATCTTTTGACTCTAAATGACTGTTGGATGTGAATTATGACTTTTTCAACTAAAATACGTGTGTTTAAAGTCATTTCTGTGCCTGAAACGGGTCAAAATTGAAGCTTTTGAGTAAGCAAAACTCTGTAAAAATGGCAATTTTGGTCACTGTGAGGGTTTAAAAGTGGTTATTCAACATGAGGCACGATCCAATTGACATTTTGAATCATTTTTGGTACAGTCCAAAATATCAATTTTCAGATGAAAAACGATGACTCCGGACATGTCGAACGTTCCCAAAATGGTCTATAATGATGAAATTTTAACATTTAATCTTTTGACTCTAAATGACTATTGGAAGTGAATTATGACTTTTTCAACTAAAATAAGTGTGTTTAAAGTCATTTCTGTGCCTGAAACGGGTCAAAATTGAAGCTTTTGAGTAAGCAAAACTCTGTAAAAATGGCAATTTTGGTCACTGTGAGGGTTTAAACAGTGGTTATTCAACATGAGGCACGATCCAATTGACATTTTGAATCATTTTTGGTAAAGTCCAAAAAAATCAATTTTCGGATGAAAAACGATGACTCCGGACATGTCGAACGTTCCCAAAATGGTCTATAATGATGAAATTTTAACATTTAATCTTTTGACTCTAAATGACTGTTGGATGTGAATTATGACTTTTTCAACTAAAATAAGTGTGTTTAAAGTAATTTCTGTGCCTGAAACGGGTCAAAATTGAAGCTTTTGAGTAAGCAAAACTCTGTAAAAATGGCAATTTTGGTCACTGTGAGGGTTTAAAAAGTGGTTATTCAACATGAGGCACGATCCAATTGACATTTTGAATCATTTTTGGTACAGTCCAAAAAATCAATTTTCGGATGAAAAACGATGACTCCGGACATGTCGAACGTTCCCAAAATGGTCTATAATGATGAAATTTTAACATTTAATCTTTTGACTCTAAATGACTGTTGGATGTGAATTATGACTTTTTCAACTAAAATAAGTGTGTTTAAAGTCATTTCTGTGACTGAAACGGGTCAAAATTGAAGCTTTTAAATAAGCAAAACTCTGTAAAAAATGGCCATTTTGGTCACTGTGAGGGGTTAAAAAGTGGTTATTCAACATGAGGCACGATCCAATTGACATTTTGAATCATTTTTGGTACAGTCCAAAAAATCAATTTTCGGATGAAAAACGATGACTCCGGACATGTCGAACGTTCCCAAAATGGTCTATAATGATGAAATTTTAACATTTAATCTTTTGACTCTAAATGACTGTTGGATGTGAATTATGACTTTTTCAACTAAAATAAGTGTGTTTAAAGTCATTTCTGTGACTGAAACGGGTCAAAATTGAAGCTTTTAAATAAGCAAAACTCTGTAAAAATGGCCATTTTGGTCACTGTGAGGGTTTAAAATGTGGTTATTCAACATGAGGCACGATCCAATTGACATTTTGAATCATTTTTGGTACAGTCCAAAAAATCAATTTTCGGATGAAAAACGATGACTCCGGACATGTCGAACGTTCCCAAAATGGTCTATAATGATGAAATTTTAACATTTAATCTTTTGACTCTAAATGACTGTTGGATGTGAATTATGACTTTTTCAACTAAAATAAGTGTGTTTAAAGTCATTTCTGTGCCTGAAACGGGTCAAAATTGAAGCTTTTGAGTAAGCAAAACTGTAAAAATGGCAATTTTGGTCACTCTGAGGGTTTAAACAGTGGTTATTCAACATGAGGCACGATCCAATTGACATTTTGAATCATTTTTGGTACAGTCCAAAAAATCAATTTTCGGATGAAAAACGATGACTCTGGACATGTCGAACGTTCCCAAAATGGTCTATAATGATGAAATTTTAACATTTAATCTTTTGACTCTAAATGACTGTTGGGTGTGAATTATGAAAATGTCAACTAAAATAAGTGCGTTTAAAGTCATTTCTGTGACTGAAACGGGTCAAAATTGAAGCTTTTAAATAAGCAAAACTCTGTAAAAATGGCCATTTTGGTCACTGTGAGGGTTTAAAATGTGGTTATTCAACATGAGCCACGATCCAATTGACATTTTGAATCATTTTTGGTACAGTCCAAAAAATCAATTTTCGGATGAAAAACGATGACTCCGGACATGTCGAACGTTCCCAAAATGGTCTATAAGGGTGAAATTTTAACATTTAATCTTTTGACTCTAAATGACTGTTGGATGTGAATTATGACTTTTTCAACTAAAATACGTGTGTTTAAAGTCATTTCTGTGCCTGAAACGGGTCAAAATTGAAGCTTTTGAGTAAGCAAAACTCTGTAAAAATGGCAATTTTGGTCACTGTGAGGGTTTAAAAGTGGTTATTCAACATGAGGCACGATCCAATTGACATTTTGAATCATTTTTGGTACAGTCCAAAATATCAATTTTCGGATGAAAAACGATGACTCCGGGCATGTCGAACGTTCCCAAAATGGTCTATAATGATGAAATTTTAACATTTAATCTTTTGACTCTAAATGACTATTGGAAGTGAATTATGACTTTTTCAACTAAAATAAGTGTGTTTAAAGTCATTTCTGTGCCTGAAACGGGTCAAAATTGAAGCTTTTGAGTAAGCAAAACTCTGTAAAAATGGCAATTTTGGTCACTGTGAGAGTTTAAACAGTGGTTATTCAACATGAGGCACGATCCAATTGACATTTTGAATCATTTTTGGTAAAGTCCAAAAAAATCAATTTTCGGATGAAAAACGATGACTCCGGACATGTCGAACGTTCCCAAAATGGTCTATAATGATGAAATTTTAACATTTAATCTTTTGACTCTAAATGACTGTTGGATGTGAATTATGACTTTTTCAACTAAAATAAGTGTGTTTAAAGTCATTTCTGTGCCTGAAACGGGTCAAAATTGAAGCTTTTGAGTAAGCAAAACTCTGTAAAAATGGCAATTTTGGTCACTGTGAGGGTTTAAAAAGTGGTTATTCAACATGAGGCACGATCCAATTGACATTTTGAATCATTTTTGGTACAGTCCAAAAAATCAATTTTCGGATGAAAAACGATGACTCCGGACATGTCGAACGTTCCCAAAATGGTCTATAATGATGAAATTTTAACATTTAATCTTTTGACTCTAAATGACTGTTGGATGTGAATTATGACTTTTTCAACTAAAATAAGTGTGTTTAAAGTCATTTCTGTGACTGAAACGGGTCAAAATTGAAGCTTTTAAATAAGCAAAACTCTGTAAAAAATGGCCATTTTGGTCACTGTGAGGGGTTAAAAAGTGGTTATTCAACATGAGGCACGATCCAATTGACATTTTGAATCATTTTTGGTACAGTCCAAAAAATCAATTTTCGGATGAAAAACGATGACTCCGGACATGTCGAACGTTCCCAAAATGGTCTATAATGATGAAATTTTAACATTTAATCTTTTGACTCTAAATGACTGTTGGATGTGAATTATGACTTTTTCAACTAAAATAAGTGTGTTTAAAGTCATTTCTGTGCCTGAAACGGGTCAAAATTGAAGCTTTTGAGTAAGCAAAACTCTGTAAAAATGGCAATTTTGGTCACTGTGAGGGTTTAAAAAGTGGTTATTCAACATGAGGCACGATCCAATTGACATTTTGAATCATTTTTGGTACAGTCCAAAAAATCAATTTTCGCATGAAAAACGATGACTCCGGACATGTCGAACGTTCCCAAAATGGTCTATAATGATGAAATTTTAACATTTAATCTTTTGACTCTAAATGACTGTTGGATGTGAATTATGACAATTTCAACTAAAATAAGTGTGTTTAAAGTCATTTCTGTGACTGAAACGGGTCAAAATTGAAGCTTTTAAATAAGCAAAACTCTGTAAAAATGGCCATTTTGGTCACTGTGAGGGTTTAAAATGTGGTTATTCAACATGAGGCACGATCCAATTGACATTTTGAATCATTTTTGGTACAGTCCAAAAAATCAATTTTCGGATGAAAAACGATGACTCCGGACATGTCGAACGTTCCCAAAATGGTCTATAATGATGAAATTTTAACATTTAATCTTTTGACTCTAAATGACTGTTGGGTGTGAATTATGACAATTTCAACTAAAATAAGTGTGTTTAAAGTCATTTCTGTGACTGAAATGGGTCAAAATTGAAGCTTTTAAATAAGCAAAACTCTGTAAAAAGTGGCCATTTTGGTCACTGTGAGGGTTTAAAAAGTGGTTATTCAACATGAGGCAGGATCCAATTGACATTTTCAATCATTTTTGGTACAGTCCAAAAAATCAATTTTCGGATGAAAAACGATGACTCCGGACATGTCGAACGTTCCCAAAATGGTCTATAATGATGAAATTTTAACATTTAATCTTTTGACTCTAAATGACTGTTGGATGTGAATTATGACTTTTTCAACTAAAATAAGTGTTTTTAAAGTCATTTCTGTGCCTGAAACGGGTCAAAATTGAAGCTTTTGAGTAAGCAAAACTGTAAAAATGGCAATTTTGGTCACTCTGAGGGTTTAAACAGTGGTTATTCAACATGAGGCACGATCCAATTGACATTTTGAATCATTTTTGGTACAGTCCAAAAAATCCATTTTCGGATGAAAAACGATGACTCCGGACATGTCGAACGTTCCCAAAATGGTCTATAATGATGAAATTTTAACATTTAATCTTTTGACTCTAAATGACTGTTGGGTGTGAATTATGACAATTTCAACTAAAATAAGTGTGTTTAAAGTCATTTCTGTGACTGAAACGGGTCAAAATTGAAGCTTTTAAATAAGCAAAACTCTGTAAAAATGGCCATTTTGGTCACTGTGAGGGTTTAAAATGTGGTTATTCAACATGAGCCACGATCCACTTGACATTTTGAATCATTTTTGGTACAGTCCAAAAAATCAATTTTCGGATGAAAAACGATGACTCCGGACATGTCGAACGTTCCCAAAATGGTCTATAAGGGTGAAATTTTAACATTTAATCTTTTGACTCTAAATGACTGTTGGATGTGAATTATGACTTTTTCAACTAAAATACGTGTGTTTAAAGTCATTTCTGTGCCTGAAACGGGTCAAAATTGAAGCTTTTGAGTAAGCAAAACTCTGTAAAAATGGCAATTTTGGTCACTGTGAGGGTTTAAAAAGTGGTTATTCAACATGAGGCACGATCCAATTGACATTTTGAATCATTTTTGGTACAGTCCAAAAAATCAATTTTCGCATGAAAAACGATGACTCCGGACATGTCGAACGTTCCCAAAATGGTCTATAATGATGAAATTTTAACATTTAATCTTTTGACTCTAAATGACTGTTGGATGTGAATTATGACAATTTCAACTAAAATAAGTGTGTTTAAAGTCATTTCTGTGACTGAAACGGGTCAAAATTGAAGCTTTTAAATAAGCAAAACTCTGTAAAAATGGCCATTTTGGTCACTGTGAGGGTTTAAAATGTGGTTATTCAACATGAGGCACGATCCAATTGACATTTTGAATCATTTTTGGTACAGTCCAAAAAATCAATTTTCGGATGAAAAACGATGACTCCGGACATGTCGAACGTTCCCAAAATGGTCTATAATGATGAAATTTTAACATTTAATCTTTTGACTCTAAATGACTGTTGGGTGTGAATTATGACAATTTCAACTAAAATAAGTGTGTTTAAAGTCATTTCTGTGACTGAAATGGGTCAAAATTGAAGCTTTTAAATAAGCAAAACTCTGTAAAAAGTGGCCATTTTGGTCACTGTGAGGGTTTAAAAAGTGGTTATTCAACATGAGGCGGGATCCAATTGACATTTTCAATCATTTTTGGTACAGTCCAAAAAATCAATTTTCGGATGAAAAACGATGACTCCGGACATGTCGAACGTTCCCAAAATGGTCTATAATGATGAAATTTTAACATTTAATCTTTTGACTCTAAATGACTGTTGGATGTGAATTATGACTTTTTCAACTAAAATAAGTGTTTTTAAAGTCATTTCTGTGCCTGAAACGGGTCAAAATTGAAGCTTTTGAGTAAGCAAAACTGTAAAAATGGCAATTTTGGTCACTCTGAGGGTTTAAACAGTGGTTATTCAACATGAGGCACGATCCAATTGACATTTTGAATCATTTTTGGTACAGTCCAAAAAATCAATTTTCGGATGAAAAACGATGACTCCGGACATGTCGAACGTTCCCAAAATGGTCTATAAGGGTGAAATTTTAACATTTAATCTTTTGACTCTAAATGACTGTTGGATGTGAATTATGACTTTTTCAACTAAAATACGTGTGTTTAAAGTCATTTCTGTGCCTGAAACGGGTCAAAATTGAAGCTTTTGAGTAAGCAAAACTCTGTAAAAATGGCGATTTTGGTCACTGTGAGGGTTTAAAATGTGGTTATTCAACATGAGGCACGATCCAATTGACATTTTGAATCATTTTTGGTACAGTCCAAAAAATCAATTTTCGGATGAAAAACGATGACTCCTGACATGTCGAACGTTCCCAAAATGGTCTATAATGATGAAATTTTAACATTTAATCTTTTGACTCTAAATTACTGTTGGATGTGAATTATTACTTTTTCAACTAAAATAAGTGTGTTTAAAGTCATTTCTGTGCCTGAAACGGGTCAAAATTGAAGCTTTTGAGTAAGCAAAACTCTGTAAAAATGGCAATTTTGGTCACTGTGAGGGTTTAAAAAGTGGTTATTCAACATGAGGCACGATCCAATTGACATTTTGAATCATTTTTGGTACAGTCCAAAAAATCTATTTTCGGATGAAAAACGATGACTCCGGACATGTCGAACGTTCCCAAAATGGTCTATAAGGATGAAATTTTAACATTTAATCTTTTGACTCTAAATGACTGTTGGATGTGAATTATGACAATTTCAACTAAAATAAGTGTGTTTAAAGTCATTTCTGTGACTGAAACTGGTCAAAATTGAAGCTTTTAAATAAGCAAAACTCTGTAAAAATGGCCATTTTGGTCACTGTGAGGGTTTAAAATGTGGTTATTTAACATGAGGCACGATCCAATTGACATTTTGAATCATTTTTGGTACAGTCCAAAAAATCAATTTTCGGATGAAAAACGATGACTCCGGACATGTCTAACGTTCCCAAAATGGTCTATAATATTGAAATTTTAACATTTAATCTTTTGACTCTAAATGACTGTTGGATGTGAATTATGACTTTTTCAACTAAAATAAGTGTGTTTAAAGTCATTTCTGTGACTGAAACGGGTCAAAATTGAAGCTTTTAAATAAGCAAAACTCTGTAAAAATGGCCATTTTTGTCACTGTGAGGGTTTAAAAAGTGGTTATTCAACATGAGGCATGATCCAATTGACATTTTGAATCATTTTTGGTACAGTCCAAAAAATCAATTTTCGGATGAAAAACGATGACTCCGGACATGTCGAACGTTCCCAAAATGGTCTATAATGATGAAATTTTAACATTTAATCTTTTGACTCTAAATGACTGTTGGATGTGAATTATGACAATTTCAACTAAAATAAGTGTGTTTAAAGTCATTTCTGTGACTGAAACGGGTCAAAATTGAAGCTTTTAAATAAGCAAAACTCTGTAAAAATGGCCATTTTGGTCACTGTGAGGGTTTAAAATGTGGTTATTCAACATGAGGCACGATCCAATTGACATTTTGAATCATTTTTGGTACAGTCCAAAAAATCAATTTTCGGATGAAAAACGATGACTCCGGACATGTCGAACGTTCCCAAAATGGTCTATAATATTGAAATTTTAACATTTAATCTTTTGACTCTAAATGACTGTTGGATGTGAATTATGACTTTTTCAACTAAACTAAGTGTGTTTAAAGTCATTTCTGTGACTGAAACGGGTCAAAATTGAAGCTTTTAAATAAGCAAAACTCTGTAAAAATGGCCATTTTGGTCACTGTGAGGGTTTAAAAAGTGGTTATTCAACATGAGGCACGATCCAATTGACATTTTGAATCATTTTTGGTACAGTCCAAAAAATCAATTTTCGGATGAAAAACGATGACTCCGGACATGTCGAACTTTCCCAAAATGGTCTATAATGATGAAATTTTAACATTTAATCTTTTGACTCTAAATGACTGTTGGATGTGAATTATGACTTTTTCAACTAAAATAAGTGTGTTTAAAGTCATTTCTGTGCCTGAAACGGGTCAAAATTGAAGCTTTTGAGTAAGCAAAACTGTAAAAATGGCAATTTTGGTCACTCTGAGGGTTTAAACAGTGGTTATTCAACATGAGGCACGATCCAATTGACATTTTGAATCATTTTTGGTACAGTCCAAAAAATCAATTTTCGGCTGAAAAACGATGACTCTGGACATGTCGAACGTTCCCAAAATGGTCTATAATGATGAAATTTTAACATTTAATCTTTTGACTCTAAATGACTGTTGGGTGTGAATTATGACAATTTCAACTAAAATAAGTGTGTTTAAAGTCATTTCTGTGACTGAAACGGGTCAAAATTGAAGCTTTTAAATAAGCAAAACTCTGTAAAAATGGCCATTTTGGTCACTGTGAGGGTTTAAAATGTGGTTATTCAACATGAGCCACGATCCAATTGACATTTTGAATCATTTTTGGTACAGTCCAAAAAATCAATTTTCGGATGAAAAACGATGACTCCGGACATGTCGAACGTTCCCAAAATGGTCTATAAGGGTGAAATTTTAACATTTAATCTTTTGACTCTAAATGACTGTTGGATGTGAATTATGACTTTTTCAACTAAAATACGTGTGTTTAAAGTCATTTCTGTGCCTGAAACGGGTCAAAATTGAAGCTTTTGAGTAAGCAAAACTCTGTAAAAATGGCGATTTTGGTCACTGTGAGAGTTTAAAAAGTGGTTATTCAACATGAGGCACGATCCAATTGACATTTTGAATCATTTTTGGTACAGTCCAAAAAATCAATTTTCGGCTGAAAAACGATGACTCCGGACATGTCGAACATTCCCAAAATGGTCTATAATGATGAAATTTTAACATTTAATCTTTTGACTCTAAATGACTGTTGGATGTGAATTATGACTTTTTCAACTAAAATAAGTGTGTTTAAAGTCATTTCTGTGCCTGAAACGGGTCAAAATTGAAGCTTTTGAGTAAGCAAAACTCTGTAAAAATGGCCATTTTGGTCACTTTGAGGGTTTAAAAAGTGGTTATTCAACATGAGGCACAATCCAATTGACATTTTGAATCATTTTTGGTACAGTCCAAAAAATCAATTTTCGGATGAAAAACGATGACTCCGGACATGTCGAACGTTCCCAAAATGGTCTATAATGATGAAATTTTAACATTTAATCTTTTGACTCTAAATGACTGTTGGATGTGAATTATGACTTTTTCAACTAAAATAAGTGTGTTTAAAGTCATTTCTGTGCCTGAAACGTGTCAAAATTGAAGCTTTTGAGTAAGCAAAACTCTGTAAAAATGGCAATTTTGGTCACTGTGAGAGTTTAAAAAGTGGTTATTCAACATGAGGCACGATCCAATTGACATTTTGAATCATTTTTGGTACAGTCCAAAAAATCAATTTTCGGCTGAAAAACGATGACTCCGGACATGTCGAACATTCCCAAAATGGTCTATAATGATGAAATTTTAACATTTAATCTTTTGACTCTAAATGACTGTTGGATGTGAATTATGACTTTTTCAACTAAAATAAGTGTGTTTAAAGTCATTTCTGTGCCTGAAACGGGTCAAAATTGAAGCTTTTGAGTAAGCAAAACTCTGTAAAAATGGCCATTTTGGTCACTTTGAGGGTTTAAAAAGTGTTTATTCAACATGAGGCACAATCCAATTGACATTTTGAATCATTTTTGGTACAGTCCAAAAAATCAATTTTCGGATGACAAACGATGACTCCGGACATGTCGAACGTTCCCAAAATGGTCTATAATGATGAAATTTTAACATTTAATCTTTTGACTCTAAATGACTGTTGGATGTGAACTATGACTTTTTCAACTAAAATAAGTGTGTTTAAAATCATTTCTGTGCCTGAAACGGGTCAAAATTGAAGCTTTTGAGTAAGCAAAACTCTGTAAAAATGGCCATTTTGGTCACTTTGAGGGTTTAAAAAGTGGTTATTCAACATGAGGCACAATCCAATTGACATTTTGAATCATTTTTGTTACAGTCCAAAAAATCAATTTTCGGATGAAAAACGATGACTCCGGACATGTCGAATGTTCCCAAAATGGTCTATAATGATGAAATTTTAACATTTAATCTTTTGACTCTAAATTACTGTTGGATGTGAATTATTACTTTTTCAACTAAAATAAGTGTGTTTAAAGTCATTTCTGTGCCTGAAACGGGTCAAAATTGAAGCTTTTGAGTAAGCAAAACTCTGTAAAAATGGCAATTTTGGTCACTGTGAGGGTTTAAAAAGTGGTTATTCAACATGAGGCACGATCCAATTGACATTTTGAATCATTTTTGGTACAGTCCAAAAAATCAATTTTCGGATGAAAAACGATGACTCCTGACATGTCGAACGTTCCCAAAATGGTCTATAATGATGAAATTTTAACATTTAATCTTTTGACTCTAAATTACTGTTGGATGTGAATTATTACTTTTTCAACTAAAATAAGTGTGTTTAAAGTCATTTCTGTGCCTGAAACGGGTCAAAATTGAAGCTTTTGAGTAAGCAAAACTCTGTAAAAATGGCAATTTTGGTCACTGTGAGGGTTTAAAAAGTGGTTATTCAACATGAGGCACGATCCAATTGACATTTTGAATCATTTTTGGTACAGTCCAAAAAATCTATTTTCGGATGAAAAACGATGACTCCGGACATGTCGAACGTTCCCAAAATGGTCTATAAGGATGAAATTTTAACATTTAATCTTTTGACTCTAAATGACTGTTGGATGTGAATTATGACAATTTCAACTAAAATAAGTGTGTTTAAAGTCATTTCTGTGACTGAAACTGGTCAAAATTGAAGCTTTTAAATAAGCAAAACTCTGTAAAAATGGCCATTTTGGTCACTGTGAGGGTTTAAAATGTGGTTATTTAACATGAGGCACGATCCAATTGACATTTTGAATCATTTTTGGTACAGTCCAAAAAATCAATTTTCGGATGAAAAACGATGACTCCGGACATGTCTAACGTTCCCAAAATGGTCTATAATATTGAAATTTTAACATTTAATCTTTTGACTCTAAATGACTGTTGGATGTGAATTATGACTTTTTCAACTAAAATAAGTGTGTTTAAAGTCATTTCTGTGACTGAAACGGGTCAAAATTGAAGCTTTTAAATAAGCAAAACTCTGTAAAAATGGCCATTTTTGTCACTGTGAGGGTTTAAAAAGTGGTTATTCAACATGAGGCATGATCCAATTGACATTTTGAATCATTTTTGGTACAGTCCAAAAAATCAATTTTCGGATGAAAAACGATGACTCCGGACATGTCGAACGTTCCCAAAATGGTCTATAATGATGAAATTTTAACATTTAATCTTTTGACTCTAAATGACTGTTGGATGTGAATTATGACAATTTCAACTAAAATAAGTGTGTTTAAAGTCATTTCTGTGACTGAAACGGGTCAAAATTGAAGCTTTTAAATAAGCAAAACTCTGTAAAAATGGCCATTTTGGTCACTGTGAGGGTTTAAAATGTGGTTATTCAACATGAGGCACGATCCAATTGACATTTTGAATCATTTTTGGTACAGTCCAAAAAATCAATTTTCGGATGAAAAACGATGACTCCGGACATGTCGAACGTTCCCAAAATGGTCTATAATATTGAAATTTTAACATTTAATCTTTTGACTCTAAATGACTGTTGGATGTGAATTATGACTTTTTCAACTAAACTAAGTGTGTTTAAAGTCATTTCTGTGACTGAAACGGGTCAAAATTGAAGCTTTTAAATAAGCAAAACTCTGTAAAAATGGCCATTTTGGTCACTGTGAGGGTTTAAAAAGTGGTTATTCAACATGAGGCACGATCCAATTGACATTTTGAATCATTTTTGGTACAGTCCAAAAAATCAATTTTCGGATGAAAAACGATGACTCCGGACATGTCGAACTTTCCCAAAATGGTCTATAATGATGAAATTTTAACATTTAATCTTTTGACTCTAAATGACTGTTGGATGTGAATTATGACTTTTTCAACTAAAATAAGTGTGTTTAAAGTCATTTCTGTGCCTGAAACGGGTCAAAATTGAAGCTTTTGAGTAAGCAAAACTGTAAAAATGGCAATTTTGGTCACTCTGAGGGTTTAAACAGTGGTTATTCAACATGAGGCACGATCCAATTGACATTTTGAATCATTTTTGGTACAGTCCAAAAAATCAATTTTCGGATGAAAAACGATGACTCTGGACATGTCGAACGTTCCCAAAATGGTCTATAATGATGAAATTTTAACATTTAATCTTTTGACTCTAAATGACTGTTGGGTGTGAATTATGACAATTTCAACTAAAATAAGTGTGTTTAAAGTCATTTCTGTGACTGAAACGGGTCAAAATTGAAGCTTTTAAATAAGCAAAACTCTGTAAAAATGGCCATTTTGGTCACTGTGAGGGTTTAAAATGTGGTTATTCAACATGAGCCACGATCCAATTGACATTTTGAATCATTTTTGGTACAGTCCAAAAAATCAATTTTCGGATGAAAAACGATGACTCCGGACATGTCGAACGTTCCCAAAATGGTCTATAAGGGTGAAATTTTAACATTTAATCTTTTGACTCTAAATGACTGTTGGATGTGAATTATGACTTTTTCAACTAAAATACGTGTGTTTAAAGTCATTTCTGTGCCTGAAACGGGTCAAAATTGAAGCTTTTGAGTAAGCAAAACTCTGTAAAAATGGCGATTTTGGTCACTGTGAGAGTTTAAAAAGTGGTTATTCAACATGAGGCACGATCCAATTGACATTTTGAATCATTTTTGGTACAGTCCAAAAAATCAATTTTCGGCTGAAAAACGATGACTCCGGACATGTCGAACATTCCCAAAATGGTCTATAATGATGAAATTTTAACATTTAATCTTTTGACTCTAAATGACTGTTGGATGTGAATTATGACTTTTTCAACTAAAATAAGTGTGTTTAAAGTCATTTCTGTGACTGAAACGGGTCAAAATTGAAGCTTTTAAATAAGCAAAACTCTGTAAAAATGGCCATTTTGGTCACTGTGAGGGTTTAAAATGTGGTTATTCAACATGAGGCACGATCCAATTGACATTTTGAATCATTTTTGGTACAGTCCAAAAAATCAATTTTCGGATGAAAAACGATGACTCCGGACATGTCGAACGTTCCCAAAATGGTCTATAATATTGAAATTTTAACATTTAATCTTTTGACTCTAAATGACTGTTGGATGTGAATTATGACTTTTTCAACTAAACTAAGTGTGTTTAAAGTCATTTCTGTGACTGAAACGGGTCAAAATTGAAGCTTTTAAATAAGCAAAACTCTGTAAAAATGGCCATTTTGGTCACTGTGAGGGTTTAAAAAGTGGTTATTCAACATGAGGCACGATCCAATTGACATTTTGAATCATTTTTGGTACAGTCCAAAAAATCAATTTTCGGATGAAAAACGATGACTCCGGACATGTCGAACTTTCCCAAAATGGTCTATAATGATGAAATTTTAACATTTAATCTTTTGACTCTAAATGACTGTTGGATGTGAATTATGACTTTTTCAACTAAAATAAGTGTGTTTAAAGTCATTTCTGTGCCTGAAACGGGTCAAAATTGAAGCTTTTGAGTAAGCAAAACTGTAAAAATGGCAATTTTGGTCACTCTGAGGGTTTAAACAGTGGTTATTCAACATGAGGCACGATCCAATTGACATTTTGAATCATTTTTGGTACAGTCCAAAAAATCAATTTTCGGATGAAAAACGATGACTCTGGACATGTCGAACGTTCCCAAAATGGTCTATAATGATGAAATTTTAACATTTAATCTTTTGACTCTAAATGACTGTTGGGTGTGAATTATGACAATTTCAACTAAAATAAGTGTGTTTAAAGTCATTTCTGTGACTGAAACGGGTCAAAATTGAAGCTTTTAAATAAGCAAAACTCTGTAAAAATGGCCATTTTGGTCACTGTGAGGGTTTAAAATGTGGTTATTCAACATGAGCCACGATCCAATTGACATTTTGAATCATTTTTGGTACAGTCCAAAAAATCAATTTTCGGATGAAAAACGATGACTCCGGACATGTCGAACGTTCCCAAAATGGTCTATAAGGGTGAAATTTTAACATTTAATCTTTTGACTCTAAATGACTGTTGGATGTGAATTATGACTTTTTCAACTAAAATACGTGTGTTTAAAGTCATTTCTGTGCCTGAAACGGGTCAAAATTGAAGCTTTTGAGTAAGCAAAACTCTGTAAAAATGGCGATTTTGGTCACTGTGAGAGTTTAAAAAGTGGTTATTCAACATGAGGCACGATCCAATTGACATTTTGAATCATTTTTGGTACAGTCCAAAAAATCAATTTTCGGCTGAAAAACGATGACTCCGGACATGTCGAACATTCCCAAAATGGTCTATAATGATGAAATTTTAACATTTAATCTTTTGACTCTAAATGACTGTTGGATGTGAATTATGACTTTTTCAACTAAAATAAGTGTGTTTAAAGTCATTTCTGTGCCTGAAACGGGTCAAAATTGAAGCTTTTGAGTAAGCAAAACTCTGTAAAAATGGCCATTTTGGTCACTTTGAGGGTTTAAAAAGTGGTTATTCAACATGAGGCACAATCCAATTGACATTTTGAATCATTTTTGGTACAGTCCAAAAAATCAATTTTCGGATGAAAAACGATGACTCCGGACATGTCGAACGTTCCCAAAATGGTCTATAATGATGAAATTTTAACATTTAATCTTTTGACTCTAAATGACTGTTGAATGTGAATTATGACTTTTTCAACTAAAATAAGTGTGTTTAAAGTCATTTCTGTGCCTGAAACGTGTCAAAATTGAAGCTTTTGAGTAAGCAAAACTCTGTAAAAATGGCAATTTTGGTCACTGTGAGAGTTTAAAAAGTGGTTATTCAACATGAGGCACGATCCAATTGACATTTTGAATCATTTTTGGTACAGTCCAAAAAATCAATTTTCGGCTGAAAAACGATGACTCCGGACATGTCGAACATTCCCAAAATGGTCTATAATGATGAAATTTTAACATTTAATCTTTTGACTCTAAATGACTGTTGGATGTGAATTATGACTTTTTCAACTAAAATAAGTGTGTTTAAAGTCATTTCTGTGCCTGAAACGGGTCAAAATTGAAGCTTTTGAGTAAGCAAAACTCTGTAAAAATGGCCATTTTGGTCACTTTGAGGGTTTAAAAAGTGTTTATTCAACATGAGGCACAATCCAATTGACATTTTGAATCATTTTTGGTACAGTCCAAAAAATCAATTTTCGGATGACAAACGATGACTCCGGACATGTCGAACGTTCCCAAAATGGTCTATAATGATGAAATTTTAACATTTAATCTTTTGACTCTAAATGACTGTTGGATGTGAACTATGACTTTTTCAACTAAAATAAGTGTGTTTAAAATCATTTCTGTGCCTGAAACGGGTCAAAATTGAAGCTTTTGAGTAAGCAAAACTCTGTAAAAATGGCCATTTTGGTCACTTTGAGGGTTTAAAAAGTGGTTATTCAACATGAGGCACAATCCAATTGACATTTTGAATCATTTTTGTTACAGTCCAAAAAATCAATTTTCGGATGAAAAACGATGACTCCGGACATGTCGAACGTTCCCAAAATGGTCTATAATGATGAAATTTTAACATTTAATCTTTTGACTCTAAATGACTGTTGGATGTGAATTATGACTTTTTCAACTAAAATAAGTGTGTTTAAAGTCATTTCTGTGCCTGAAACGTGTCAAAATTGAAGCTTTTGAGTAAGCAAAACTCTGTAAAAATGGCAATTTTGGTCACTGTGAGAGTTTAAAAAGTGGTTATTCAACATGAGGCACGATCCAATTGACATTTTGAATCATTTTTGGTACAGTCCAAAAAATCAATTTTCGGCTGAAAAACGATGACTCCGGACATGTCGAACGTTCCCAAAATGGTCTATAATGATGAAATTTTAACATTTAATCTTTTGACTCTAAATGACTGTTGGATGTGAATTATGACTTTTTCAACTAAAATAAGTGTGTTTAAAATCATTTCTGTGCCTGAAACGGGTCAAAATTGAAGCTTTTGAGTAAGCAAAACTCTGTAAAAATGGCAATTTTGGTCACTGTGAGGATTTAAAAGTGGTTATTCAACATGAGGCATGATCCAATTGACATTTTGAATCATTTTTGGTACAGTCCAAAAAATCAATTTTCGGGATGAAAAACCATGACTCCGGACATGTCGAACGTTCCCAAAATGGTCTATAATGATGAAATTTTAACATTTAATCTTTTGACTCTAAATGACTGTTGGATGTGAATTATGACTTTTTCAACTAAAATAAGTGTGTTTAAAGTCATTTCTGTGCCTAAAACGGGTCAAAATTGAAGCTTTTGAGTAAGCAAAACTCTGTAAAAATGGCAATTTTGGTCACTGTGAGGGTTTAAAAAGTGGTTATTCAACATGAGGCACGATCCAATTGACATTTTGAATAATTTTTGGTACAGTCCAAAAAATCAATTTTCGGATGAAAAACGATGACTCCGGACATGTCGAACGTTCCCAAAATGGTCTATAATGATGAAATTTTAACATTTAATCTTTTGACTCTAAATGACTGTTGGATGTGAATTATGACTTTTTCAACTAAAATAAGTGTGTTTAAAATCATTTCTGTGCCTGAAACGGGTCAAAATTGAAGCTTTTGAGTAAGCAAAACTCTGTAAAAATGGCCATTTTGGTCACTTTGAGGGTTTAAAAAGTGGTTATTCAACATGAGGCACAATCCAATTGACATTTTGAATCATTTTTGGTACAGTCCAAAAAATCAATTTTCAGATGAAAAACGATGACTCCGGACATGTCGAACGTTCCCAAAATGGTCTATAATGATGAAATTTTAACATTTAATCTTTTGACTCTAAATGACTGTTGGATGTGAATTATGACTTTTTCAACTAAAATAAGTGTGTTTAAAAGTCATTTCTGTGCCTGAAACGTGTCAAAATTGAAGCTTTTGAGTAAGCAAAACTCTGTAAAAATGGCAATTTTGGTCACTGTGAGAGTTTAAAAAGTGGTTATTCAACATGAGGCACGATCCAATTGACATTTTGAATCATTTTTGGTACAGTCCAAAAAATCCATTTTCGGCTGAAAAACGATGACTCCGGACATGTCGAACATTCCCAAAATGGTCTATAATGATGAAATTTTAACATTTAATCTTTTGACTCTAAATGACTGTTGGATGTGAATTATGACTTTTTCAACTAAAATAAGTGTGTTTAAAGTCATTTCTGTGCCTAAAACGGGTCAAAATTGAAGCTTTTGAGTAAGCAAAACTCTGTAAAAATGGCAATTTTGGTCACTGTGAGGGTTTAAAAAGTGGTTATTCAACATGAGGCACGATCCAATTGACATTTTGAATCATTTTTGGTACAGTCCAAAAAATCAATTTTCGGCTGAAAAACGATGACTCCGGACATGTCGAACGTTCCCAAAATGGTCTATAATGATGAAATTTTAACATTTAATCTTTTGACTCTAAATGACTGTTGGAATGTGAATTATGACTTTTTCAACTAAAATAAGTGTGTTTAAAATCATTTCTGTGCCTGAAACCGGTCAAAATTGAAGCTTTTGAGTAAGCAAAACTCTGTAAAAATGGCAATTTTGGTCACTGTGAGAGTTTAAAAAGTGGTTATTCAACATGAGGCACGATCCAATTGACATTTTGAATCATTTTTGGTACAGTCCAAAAAATCAATTTTCGGCTGAAAAACGATGACTCCGGACATGTCGAACGTTCCCAAAATGGTCTATAATGATGAAATTTTAACATTTAATCTTTTGACTCTAAATGACTGTTGGATGTGAATTATGACTTTTTCAACTAAAATAAGTGTGTTTAAAATCATTTCTGTGCCTGAAACGGGTCAAAATTGAAGCTTTTGAGTAAGCAAAACTCTGTAAAAATGGCCATTTTGGTCACTTTGAGGGTTTAAAAAGTGGTTATTCAACATGAGGCACAATCCAATTGACATTTTGAATCATTTTTGTTACAGTCCAAAAAATCAATTTTCGGATGAAAAACGATGACTCCGGACATGTCGAACGTTCCCAAAATGGTCTATAATGATGAAATTTTAACATTTAATCTTTTGACTCTAAATGACTGTTGGATGTGAATTATGACTTTTTCAACTAAAATAAGTGTGTTTAAAGTCATTTCTGTGCCTGAAACGTGTCAAAATTGAAGCTTTTGAGTAAGCAAAACTCTGTAAAAATGGCAATTTTGGTCACTGTGAGAGTTTAAAAAGTGGTTATTCAACATGAGGCACGATCCAATTGACATTTTGAATCATTTTTGGTACAGTCCAAAAATCAATTTTCGGCTGAAAAACGATGACTCCGGACATGTCGAACGTTCCCAAAATGGTCTATAATGATGAAATTTTAACATTTAATCTTTTGACTCTAAATGACTGTTGGATGTGAATTATGACTTTTTCAACTAAAATAAGTGTGTTTAAAATCATTTCTGTGCCTGAAACGGGTCAAAATTGAAGCTTTTGAGTAAGCAAAACTCTGTAAAAATGGCAATTTTGGTCACTGTGAGGGTTTAAAAAGTGGTTATTCAACATGAGGCATGATCCAATTGACATTTTGAATCATTTTTGGTACAGTCCAAAAAATCAATTTTCGGATGAAAAACCATGACTCCGGACATGTCGAACGTTCCCAAAATGGTCTATAATGATGAAATTTTAACATTTAATCTTTTGACTCTAAATGACTGTTGGATGTGAATTATGACTTTTTCAACTAAAATAAGTGTGTTTAAAGTCATTTCTGTGCCTAAAACGGGTCAAAATTGAAGCTTTTGAGTAAGCAAAACTCTGTAAAAATGGCAATTTTGGTCACTGTGAGGGTTTAAAAAGTGGTTATTCAACATGAGGCACGATCCAATTGACATTTTGAATAATTTTTGGTACAGTCCAAAAAATCAATTTTCGGATGAAAAACGATGACTCCGGACATGTCGAACGTTCCCTAAATGGTCTATAATGATGAAAATTTTAACATTTAATCTTTTGACTCTAATGACTGTTGGATGTGAATTATGACTTTTTCAACTAAAATAAGTGTGTTTAAAGTCATTTCTGTGCCTGAAACTAGTCAAAATTGAAGCTTTTGAGTAAGCAAAACTCTGTAAAAATGGCAATTTTGGTCACTGTGAGGGTTTAAACAGTGGTTATTCAACATGAGGCACGATCCAATTGATATTTTGAATCATTTTTGGTACAGTCCAAAAAATCAATTTTCGGATGAAAAACGATGACTCCGGACATGTCGAATGTTCCCAAAATGGTCTATAATGATGAAATTTTAACATTTAATCTTTTGACTCTAAATGACTGTTGGATGTGAATTATGACTTTTTCAACTAAAATAAGTGTGTTTAAAGTCATTTCTGTGCCTGAAACGGGTCAAAATTGATGCTTTTGAGTAAGCAAAACTCTGTAAAAATGGCCATTTTGGTCACTTTGAGGGTTTAAAAAGTGGTTATTCAACATGAGGCACAATCCAATTGACATTTTGAATCATTTTTGGTACAGTCCAAAAAATCAATTTTCGGATGAAAAACGATGACTCCGGACATGTCGAACGTTCCCAAAATGGTCTATAATGATGAAATTTTAACATTTAATCTTTTGACTCTAAATGACTGTTGGATGTGAATTATGACTTTTTCAACTAAAATAAGTGTGTTTAAAGTCATTTCTGTGCCTGAAACGTGTCAAAATTGAAGCTTTTGAGTAAGCAAAACTCTGTAAAAATGGCAATTTTGGTCACTGTGAGAGTTTAAAAAGTGGTTATTCAACATGAGGCACGATCCAATTGACATTTTGAATCATTTTTGGTACAGTCCAAAAAATCAATTTTCGGCTGAAAAACGATGACTCCGGACATGTCGAACATTCCCAAAATGGTCTATAATGATGAAATTTTAACATTTAATCTTTTGACTCTAAATGACTGTTGGATGTGAATTATGACTTTTTCAACTAAAATAAGTGTGTTTAAAGTCATTTCTGTGCCTGAAACGGGTCAAAATTGAAGCTTTTGAGTAAGCAAAACTCTGTAAAAATGGCAATTTTGGTCACTGTGAGAGTTTAAAAAGTGGTTATTCAACATGAGGCACGATCCAATTGACATTTTGAATCATTTTTGGTACAGTCCAAAAAATCAATTTTCGGCTGAAAAACGATGACTCCGGACATGTCGAACGTTCCCAAAATGGTCTATAATGATGAAATTTTAACATTTAATCTTTTGACTCTAAATGACTGTTGGATGTGAATTATGACTTTTTCAACTAAAATAAGTGTGTTTAAAATCATTTCTGTGCCTGAAACGGGTCAAAATTGAAGCTTTTGAGTAAGCAAAACTCTGTAAAAATGGCCATTTTGGTCACTTTGAGGGTTTAAAAAGTGGTTATTCAACATGAGGCACAATCCAATTGACATTTTGAATCATTTTTGGTACAGTCCAAAAAATCAATTTTCGGATGAAAAACGATGACTCCGGACATGTCGAACGTTCCCAAAATGGTCTATAATGATGAAATTTTAACATTTAATCTTTTGACTCTAAATGACTGTTGGATGTGAATTATGACTTTTTCAACTAAAATAAGTGTGTTTAAAGTCATTTCTGTGCCTGAAACGTGTCAAAATTGAAGCTTTTGAGTAAGCAAAACTCTGTAAAAATGGCCATTTTGGTCACTTTGAGGGTTTAAAAAGTGTTTATTCAACATGAGGCACAATCCAATTGACATTTTGAATCATTTTTGGTACAGTCCAAAAAATCAATTTTCGGATGACAAACGATGACTCCGGACATGTCGAACGTTCCCAAAATGGTCTATAATGATGAAATTTAAACATTTAATCTTTTGACTATAAATGACTGTTGGATGTGAATTATGACTTTTTCAACTAAAATAAGTGTGTTTAAAGTCATTTCTGTGCCTGAAACGGGTCAAAATTGAAGCTTTTGAGTAAGCAAAACTCTGTAAAAATGGCAATTTTGGTCACTGTGAGAGTTTAAAAAGTGGTTATTCAACATGAGGCACGATCCAATTGACATTTTGAATCATTTTTGGTACAGTCCAAAAAATCAATTTTCGGCTGAAAAACGATGACTCCGGACATGTCGAACGTTCCCAAAATGGTCTATAATGATGAAATTTTAACATTTAATCTTTTGACTCTAAATGACTGTTGGATGTGAATTATGACTTTTTCAACTAAAATAAGTGTGTTTAAAATCATTTCTGTGCCTGAAACGGGTCAAAATTGAAGCTTTTGAGTAAGCAAAACTCTGTAAAAATGGCCATTTTGGTCACTTTGAGGGTTTAAAAAGTGGTTATTCAACATGAGGCACAATCCAATTGACATTTTGAATCATTTTTGTTACAGTCCAAAAAATCAATTTTCGGATGAAAAACGATGACTCCGGACATGTCGAACGTTCCCAAAATGGTCTATAATGATGAAATTTTAACATTTAATCTTTTGACTCTAAATGACTGTTGGATGTGAATTATGACTTTTTCAACTAAAATAAGTGTGTTTAAAGTCATTTCTGTGCCTGAAACGTGTCAAAATTGAAGCTTTTGAGTAAGCAAAACTCTGTAAAAATGGCAATTTTGGTCACTGTGAGAGTTTAAAAAGTGGTTATTCAACATGAGGCACGATCCAATTGACATTTTGAATCATTTTTGGTACAGTCCAAAAAATCAATTTTCGGCTGAAAAACGATGACTCCGGACATGTCGAACGTTCCCAAAATGGTCTATAATGATGAAATTTTAACATTTAATCTTTTGACTCTAAATGACTGTTGGATGTGAATTATGACTTTTTCAACTAAAATAAGTGTGTTTAAAATCATTTCTGTGCCTGAAACGGGTCAAAATTGAAGCTTTTGAGTAAGCAAAACTCTGTAAAAATGGCAATTTTGGTCACTGTGAGGGTTTAAAAAGTGGTTATTCAACATGAGGCATGATCCAATTGACATTTTGAATCATTTTTGGTACAGTCCAAAAAATCAATTTTCGGATGAAAAACCATGACTCCGGACATGTCGAACGTTCCCAAAATGGTCTATAATGATGAAATTTTAACATTTAATCTTTTGACTCTAAATGACTGTTGGATGTGAATTATGACTTTTTCAACTAAAATAAGTGTGTTTAAAGTCATTTCTGTGCCTAAAACGGGTCAAAATTGAAGCTTTTGAGTAAGCAAAACTCTGTAAAAATGGCAATTTTGGTCACTGTGAGGGTTTAAAAAGTGGTTATTCAACATGAGGCACGATCCAATTGACATTTTGAATAATTTTTGATACAGTCCAAAAAATCAATTTTCGGATGAAAAACGATGACTCCGGACATGTCGAACGTTCCCAAAATGGTCTATAATGATGAAATTTTAACATTTAATCTTTTGACTCTAAATGACTGTTGGATGTGAATTATGACTTTTTCAACTAAAATAAGTGTGTTTAAAATCATTTCTGTGCCTGAAACGGGTCAAAATTGAAGCTTTTGAATAAGCAAAACTCTGTAAAAATGGCCATTTTGGTCACTTTGACGGTTTAAAAAGTGGTTATTCAACATGAGGCACAATCCAATTGACATTTTGAATCATTTTTGGTACAGTCCAAAAAATCAATTTTCAGATGAAAAACGATGACTCCGGACATGTCGAACGTTCCCAAAATGGTCTATAATGATGAAATTTTAACATTTAATCTTTTGACTCTAAATGACTGTTGGATGTGAATTATGACTTTTTCAACTAAAATAAGTGTGTTTAAAGTCATTTCTGTGCCTGAAACGTGTCAAAATTGAAGCTTTTGAGTAAGCAAAACTCTGTAAAAATGGCAATTTTGGTCACTGTGAGAGTTTAAAAAGTGGTTATTCAACATGAGGCACGATCCAATTGACATTTTGAATCATTTTTGGTACAGTCCAAAAAATCAATTTTCGGCTGAAAAACGATGACTCCGGACATGTCGAACATTCCCAAAATGGTCTATAATGATGAAATTTTAACATTTAATCTTTTGACTCTAAATGACTGTTGGATGTGAATTATGACTTTTTCAACTAAAATAAGTGTGTTTAAAGTCATTTCTGTGCCTAAAACGGGTCAAAATTAAAGCTTTTGAGTAAGCAAAACTCTGTAAAAATGGCAATTTTGGTCACTGTGAGGGTTTAAAAAGTGGTTATTCAACATGAGGCACGATCCAATTGACATTTTGAATCATTTTTGGTACAGTCCAAAAAATCTATTTTCGGCTGAAAAACGATGACTCCGGACATGTCGAACGTTCCCAAAATGGTCTATAATGATGAAATTTTAACATTTAATCTTTTGACTCTAAATGACTGTTGGATGTGAATTATGACTTTTTCAACTAAAATAAGTGTGTTTAAAATCATTTCTGTGCCTGAAACGGGTCAAAATTGAAGCTTTTGAGTAAGCAAAACTCTGTAAAAATGGCCATTTTGGTCACTTTGAGGGTTTAAAAAGTGGTTATTCAACATGAGGCACAATCCAATTGACATTTTGAATCATTTTTGTTACAGTCCAAAAAATCAATTTTCGGATGAAAAACGATGACTCCGGACATGTCGAACGTTCCCAAAATGGTCTATAATGATGAAATTTTAACATTTAATCTTTTGACTCTAAATGACTGTTGGATGTGAATTATGACTTTTTCAACTAAAATAAGTGTGTTTAAAGTCATTTCTGTGCCTGAAACGTGTCAAAATTGAAGCTTTTGAGTAAGCAAAACTCTGTAATAATGGCAATTTTGGTCACTGTGAGAGTTTAAAAAGTGGTTATTCAACATGAGGCACGATCCAATTGACATTTTGAATCATTTTTGGTACAGTCCAAAAAATCAATTTTCGGCTGAAAAACGATGACTCCGGACATGTCGAACGTTCCCAAAATGGTCTATAATGATGAAATTTTAACATTTAATCTTTTGACTCTAAATGACTGTTGGATGTGAATTATGACTTTTTCAACTAAAATAAGTGTGTTTAAAATCATTTCTGTGCCTGAAACGGGTCAAAATTGAAGCTTTTGAGTAAGCAAAACTCTGTAAAAATGGCAATTTTGGTCACTGTGAGGGTTTAAAAAGTGGTTATTCAACATGAGGCATGATCCAATTGACATTTTGAATCATTTTTGGTACAGTCCAAAAAATCAATTTTCGGATGAAAAACCATGACTCCGGACATGTCGAACGTTCCCAAAATGGTCTATAATGATGAAATTTTAACATTTAATCTTTTGACTCTAAATGACTGTTGGATGTGAATTATGACTTTTTCAACTAAAATAAGTGTGTTTAAAGTCATTTCTGTGCCTAAAACGGGTCAAAATTGAAGCTTTTGAGTAAGCAAAACTCTGTAAAAATGGCAATTTTGGTCACTGTGAGGGTTTAAAAAGTGGTTATTCAACATGAGGCACGATCCAATTGACATTTTGAATAATTTTTGGTACAGTCCAAAAAATCAATTTTCGGATGAAAAACGATGACTCCGGACATGTCGAACGTTCCCAAAATGGTCTATAATGATGAAATTTTAACATTTAATCTTTTGACTCTAAATGACTGTTGGATGTGAATTATGACTTTTTCAACTAAAATAAGTGTGTTTAAAGTCATTTCTGTGCCTGAAACGTTTCAAAATTGAAGCTTTTGAGTAAGCAAAACTCTGTAAAAATGGTAATTTTGGTCACTGTGAGAGTTTAAAAAGTGGTTATTCAACATGAGGCACGATCCAATTGACATTTTGAATCATTTTTGGTACAGTCCAAAAAATCAATTTTCGGCTGAAAAACGATGACTCCGGACATGTCGAACGTTCCCAAAATGGTCTATAATGATGAAATTTTAACATTTAATCTTTTGACTCTAAATGACTGTTGGATGTGAATTATGACTTTTTCAACTAAAATAAGTGTGTTTAAAATCATTTCTGTGCCTGAAACGGGTCAAAATTGAAGCTTTTGAGTAAGCAAAACTCTGTAAAAATGGCAATTTTGGTCACTGTGAGGGTTTAAAAAGTGGTTATTCAACATGAGGCATGATCCAATTGACATTTTGAATCATTTTTGGTACAGTCCAAAAAATCAATTTTCGGATGAAAAACCATGACTCCGGACATGTCGAACGTTCCCAAAATGGTCTATAATGATGAAATTTTAACATTTAATCTTTTGACTCTAAATGACTGTTGGATGTGAATTATGACTTTTTCAACTAAAATAAGTGTGTTTAAAGTCATTTCTGTGCCTAAAACGGGTCAAAATTGAAGCTTTTGAGTAAGCAAAACTCTGTAAAAATGGCAATTTTGGTCACTGTGAGGGTTTAAAAAGTGGTTATTCAACATGAGGCACGATCCAATTGACATTTTGAATAATTTTTGGTACAGTCCAAAAAATCAATTTTCGGATGAAAAACGATGACTCCGGACATGTCGAACGTTCCCAAAATGGTCTATAATGATGAAATTTTAACATTTAATCTTTTGACTCTAAATGACTGTTGGATGTGAATTATGACTTTTTCAACTAAAATAAGTGTGTTTAAAGTCATTTCTGTGCCTGAAACGTTTCAAAATTGAAGCTTTTGAGTAAGCAAAACTCTGTAAAAATGGTAATTTTGGTCACTGTGAGAGTTTAAAAAGTCGTTATTCAACATGAGGCACGATCCAATTGACATTTTGAATCATTTTTGGTACAGTCCAAAAAATCAATTTTCGGCTGAAAAACGATGACTCCGGACATGTCGAACGTTCCCAAAATGGTCTATAATGATGAAATTTTAACATTTAATCTTTTGACTCTAAATGACTGTTGGATGTGAATTATGACTTTTTCAACTAAAATAAGTGTGTTTAAAATCATTTCTGTGCCTGAAACGGGTCAAAATTGAAGCTTTTGAGTAAGCAAAACTCTGTAAAAATGGCAATTTTGGTCACTGTGAGGGTTTAAAAAGTGGTTATTCAACATGAGGCACGATCCAATTGACATTTTGAATAATTTTTGGTACAGTCCAAAAAATCAATTTTCGGATGAAAAACGATGACTCCGGACATGTCGAACGTTCCCAAAATGGTCTATAATGATGAAATTTTAACATTTAATCTTTTGACTCTAAATGACTGTTGGATGTGAATTATGACTTTTTCAACTAAAATAAGTGTGTTTAAAATCATTTCTGTGCCTGAAACGGGTCAAAATTGAAGCTTTTGAGTAAGCAAAACTCTGTAAAAATGGCCATTTTGGTCACTTTGAGGGTTTAAAAAGTGGTTATTCAACATGAGGCACAATCCAATTGACATTTTGAATCATTTTTGGTACAGTCCAAAAAATCAATTTTCAGATGAAAAACGATGACTCCGGACATGTCGAACGTTCCCAAAATGGTCTATAATGATGATATTTTAACATTTAATCTTTTGACTCTAAATGACTGTTGGATGTGAATTATGACTTTTTCAACTAAAATAAGTGTGTTTAAAGTCATTTCTGTGCCTGAAACGTGTCAAAATTGAAGCTTTTGAGTAAGCAAAACTCTGTAAAAATGGCAATTTTGGTCACTGTGAGAGTTTAAAAAGTGGTTATTCAACATGAGGCACGATCCAATTGACATTTTGAATCATTTTTGGTACAGTCCAAAAAATCAATTTTCGGCTGAAAAACGATGACTCCGGACATGTCGAACATTCCCAAAATGGTCTATAATGATGAAATTTTAACATTTAATCTTTTGACTCTAAATGACTGTTGGATGTGAATTATGACTTTTTCAACTAAAATAAGTGTGTTTAAAGTCATTTCTGTGCCTAAAACAGGTCAAAATTGAAGCTTTTGAGTAAGCAAAACTCTGTAAAAATGGCAATTTTGGTCACTGTGAGGGTTTAAAAAGTGGTTATTCAACATGAGGCACGATCCAATTGACATTTTGAATCATTTTTGGTACAGTCCAAAAAATCTATTTTCGGCTGAAAAACGATGACTCCGGACATGTCGAACGTTCCCAAAATGGTCTATAATGATGAAATTTTAACATTTAATCTTTTGACTCTAAATGACTGTTGGATGTGAATTATGACTATTTCAACTAAAATAAGTGTGTTTAAAATCATTTCTGTGCCTGAAACGGGTCAAAATTGAAGCTTTTGAGTAAGCAAAACTCTGTAAAAATGGCAATTTTGGTCACTGTGAGAGTTTAAAAAGTGGTTATTCAACATGAGGCACGATCCAATTGACATTTTGAATCATTTTTGGTACAGTCCAAAAAATCAATTTTCGGCTGAAAAACGATGACTCCGGACATGTCGAACGTTCCCAAAATGGTCTATAATGATGAAATTTTAACATTTAATCTTTTGACTCTAAATGACTGTTGGATGTGAATTATGACTTTTTCAACTAAAATAAGTGTGTTTAAAATCATTTCTGTGCCTGAAACGGGTCAAAATTGAAGCTTTTGAGTAAGCAAAACTCTGTAAAAATGGCCATTTTGGTCACTTTGAGGGTTTAAAAAGTGGTTATTCAACATGAGGCACAATCCAATTGACATTTTGAATCATTTTTGTTACAGTCCAAAAAATCAATTTTCGGATGAAAAACGATGACTCCGGACATGTCGAACGTTCCCAAAATGGTCTATAATGATGAAATTTTAACATTTAATCTTTTGACTCTAAATGACTGTTGGATGTGAATTATGACTTTTTCAACTAAAATAAGTGTGTTTAAAGTCATTTCTGTGCCTGAAACGTGTCAAAATTGAAGCTTTTGAGTAAGCAAAACTCTGTAATAATGGCAATTTTGGTCACTGTGAGAGTTTAAAAAGTGGTTATTCAACATGAGGCACGATCCAATTGACATTTTGAATCATTTTTGGTACAGTCCAAAAAATCAATTTTCGGCTGAAAAACGATGACTCCGGACATGTCGAACGTTCCCAAAATGGTCTATAATGATGAAATTTTAACATTTAATCTTTTGACTCTAAATGACTGTTGGATGTGAATTATGACTTTTTCAACTAAAATAAGTGTGTTTAAAATCATTTCTGTGCCTGAAACGGGTCAAAATTGAAGCTTTTGAGTAAGCAAAACTCTGTAAAAATGGCAATTTTGGTCACTGTGAGGGTTTAAAAAGTGGTTATTCAACATGAGGCATGATCCAATTGACATTTTGAATCATTTTTGGTACAGTCCAAAAAATCAATTTTCGGATGAAAAACCATGACTCCGGACATGTCGAATGTTCCCAAAATGGTCTATAATGATGAAATTTTAACATTTAATCTTTTGACTCTAAATGACTGTTGGATGTGAATTATGACTTTTTCAACTAAAATAAGTGTGTTTAAAGTCATTTCTGTGCCTAAAACGGGTCAAAATTGAAGCTTTTGAGTAAGCAAAACTCTGTAAAAATGGCAATTTTGGTCACTGTGAGGGTTTAAAAAGTGGTTATTCAACATGAGGCACGATCCAATTGACATTTTGAATAATTTTTGGTACAGTCCAAAAAATCAATTTTCGGATGAAAAACGATGACTCCGGACATGTCGAACGTTCCCTAAATGGTCTATAATGATGAAATTTTAACATTTAATCTTTTGACTCTAAATGACTGTTGGATGTGAATTATGACTTTTTCAACTAAAATAAGTGTGTTTAAAGTCATTTCTGTGCCTGAAACTAGTCAAAATTGAAGCTTTTGAGTAAGCAAAACTCTGTAAAAATGGCAATTTTGGTCACTGTGAGGGTTTAAACAGTGGTTATTCAACATGAGGCACGATCCAATTGATATTTTGAATCATTTTTGGTACAGTCCAAAAAATCAATTTTCGGATGAAAAACGATGACTCCGGACATGTCGAATGTTCCCAAAATGGTCTATAATGATGAAATTTTAACATTTAATCTTTTGACTCTAAATGACTGTTGGATGTGAATTATGACTTTTTCAACTAAAATAAGTGTGTTTAAAGTCATTTCTGTGCATGAAAAGGGTCAAAATTGATGCTTTTGAGTAAGCAAAACTCTGTAAAAATGGCCATTTTGGTCACTTTGAGGGTTTAAAAAGTGGTTATTCAACATGAGGCACAATCCAATTGACATTTTGAATCATTTTTGGTACAGTCCAAAAAATCAATTTTCGGATGAAAAACGATGACTCCGGACATGTCGAACGTTCCCAAAATGGTCTATAATGATGAAATTTTAACATTTAATCTTTTGACTCTAAATGACTGTTGGATGTGAATTATGACTTTTTCAACTAAAATAAGTGTGTTTAAAGTCATTTCTGTGCCTGAAACGTGTCAAAATTGAAGCTTTTGAGTAAGCAAAACTCTGTAAAAATGGCAATTTTGGTCACTGTGAGAGTTTAAAAAGTGGTTATTCAACATGAGGCACGATCCAATTGACATTTTGAATCATTTTTGGTACAGTCCAAAAAATCAATTTTCGGCTGAAAAACGATGACTCCGGACATGTCGAACATTCCCAAAATGGTCTATAATGATGAAATTTTAACATTTAATCTTTTGACTCTAAATGACTGTTGGATGTGAATTATGACTTTTTCAACTAAAATAAGTGTGTTTAAAGTCATTTCTGTGCCTGAAACGGGTCAAAATTGAAGCTTTTGAGTAAGCAAAACTCTGTAAAAATGGCAATTTTGGTCACTGTGAGAGTTTAAAAAGTGGTTATTCAACATGAGGCACGATCCAATTGACATTTTGAATCATTTTTGGTACAGTCCAAAAAATCAATTTTCGGCTGAAAAACGATGACTCCGGACATGTCGAACGTTCCCAAAATGGTCTATAATGATGAAATTTTAACATTTAATCTTTTGACTCTAAATGACTGTTGGATGTGAATTATGACTTTTTCAACTAAAATAAGTGTGTTTAAAATCATTTCTGTGCCTGAAACGGGTCAAAATTGAAGCTTTTGAGTAAGCAAAACTCTGTAAAAATGGCCATTTTGGTCACTTTGAGGGTTTAAAAAGTGGTTATTCAACATGAGGCACAATCCAATTGACATTTTGAATCATTTTTGGTACAGTCCAAAAAATCAATTTTCGGATGAAAAACGATGACTCCGGACATGTCGAACGTTCCCAAAATGGTCTATAATGATGAAATTTTAACATTTAATCTTTTGACTCTAAATGACTGTTGGATGTGAATTATGACTTTTTCAACTAAAATAAGTGTGTTTAAAGTCATTTCTGTGCCTGAAACGTGTCAAAATTGAAGCTTTTGAGTAAGCAAAACTCTGTAAAAATGGCAATTTTGGTCACTGTGAGAGTTTAAAAAGTGGTTATTCAACATGAGGCACGATCCAATTGACATTTTGAATCATTTTTGGTACAGTCCAAAAAATCAATTTTCGGCTGAAAAACGATGACTCCGGACATGTCGAACATTCCCAAAATGGTCTATAATGATGAAATTTTAACATTTAATCTTTTGACTCTAAATGACTGTTGGATGTGAATTATGACTTTTTCAACTAAAATAAGTGTGTTTAAAGTCATTTCTGTGCCTGAAACGGGTCAAAATTGAAGCTTTTGAGTAAGCAAAACTCTGTAAAAATGGCAATTTTGGTCACTGTGAGGGTTTAAACAGTGGTTATTCAACATGAGGCACGATCCAATTGATATTTTGAATCATTTTTGGTACAGTCCAAAAAATCAATTTTCGGATGAAAAACGATGACTCCGGACATGTCGAATGTTCCCAAAATGGTCTTTAATGATGAAATTTTAACATTTAATCTTTTGACTCTAAATGACTGTTGGATGTGAATTATGACTTTTTCAACTAAAATAAGTGTGTTTAAAGTCATTTCTGTGCCTGAAACGGGTCAAAATTGAAGCTTTTGAGTAAGCAAAACTCTGTAAAAATTGCCATTTTGGTCACTTTGAGGGTTTAAAAAGTGGTTATTCAACATGAGGCACAATCCAATTGACATTTTGAATCATTTTTGGTACAGTCCAAAAAATCAATTTTCGGATGAAAAACGATGACTCCGGACATGTCGAACGTTCCCAAAATGGTCTATAATGATGAAATTTTAACATTTAATCTTTTGACTCTAAATGACTGTTGGATGTGAATTATGACTTTTTCAACTAAAATAAGTGTGTTTAAAATCATTTCTGTGCCTGAAACGGGTCAAAATTGAAGCTTTTGAGTAAGCAAAACTCTGTAAAAATGGCCATTTTGGTCACTTTGAGGGTTTAAAAAGTGGTTATTCAACATGAGGCACAATCCAATTGACATTTTGAATCATTTTTGGTACAGTCCAAAAAATCAATTTTCGGATGAAAAACGATGACTCCGGACATGTCGAACGTTCCCAAAATGGTCTATAATGATGAAATTTTAACATTTAATCTTTTGACTCTAAATGACTGTTGGATGTGAATTATGACTTTTTCAACTAAAATAAGTGTGTTTAAAGTCATTTCTGTGCCTGAAACGTGTCAAAATTGAAGCTTTTGAGTAAGCAAAACTCTGTAAAAATGGCAATTTTGGTCACTGTGAGAGTTTAAAAAGTGGTTATTCAACATGAGGCACGATCCAATTGACATTTTGAATCATTTTTGGTACAGTCCAAAAAATCAATTTTCGGCTGAAAAACGATGACTCCGGACATGTCGAACATTCCCAAAATGGTCTATAATGATGAAATTTTAACATTTAATCTTTTGACTCTAAATGACTGTTGGATGTGAATTATGACTTTTTCAACTAAAATAAGTGTGTTTAAAGTCATTTCTGTGCCTGAAACGGGTCAAAATTGAAGCTTTTGAGTAAGCAAAACTCTGTAAAAATGGCCATTTTGGTCACTTTGAGGGTTTAAAAAGTGTTTATTCAACATGAGGCACAATCCAATTGACATTTTGAATCATTTTTGGTACAGTCCAAAAAATCAATTTTCGGATGACAAACGATGACTCCGGACATGTCGAACGTTCCCAAAATGGTCTATAATGATGAAATTTAAACATTTAATCTTTTGACTATAAATGACTGTTGGATGTGAATTATGACTTTTTCAACTAAAATAAGTGTGTTTAAAGTCATTTCTGTGCCTGAAACGGGTCAAAATTTAAGCTTTTGAGTAAGCAAAACTCTGTAAAAATGGCAATTTTGGTCACTGTGAGAGTTTAAAAAGTGGTTATTCAACATGAGGCACGATCCAATTGACATTTTGAATCATTTTTGGTACAGTCCAAAAAATCAATTTTCGGCTGAAAAACGATGACTCCGGACATGTCGAACGTTCCCAAAATGGTCTATAATGATGAAATTTTAACATTTAATCTTTTGACTCTAAATGACTGTTGGATGTGAATTATGACTTTTTCAACTAAAATAAGTGTGTTTAAAATCATTTCTGTGCCTGAAACGGGTCAAAATTGAAGCTTTTGAGTAAGCAAAACTCTGTAAAAATGGCCATTTTGGTCACTTTGAGGGTTTAAAAAGTGGTTATTCAACATGAGGCACAATCCAATTGACATTTTGAATCATTTTTGTTACAGTCCAAAAAATCAATTTTCGGATGAAAAACGATGACTCCGGACATGTCGAACGTTCCCAAAATGGTCTATAATGATGAAATTTTAACATTTAATCTTTTGACTCTAAATGACTGTTGGATGTGAATTATGACTTTTTCAACTAAAATAAGTGTGTTTAAAGTCATTTCTGTGCCTGAAACGTGTCAAAATTGAAGCTTTTGAGTAAGCAAAACTCTGTAAAAATGGCAATTTTGGTCACTGTGAGAGTTTAAAAAGTGGTTATTCAACATGAGGCACGATCCAATTGACATTTTGAATCATTTTTGGTACAGTCCAAAAAATCAATTTTCGGCTGAAAAACGATGACTCCGGACATGTCGAACGTTCCCAAAATGGTCTATAATGATGAAATTTTAACATTTAATCTTTTGACTCTAAATGACTGTTGGATGTGAATTATGACTTTTTCAACTAAAATAAGTGTGTTTAAAATCATTTCTGTGCCTGAAACTGGTCAAAATTGAAGCTTTTGAGTAAGCAAAACTCTGTAAAAATGGCAATTTTGGTCACTGTGAGGGTTGAAAAAGTGGTTATTCAACATGAGGCATGATCCAATTGACATTTTGAATCATTTTTGGTACAGTCCAAAAAATCAATTTTCGGATGAAAAACCATGACTCCGGACATGTCGAACGTTCCCAAAATGGTCTATAATGATGAAATTTTAACATTTAATCTTTTGACTCTAAATGACTGTTGGATGTGAATTATGACTTTTTCAACTAAAATAAGTGTGTTTAAAGTCATTTCTGTGCCTAAAACGGGTCAAAATTGAAGCTTTTGAGTAAGCAAAACTCTGTAAAAATGGCAATTTTGGTCACTGTGAGGGTTTAAAAAGTGGTTATTCAACATGAGGCACGATCCAATTGACATTTTGAATAATTTTTGGTACAGTCCAAAAAATCAATTTTCGGATGAAAAACGATGACTCCGGACATGTCGAACGTTCCCTAAATGGTCTATAATGATGAAATTTTAACATTTAATCTTTTGACTCTAAATGACTGTTGGATGTGAATTATGACTTTTTCAACTAAAATAAGTGTGTTTAAAGTCATTTCTGTGCCTGAAACTAGTCAAAATTGAAGCTTTTGAGTAAGCAAAACTCTGTAAAAATGGCAATTTTGGTCACTGTGAGGGTTTAAACAGTGGTTATTCAACATGAGGCACGATCCAATTGATATTTTGAATCATTTTTGGTACAGTCCAAAAAATCAATTTTCGGATGAAAAACGATGACTCCGGACATGTCGAATGTTCCCAAAATGGTCTATAATGATGAAATTTTAACATTTAATCTTTTGACTCTAAATGACTGTTGGATGTGAATTATGACTTTTTCAACTAAAATAAGTGTGTTTAAAGTCATTTCTGTGCCTGAAACGGGTCAAAATTGATGCTTTTGAGTAAGCAAAACTCTGTAAAAATGGCCATTTTGGTCACTTTGAGGGTTTAAAAAGTGGTTATTCAACATGAGGCACAATCCAATTGACATTTTGAATCATTTTTGGTACAGTCCAAAAAATCAATTTTCGGATGAAAAACGATGACTCCGGACATGTCGAACGTTCCCAAAATGGTCTATAATGATGAAATTTTAACATTTAATCTTTTGACTCTAAATGACTGTTGGATGTGAATTATGACTTTTTCAACTAAAATAAGTGTGTTTAAAGTCATTTCTGTGCCTGAAACGGGTCAAAATTGAAGCTTTTGAGTAAGCAAAACTCTGTAAAAATGGCAATTTTGGTCACTGTGAGAGTTTAAAAAGTGGTTATTCAACATGAGGCACGATCCAATTGACATTTTGAATCATTTTTGGTACAGTCCAAAAAATCAATTTTCGGCTGAAAAACGATGACTCCGGACATGTCGAACGTTCCCAAAATGGTCTATAATGATGAAATTTTAACATTTAATCTTTTGACTCTAAATGACTGTTGGATGTGAATTATGACTTTTTCAACTAAAATAAGTGTGTTTAAAATCATTTCTGTGCCTGAAACGGGTCAAAATTGAAGCTTTTGAGTAAGCAAAACTCTGTAAAAATGGCAATTTTGGTCACTGTGAAGGTTTAAAAAGTGGTTATTCAACATGAGGCATGATCCAATTGACATTTTGAATCATTTTTGGTACAGTCCAAAAAATCAATTTTCGGATGAAAAACGATGACTCCGGACATGTCAAACGTTCCCAAAATGGTCTATAATGATGAAATTTTAACATTTAATCTTTTGACTCTAAATGACTGTTGGATGTGAATTATGACTTTTTCAACTAAAATAAGTGTGTTTAAAGTCATTTCTGTGCCTGAAACGTGTCAAAATTGAAGCTTTTGAGTAAGCAAAACTCTGTAAAAATGGCAATTTTGGTCACTGTGAGAGTTTAAAAAGTGGTTATTCAACATGAGGCACGATCCAATTGACATTTTGAATCATTTTTGGTACAGTCCAAAAAATCAATTTTCGGCTGAAAAACGATGACTCCGGACATGTCGAACGTTCCCAAAATGGTCTATAATGATGAAATTTTAACATTTAATCTTTTGACTCTAAATGACTGTTGGATGTGAATTATGACTTTTTCAACTAAAATAAGTGTGTTTAAAATCATTTCTGTGCCTGAAACGGGTCAAAATTGAAGCTTTTGAGTAAGCAAAACTCTGTAAAAATGGCAATTTTGGTCACTGTGAGGGTTTAAAAAGTGGTTATTCAACATGAGGCATGATCCAATTGACATTTTGAATCATTTTTGGTACAGTCCAAAAAATCAATTTTCGGATGAAAAACCATGACTCCGGACATGTCGAACGTTCCCAAAATGGTCTATAATGATGAAATTTTAACATTTAATCTTTTGACTCTAAATGACTGTTGGATGTGAATTATGACTTTTTCAACTAAAATAAGTGTGTTTAAAGTCATTTCTGTGCCTGAAACGGGTCAAAATTGAAGCTTTTGAATAAGCAAAACTCTGTTAAAATGGCAATTTTGGTCACTGTGAGGGTTTAAAAAGTGGTTATTCAACATGAGGCACGATCCAATTGACATTTTGAATCATTTTTGGTACAGTCCAAAAAATCAATTTTCGGATGAAAAACGATGACTCCGGACATGTCAAACGTTCCCAAAATGGTCTATAATGATGAAATTTTAACATTTAATCTTTTGACTCTAAATGACTGTTGGATGTGAATTATGACTTTTTCAACTAAATAAGTGTGTTTAAAGTCATTTCTGTGCCTGAAATGGGTCAAAATTGAAGCTTTTGAGTAAGCAAAACTCTGTAAAAATGGCAATTTTGGTCACTGTGAGGGTTTAAAAAGTGGTTATTCAACATGAGGCACGATCCAATTGACATTTTGAATAATTTTTGGTACAGTCCAAAAAATCAATTTTCGGATGAAAAACGATGACTCCGGACATGTCGAACATTACCAAAATGGTCTATAATGATGAAATTTTAACATTTAATCTTTTGACTCTAAATGACTGTTGGATGTGAATTATGACTTTTTCAACTAAAATAAGTGTGTTTAAAGTCATTTCTGTGCCTGAAACGGGTCAAAATTGAAGCTTTTGAGTAAGCAAAACTCTGTAAAAATGGCAATTTTGGTCACTGTGAGGGTTTAAACAGTGGTTATTCAACATGAGGCATGATCCAATTGACATTTTGAATTATTTTTGGTACAGTCCAAAAAATCAATTTTCGGATGAAAAACGATGACTCCGGACATGTCGAACGTTCCCTAAATGGTCTATAATGATGACATTTTAACATTTAATCTTTTGACTCTAAATGACTGTTGGATGTGAATAATGACTTTTTCAACTAAAATAAGTGTGTTTAAAGTCATTTCTGTGACTGAAACGGGTCAAAATTGAAGCTTTTGAGTAAGCAAAACTCTGTAAAAATGGCCATTTTGGTCACTTTGAGGGTTTAAAAAGTGGTTATTCAACATGAGGCACGATCCAATTGACATTTTGAATAATTTTTGGTACAGTCCAAAAAATCAATTTTCGGATGAAAAACGATGACTCCGGACATGTCGAACGTTCCCAAAATGGTCTATAATGATGAAATTTTAACATTTAATCTTTTGACTCTAAATGACTGTTGGATGTGAATTATGACTTTTTCAACTAAAATAAGTGTGTTTAAAGTCATTTCTGTGCCTGAAACTGGTCAAAATTGAAGCTTTTGAGAAAGCAAAACTCTGTAAAAATGGCAATTTTGGTCACTGTGAGGGTTTAAACAGTGGTTATTCAACATGAGGCACGATCCAATTGACATATTTGAATAATTTTTGGTACAGTCCAAAAAATCAATTTTCGGATGAAAAACGATGACTCCGGACATGTCGAACGTTCCCAAAATGGTCTATAATGATGAAATTTTAACATTTAATCTTTTGACTCTAAATGACTGTTGGATGTGAATTATGACTTTTTCAACTAAAATAAGTGTGTTTAAAGTCATTTCTGTGCCTGAAACGGGTCAAAATTGAAGCTTTTGAGTAAGCAAAACTCTGTAAAAATGGCCATTTTGGTCACTTTGAGGGTTTAAAAAGTGGTTATTCAACATGAGGCACAATCCAATTGACATTTTGAATCATTTTTGTTACAGTCCAAAAAATCAATTTTCGGATGAAAAACGATGACTCCGGACATGTCGAACGTTCCCAAAATGGTCTATAATGATGAAATTTTAACATTTAATCTTTTGACTCTAAATGACTGTTGGATGTGAATTATGACTTTTTCAACTAAAATAAGTGTGTTTAAAGTCATTTCTGTGCCTGAAACGTGTCAAAATTGAAGCTTTTGAGTAAGCAAAACTCTGTAAAAATGGCAATTTTGGTCACTGTGAGAGTTTAAAAAGTGGTTATTCAACATGAGGCACGATCCAATTGACATTTTGAATCATTTTTGGTACAGTCCAAAAAATCAATTTTCGGCTGAAAAACGATGACTCCGGACATGTCGAACGTTCCCAAAATGGTCTATAATGATGAAATTTTAACATTTAATCTTTTGACTCTAAATGACTGTTGGATGTGAATTATGACTTTTTCAACTAAAATAAGTGTGTTTAAAATCATTTCTGTGCCTGAAACGGGTCAAAATTGAAGCTTTTGAGTAAGCAAAACTCTGTAAAAATGGCAATTTTGGTCACTGTGAGGGTTTAAAAAGTGGTTATTCAACATGAGGCATGATCCAATTGACATTTTGAATCATTTTTGGTACAGTCCAAAAAATCAATTTTCGGATGAAAAACGATGACTCCGGACATGTCGAACGTTCCCTAAATGGTCTATAATGATGAAATTTTAACATTTAATCTTTTGACTCTAAATGACTGTTGGATGTGAATTATGACTTTTTCAACTAAAATAAGTGTGTTTAAAGTCATTTCTGTGCCTGAAACTAGTCAAAATTGAAGCTTTTGAGTAAGCAAAACTCTGTAAAAATGGCAATTTTGGTCACTGTGAGGGTTTAAACAGTGGTTATTCAACATGAGGCACGATCCAATTGATATTTTGAATCATTTTTGGTACAGTCCAAAAAATCAATTTTCGGATGAAAAACGATGACTCCGGACATGTCGAATGTTCCCAAAATGGTCTATAATGATGAAATTTTAACATTTAATCTTTTGACTCTAAATGACTGTTGGATGTGAATTATGACTTTTTCAACTAAAATAAGTGTGTTTAAAGTCATTTCTGTGCCTGAAACTAGTCAAAATTGAAGCTTTTGAGTAAGCAAAACTCTGTAAAAATGGCAATTTTGGTCACTGTGAGGGTTTAAACAGTGGTTATTCAACATGAGGCACGATCCAATTGATATTTTGAATCATTTTTGGTACAGTCCAAAAAATCAATTTTCGGATGAAAAACGATGACTCCGGACATGTCGAATGTTCCCAAAATGGTCTATAATGATGAAATTTTAACATTTAATCTTTTGACTCTAAATGACTGTTGGATGTGAATTATGACTTTTTCAACTAAAATAAGTGTGTTTAAAGTCATTTCTGTGCCTGAAACGGGTCAAAATTGATGCTTTTGAGTAAGCAAAACTCTGTAAAAATGGCCATTTTGGTCACTTTGAGGGTTTAAAAAGTGGTTATTCAACATGAGGCACAATCCAATTGACATTTTGAATCATTTTTGGTACAGTCCAAAAAATCAATTTTCGGATGAAAAACGATGACTCCGGACATGTCGAACGTTCCCAAAATGGTCTATAATGATGAAATTTTAACATTTAATCTTTTGACTCTAAATGACTGTTGGATGTGAATTATGACTTTTTCAACTAAAATAAGTGTGTTTAAAGTCATTTCTGTGCCTGAAACGGGTCAAAATTGAAGCTTTTGAGTAAGCAAAACTCTGTAAAAATGGCAATTTTGGTCACTGTGAGAGTTTAAAAAGTGGTTATTCAACATGAGGCACGATCCAATTGACATTTTGAATCATTTTTGGTACAGTCCAAAAAATCAATTTTCGGCTGAAAAACGATGACTCCGGACATGTCGAACGTTCCCAAAATGGTCTATAATGATGAAATTTTAACATTTAATCTTTTGACTCTAAATGACTGTTGGATGTGAATTATGACTTTTTCAACTAAAATAAGTGTGTTTAAAATCATTTCTGTGCCTGAAACGGGTCAAAATTGAAGCTTTTGAGTAAGCAAAACTCTGTAAAAATGGCAATTTTGGTCACTGTGAAGGTTTAAAAAGTGGTTATTCAACATGAGGCATGATCCAATTGACATTTTGAATCATTTTTGGTACAGTCCAAAAAATCAATTTTCGGATGAAAAACGATGACTCCGGACATGTCAAACGTTCCCAAAATGGTCTATAATGATGAAATTTTAACATTTAATCTTTTGACTCTAAATGACTGTTGGATGTGAATTATGACTTTTTCAACTAAAATAAGTGTGTTTAAAGTCATTTCTGTGCCTGAAACGTGTCAAAATTGAAGCTTTTGAGTAAGCAAAACTCTGTAAAAATGGCAATTTTGGTCACTGTGAGAGTTTAAAAAGTGGTTATTCAACATGAGGCACGATCCAATTGACATTTTGAATCATTTTTGGTACAGTCCAAAAAATCAATTTTCGGCTGAAAAACGATGACTCCGGACATGTCGAACGTTCCCAAAATGGTCTATAATGATGAAATTTTAACATTTAATCTTTTGACTCTAAATGACTGTTGGATGTGAATTATGACTTTTTCAACTAAAATAAGTGTGTTTAAAATCATTTCTGTGCCTGAAACGGGTCAAAATTGAAGCTTTTGAGTAAGCAAAACTCTGTAAAAATGGCAATTTTGGTCACTGTGAGGGTTTAAAAAGTGGTTATTCAACATGAGGCATGATCCAATTGACATTTTGAATCATTTTTGGTACAGTCCAAAAAATCAATTTTCGGATGAAAAACCATGACTCCGGACATGTCGAACGTTCCCAAAATGGTCTATAATGATGAAATTTTAACATTTAATCTTTTGACTCTAAATGACTGTTGGATGTGAATTATGACTTTTTCAACTAAAATAAGTGTGTTTAAAGTCATTTCTGTGCCTGAAACGGGTCAAAATTGAAGCTTTTGAGTAAGCAAAACTCTGTTAAAATGGCAATTTTGGTCACTGTGAGGGTTTAAAAAGTGGTTATTCAACATGAGGCACGATCCAATTGACATTTTGAATCATTTTTGGTACAGTCCAAAAAATCAATTTTCGGATGAAAAACGATGACTCCGGACATGTCAAACGTTCCCAAAATGGTCTATAATGATGAAATTTTAACATTTAATCTTTTGACTCTAAATGACTGTTGGATGTGAATTATGACTTTTTCAACTAAATAAGTGTGTTTAAAGTCATTTCTGTGCCTGAAATGGGTCAAAATTGAAGCTTTTGAGTAAGCAAAACTCTGTAAAAATGGCAATTTTGGTCACTGTGAGGGTTTAAAAAGTGGTTATTCAACATGAGGCACGATCCAATTGACATTTTGAATAATTTTTGGTACAGTCCAAAAAATCAATTTTCGGATGAAAAACGATGACTCCGGACATGTCGAACATTACCAAAATGGTCTATAATGATGACATTTTAACATTTAATCTTTTGACTCTAAATGACTGTTGGATGTGAATTATGACTTTTTCAACTAAAATAAGTGTGTTTAAAGTCATTTCTGTGCCTGAAACGGGTCAAAATTGAAGCTTTTGAGTAAGCAAAACTCTGTAAAAATGGCAATTTTGGTCACTGTGAGGGTTTAAAAAGTGGTTATTCAACATGAGGCACGATCCAATTGACATTTTGAATAATTTTTGGTACAGTCCAAAAAATCAATTTTCGGATGAAAAACGATGACTCCGGACATGTCGAACGTTCCCAAAATGGTCTATAATGATGAAATTTTAACATTTAATCTTTTGACTCTAAATGACTGTTGGATGTGAATTATGACTTTTTCAACTAAAATAAGTGTGTTTAAAGTCATTTCTGTGCCTGAAACGGGTCAAAATTGAAGCTTTTGAGTAAGCAAAACTCTGTTAAAATGGCAATTTTGGTCACTGTGAGGGTTTAAAAAGTGGTTATTCAACATGAGGCACGATCCAATTGACATTTTGAATCATTTTTGGTACAGTCCAAAAAATCAATTTTCGGATGAAAAACGATGACTCCGGACATGTCGAACGTTCCCAAAATGGTCTATAATGATGAAATTTTAACATTTAATCTTTTGACTCTAAATGACTGTTGGATGTGAATTATGACTTTTTCAACTAAATAAGTGTGTTTAAAGTCATTTCTGTGCCTGAAATGGGTCAAAATTGAAGCTTTTGAGTAAGCAAAACTCTGTAAAAATGGCAATTTTGGTCACTGTGAGGGTTTAAAAAGTGGTTATTCAACATGAGGCACGATCCAATTGACATTTTGAATAATTTTTGGTACAGTCCAAAAAATCAATTTTCGGATGAAAAACGATGACTCCGGACATGTCGAACATTACCAAAATGGTCTATAATGATGAAATTTTAACATTTAATCTTTTGACTCTAAATGACTGTTGGATGTGAATTATGACTTTTTCAACTAAAATAAGTGTGTTTAAAGTCATTTCTGTGCCTGAAACGGGTCAAAATTGAAGCTTTTGAGTAAGCAAAACTCTATAAAAATGGCAATTTTGGTCACTGTGAGGGTTTAAACAGTGGTTATTCAACATGAGGCATGATCCAATTGACATTTTGAATTATTTTTGGTACAGTCCAAAAAATCAATTTTCGGATGAAAAACGATGACTCCGGACATGTCGAACGTTCCCTAAATGGTCTATAATGATGACATTTTAACATTTAATCTTTTGACTCTAAATGACTGTTGGATGTGAATAATTACTTTTTCAACTAAAATAAGTGTGTTTAAAGTCATTTCTGTGACTGAAACGGGTCAAAATTGAAGCTTTTGAGTAAGCAAAGCTCTGTAAAAATGGCCATTTTGGTCACTTTGAGGGTTTAAAAAGTGGTTATTCAACATGAGGCACGATCCAATTGACATTTTGAATACTTTTTGGTACAGTCCAAAAAATCAATTTTCGGATGAAAAACGATGACTCCGGACATGTCGAACGTTCCCAAAATGGTCTATAATGATGAAATTTTAACATTTAATCTTTTGACTCTAAATGACTGTTGGATGTGAATTATGACTTTTTCAACTAAAATAAGTGTGTTTAAAGTCATTTCTGTGCCTGAAACTGGTCAAAATTGAAGCTTTTGAGTAAGCAAAACTCTGTAAAAATGGCAATTTTGGTCACTGTGAGGGTTTAAACAGTGGTTATTCAACATGAGGCACGATCCAATTGACATATTTGAATAATTTTTGGTACAGTCCAAAAAATCAATTTTCGGATGAAAAACGATGACTCCGGACATGTCGAACGTTCCCAAAATGGTCTATAATGATGAAATTTTAACATTTAATCTTTTGACTCTAAATGACTGTTGGATGTGAATTATGACTTTTTCAACTAAAATAAGTGTGTTTAAAGTCATTTCTGTGCCTGAAACGGGTCAAAATTGAAGCTTTTGAGTAAGCAAAACTCTGTAAAAATGGCCATTTTGGTCACTTTGAGGGTTTAAAAAGTGGTTATTCAACATGAGGCACAATCCAATTGACATTTTGAATCATTTTTGTTACAGTCCAAAAAATCAATTTTCGGATGAAAAACGATGACTCCGGACATGTCGAACGTTCCCAAAATGGTCTATAATGATGAAATTTTAACATTTAATCTTTTGACTCTAAATGACTGTTGGATGTGAATTATGACTTTTTCAACTAAAATAAGTGTGTTTAAAGTCATTTCTGTGCCTGAAACGTGTCAAAATTGAAGCTTTTGAGTAAGCAAAACTCTGTAAAAATGGCAATTTTGGTCACTGTGAGAGTTTAAAAAGTGGTTATTCAACATGAGGCACGATCCAATTGACATTTTGAATCATTTTTGGTACAGTCCAAAAAATCAATTTTCGGCTGAAAAACGATGACTCCGGACATGTCGAACGTTCCCAAAATGGTCTATAATGATGAAATTTTAACATTTAATCTTTTGACTCTAAATGACTGTTGGATGTGAATTATGACTTTTTCAACTAAAATAAGTGTGTTTAAAATCATTTCTGTGCCTGAAACGGGTCAAAATTGAAGCTTTTGAGTAAGCAAAACTCTGTAAAAATGGCAATTTTGGTCACTGTGAGGGTTTAAAAAGTGGTTATTCAACATGAGGCATGATCCAATTGACATTTTGAATCATTTTTGGTACAGTCCAAAAAATTCAATTTTCGGATGAAAAACCATGACTCCGGACATGTCGAACGTTCCCAAAATGGTCTATAATGATGAAATTTTAACATTTAATCTTTTGACTCTAAATGACTGTTGGATGTGAATTATGACTTTTTCAACTAAAATAAGTGTGTTTAAAGTCATTTCTGTGCCTGAAACGGGTCAAAATTGAAGCTTTTGAGTAAGCAAAACTCTGTAAAAATGGCAATTTTGGTCACTGTGAGGGTTTAAAAAGTGGCTATTCAACATGAGGCACGATCCAATTGACATTTTGAATAATTTTTGGTACAGTCCAAAAAATCAATTTTCGGATGAAAAACGATGACTCCGGACATGTCGAACGTTCCCTAAATGGTCTCTAATGATGAAATTTTAACATTTAATCTTTTGACTCTAAATGACTGTTGGATGTGAATTATGACTTTTTCAACTAAAATAAGTGTGTTTAAAGTCATTTCTGTGCCTGAAACTAGTCAAAATTGAAGCTTTTGAGTAAGCAAAACTCTGTAAAAATGGCAATTTTGGTCACTGTGAGGGTTTAAACAGTGGTTATTCAACATGAGGCACGATCCAATTGATATTTTGAATCATTTTTGGTACAGTCCAAAAAATCAATTTTCGGATGAAAAACGATGACTCCGGACATGTCGAATGTTCCCAAAATGGTCTATAATGATGAAATGTTAACATTTAATCTTTTGACTCTAAATGACTGTTGGATGTGAATTATGACTTTTTCAACTAAAATAAGTGTGTTTAAAGTCATTTCTGTGCCTGAAACGGGTCAAAATTGATGCTTTTGAGTAAGCAAAACTCTGTAAAAATGGCCATTTTGGTCACTTTGAGGGTTTAAAAAGTGGTTATTCAACATGAGGCACAATCCAATTGACATTTTCAATCATTTTTGGTACAGTCCAAAAAATCAATTTTCGGATGAAAAACGATGACTCCGGACATGTCGAACGTTCCCAAAATGGTCTATAATGATGAAATTTTAACATTTAATCTTTTGACTCTAAATGACTGTTGGATGTGAATTATGACTTTTTCAACTAAAATAAGTGTGTTTAAAGTCATTTCTGTGCCTGAAACGGGTCAAAATTGAAGCTTTTGAGTAAGCAAAACTCGGTAAAAATGGCAATTTTGGTCACTGTGAGAGTTTAAAAAGTGGTTATTCAACATGAGGCACGATCCAATTGACATTTTGAATCATTTTTGGTACAGTCCAAAAAATCAATTTTCGGCTGAAAAACGATGACTCCGGACATGTCGAACGTTCCCAAAATGGTCTATAATGATGAAATTTTAACATTTAATCTTTTGACTCTAAATGACTGTTGGATGTGAATTATGACTTTTTCAACTAAAATAAGTGTGTTTAAAGTCATTTCTGTGCCTGAAACGGGTCAAAATTGAAGCTTTTGAGTAAGCAAAACTCTGTAAAAATGGCAATTTTGGTCACTGTGAGAGTTTAAAAAGTGGTTATTCAACATGAGGCACGATCCAATTGACATTTTGAATCATTTTTGGTACAGTCCAAAAAATCAATTTTCGGCTGAAAAACGATGACTCCGGACATGTCGAACGTTCCCAAAATGGTCTATAATGATGAAATTTTAACATTTAATCTTTTGACTCTAAATGACTGTTGGATGTGAATTATGACTTTTTCAACTAAAATAAGTGTGTTTAAAATCATTTCTGTGCCTGAAACGGGTCAAAATTGAAGCTTTTGAGTAAGCAAAACTCTGTAAAAATGGCCATTTTGGTCACTTTGAGGGTTTAAAAAGTGGTTATTCAACATGAGGCACAATCCAATTGACATTTTGAATCATTTTTGGTACAGTCCAAAAAATCAATTTTCGGATGAAAAACGATGACTCCGGACATGTCGAACGTTCCCAAAATGGTCTATAATGATGAAATTTTAACATTTAATCTTTTGACTCTAAATGACTGTTGGATGTGAATTATGACTTTTTCAACTAAAATAAGTGTGTTTAAAGTCATTTCTGTGCCTGAAACGTGTCAAAATTGAAGCTTTTGAGTAAGCAAAACTCTGTAAAAATGGCAATTTTGGTCACTGTGAGAGTTTAAAAAGTGGTTATTCAACATGAGGCACGATCCAATTGACATTTTGAATCATTTTTGGTACAGTCCAAAAAATCAATTTTCGGCTGAAAAACGATGACTCCGGACATGTCGAACGTTCCCAAAATGGTCTATAATGATGAAATTGTAACATTTAATCTTTTGACTCTAAATGACTGTTGGATGTGAATTATGACTTTTTCAACTAAAATAAGTGTGTTTAAAATCATTTCTGTGCCTGAAACGGGTCAAAATTGAAGCTTTTGAGTAAGCAAAACTCTGTAAAAATGGCAATTTTGGTCACTGTGAGGGTTTAAAAAGTGGTTATTCAACATGAGGCATGATCCAATTGACATTTTGAATCATTTCTGGTACAGTCCAAAAAATCAATTTTCGGATGAAAAACCATGACTCCGGACATGTCGAACGTTCCCAAAATGGTCTATAATGATGAAATTTTAACATTTAATCTTTTGACTCTAAATGACTGTTGGATGTGAATTATGACTTTTTCAACTAAAATAAGTGTGTTTAAAGTCATTTCTGTGCCTGAAACGGGTCAAAATTGAAGCTTTTGAGTAAGCAAAACTCTGTAAAAATGGCAATTTTGGTCACTGTGAGGGTTTAAAAAGTGGTTATTCAACATGAGGCACGATCCAATTGACATTTTGAATCATTTTTGGTACAGTCCAAAAAATCAATTTTCGGATGAAAAACGATGACTCCGGACATGTCAAACGTTCCCAAAATGGTCTATAATGATGAAATTTTAACATTTATTCTTTTGACTCTAAATGACTGTTGGATGTGAATTATGACTTTTTCAACTAAATAAGTGTGTTTAAAGTCATTTCTGTGCCTGAAATGGGTCAAAATTGAAGCTTTTGAGTAAGCAAAACTCTGTAAAAATGGCAATTTTGGTCACTGTGAGGGTTTAAAAAGTGGTTATTCAACATGAGGCACGATCCAATTGACATTTTGAATAATTTTTGGTACAGTCCAAAAAATCAATTTTCGGATGAAAAACGATGACTCCGGACATGTCGAACGTTACCAAAATGGTCTATAATGATGAAATTTTAACATTTAATCTTTTGACTCTAAATGACTGTTGGATGTGAATTATGACTTTTTCAACTAAAATAAGTGTGTTTAAAGTCATTTCTGTGCCTGAAACGGGTCAAAATTGAAGCTTTTGAGTAAGCAAAACTCTGTTAAAATGGCAATTTTGGTCACTGTGAGGGTTTAAAAAGTGGTTATTCAACATGAGGCACGATCCAATTGACATTTTGAATCATTTTTGGTACAGTCCAAAAAATCAATTTTCGGATGAAAAACGATGACTCCGGACATGTCAAACGTTCCCAAAATGGTCTATAATGATGAAATTTTAACATTTAATCTTTTGACTCTAAATGACTGTTGGATGTGAATTATGACTTTTTCAACTAAATAAGTGTGTTTAAAGTCATTTCTGTGCCTGAAATGGGTCAAAATTGAAGCTTTTGAGTAAGCAAAACTCTGTAAAAATGGCAATTTTGGTCACTGTGAGGGTTTAAAAAGTGGTTATTCAACATGAGGCACGATCCAATTGACATTTTGAATAATTTTTGGTACAGTCCAAAAAATCAATTTTCGGATGAAAAACGATGACTCCGGACATGTCGAACATTACCAAAATGGTCTATAATGATGAAATTTTAACATTTAATCTTTTGACTCTAAATGACTGTTGGATGTGAATTATGACTTTTTCAACTAAAATAAGTGTGTTTAAAGTCATTTCTGTGCCTGAAACGGGTCAAAATTGAAGCTTTTGAGTAAGCAAAACTCTGTAAAAATGGCAATTTTGGTCACTGTGAGGGTTTAAACAGTGGTTATTCAACATGAGGCATGATCCAATTGACATTTTGAATTATTTTTGGTACAGTCCAAAAAATCAATTTTCGGATGAAAAACGATGACTCCGGACATGTCGAACGTTCCCTAAATGGTCTATAATGATGACATTTTAACATTTAATCTTTTGACTCTAAATGACTGTTGGATGTGAATAATGACTTTTTCAACTAAAATAAGTGTGTTTAAAGTCATTTCTGTGACTGAAACGGGTCAAAATTGAAGCTTTTGAGTAAGCAAAACTCTGTAAAAATGGCCATTTTGGTCACTTTGAGGGTTTAAAAAGTGGTTATTCAACATGAGGCACGATCCAATTGACATTTTGAATAATTTTTGGTACAGTCCAAAAAATCAATTTTCGGATGAAAAACGATGACTCCGGACATGTCGAACGTTCCCAAAATGGTCTATAATGATGAAATTTTAACATTTAATCTTTTGACTCTAAATGACTGTTGGATGTGAATTATGACTTTTTCAACTAAAATAAGTGTGTTTAAAGTCATTTCTGTGCCTGAAACTGGTCAAAATTGAAGCTTTTGAGTAAGCAAAACTCTGTAAAAATGGCAATTTTGGTCACTGTGAGGGTTTAAACAGTGGTTATTCAACATGAGGCACGATCCAATTGACATATTTGAATAATTTTTGGTACAGTCCAAAAAATGAATTTTCGGATGAAAAACGATGACTCCGGACATGTCGAACGTTCCCAAAATGGTCTATAATGATGAAATTTTAACATTTAATCTTTTGACTCTAAATGACTGTTGGATGTGAATTATGACTTTTTCAACTAAAATAAGTGTGTTTAAAGTCATTTCTGTGCCTGAAACGGGTCAAAATTGAAGCTTTTGAGTAAGCAAAACTCTGTAAAAATGGCCATTTTGGTCACTTTGAGGGTTTAAAAAGTGGTTATTCAACATGAGGCACAATCCAATTGACATTTTGAATCATTTTTGTTACAGTCCAAAAAATCAATTTTCGGATGAAAAACGATGACTCCGGACATGTCGAACGTTCCCAAAATGGTCTATAATGATGAAATTTTAACATTTAATCTTTTGACTCTAAATGACTGTTGGATGTGAATTATGACTTTTTCAACTAAAATAAGTGTGTTTAAAGTCATTTCTGTGCCTGAAACTGGTCAAAATTGAAGCTTTTGAGTAAGCAAAACTCTGTAAAAATGGCAATTTTGGTCACTGTGAGAGTTTAAAAAGTGGTTATTCAACATGAGGCACGATCCAATTGACATTTTGAATCATTTTTGGTACAGTCCAAAAAATCAATTTTCGGCTGAAAAACGATGACTCCGGACATGTCGAACGTTCCCAAAATGGTCTATAATGATGAAATTTTAACATTTAATCTTTTGACTCTAAATGACTGTTGGATGTGAATTATGACTTTTTCAACTAAAATAAGTGTGTTTAAAATCATTTCTGTGCCTGAAACGGGTCAAAATTGAAGCTTTTGAGTAAGCAAAACTCTGTAAAAATGGCAATTTTGGTCACTGTGAGGGTTTAAAAAGTGGTTATTCAACATGAGGCATGATCCAATTGACATTTTGAATCATTTTTGGTACAGTCCAAAAAATTCAATTTTCGGATGAAAAACCATGACTCCGGACATGTCGAACGTTCCCAAAATGGTCTATAATGATGAAATTTTAACATTTAATCTTTTGACTCTAAATGACTGTTGGATGTGAATTATGACTTTTTCAACTAAAATAAGTGTGTTTAAAGTCATTTCTGTGCCTGAAACGGGTCAAAATTGAAGCTTTTGAGTAAGCAAAACTCTGTAAAAATGGCAATTTTGGTCACTGTGAGGGTTTAAAAAGTGGCTATTCAACATGAGGCACGATCCAATTGACATTTTGAATAATTTTTGGTACAGTCCAAAAAATCAATTTTCGGATGAAAAACGATGACTCCGGACATGTCGAACGTTCCCTAAATGGTCTCTAATGATGAAATTTTAACATTTAATCTTTTGACTCTAAATGACTGTTGGATGTGAATTATGACTTTTTCAACTAAAATAAGTGTGTTTAAAGTCATTTCTGTGCCTGAAACTAGTCAAAATTGAAGCTTTTGAGTAAGCAAAACTCTGTAAAAATGGCAATTTTGGTCACTGTGAGGGTTTAAACAGTGGTTATTCAACATGAGGCACGATCCAATTGATATTTTGAATCATTTTTGGTACAGTCCAAAAAATCAATTTTCGGATGAAAAACGATGACTCCGGACATGTCGAATGTTCCCAAAATGGTCTATAATGATGAAATGTTAACATTTAATCTTTTGACTCTAAATGACTGTTGGATGTGAATTATGACTTTTTCAACTAAAATAAGTGTGTTTAAAGTCATTTCTGTGCCTGAAACGGGTCAAAATTGATGCTTTTGAGTAAGCAAAACTCTGTAAAAATGGCCATTTTGGTCACTTTGAGGGTTTAAAAAGTGGTTATTCAACATGAGGCACAATCCAATTGACATTTTCAATCATTTTTGGTACAGTCCAAAAAATCAATTTTCGGATGAAAAACGATGACTCCGGACATGTCGAACGTTCCCAAAATGGTCTATAATGATGAAATTTTAACATTTAATCTTTTGACTCTAAATGACTGTTGGATGTGAATTATGACTTTTTCAACTAAAATAAGTGTGTTTAAAGTCATTTCTGTGCCTGAAACGGGTCAAAATTGAAGCTTTTGAGTAAGCAAAACTCGGTAAAAATGGCAATTTTGGTCACTGTGAGAGTTTAAAAAGTGGTTATTCAACATGAGGCACGATCCAATTGACATTTTGAATCATTTTTGGTACAGTCCAAAAAATCAATTTTCGGCTGAAAAACGATGACTCCGGACATGTCGAACGTTCCCAAAATGGTCTATAATGATGAAATTTTAACATTTAATCTTTTGACTCTAAATGACTGTTGGATGTGAATTATGACTTTTTCAACTAAAATAAGTGTGTTTAAAGTCATTTCTGTGCCTGAAACGGGTCAAAATTGAAGCTTTTGAGTAAGCAAAACTCTGTAAAAATGGCAATTTTGGTCACTGTGAGAGTTTAAAAAGTGGTTATTCAACATGAGGCACGATCCAATTGACATTTTGAATCATTTTTGGTACAGTCCAAAAAATCAATTTTCGGCTGAAAAACGATGACTCCGGACATGTCGAACGTTCCCAAAATGGTCTATAATGATGAAATTTTAACATTTAATCTTTTGACTCTAAATGACTGTTGGATGTGAATTATGACTTTTTCAACTAAAATAAGTGTGTTTAAAATCATTTCTGTGCCTGAAACGGGTCAAAATTGAAGCTTTTGAGTAAGCAAAACTCTGTAAAAATGGCCATTTTGGTCACTTTGAGGGTTTAAAAAGTGGTTATTCAACATGAGGCACAATCCAATTGACATTTTGAATCATTTTTGGTACAGTCCAAAAAATCAATTTTCGGATGAAAAACGATGACTCCGGACATGTCGAACGTTCCCAAAATGGTCTATAATGATGAAATTTTAACATTTAATCTTTTGACTCTAAATGACTGTTGGATGTGAATTATGACTTTTTCAACTAAAATAAGTGTGTTTAAAGTCATTTCTGTGCCTGAAACGTGTCAAAATTGAAGCTTTTGAGTAAGCAAAACTCTGTAAAAATGGCAATTTTGGTCACTGTGAGAGTTTAAAAAGTGGTTATTCAACATGAGGCATGATCCAATTGACATTTTGAATCATTTTTGGTACAGTCCAAAAAATCAATTTTCGGCTGAAAAACGATGACTCCGGACATGTCGAACGTTCCCAAAATGGTCTATAATGATGAAATTGTAACATTTAATCTTTTGACTCTAAATGACTGTTGGATGTGAATTATGACTTTTTCAACTAAAATAAGTGTGTTTAAAATCATTTCTGTGCCTGAAACGGGTCAAAATTGAAGCTTTTGAGTAAGCAAAACTCTGTAAAAATGGCAATTTTGGTCACTGTGAGGGTTTAAAAAGTGGTTATTCAACATGAGGCATGATCCAATTGACATTTTGAATCATTTCTGGTACAGTCCAAAAAATCAATTTTCGGATGAAAAACCATGACTCCGGACATGTCGAACGTTCCCAAAATGGTCTATAATGATGAAATTTTAACATTTAATCTTTTGACTCTAAATGACTGTTGGATGTGAATTATGACTTTTTCAACTAAAATAAGTGTGTTTAAAGTCATTTCTGTGCCTGAAACGGGTCAAAATTGAAGCTTTTGAGTAAGCAAAACTCTGTAAAAATGGCAATTTTGGTCACTGTGAGGGTTTAAAAAGTGGTTATTCAACATGAGGCACGATCCAATTGACATTTTGAATCATTTTTGGTACAGTCCAAAAAATCAATTTTCGGATGAAAAACGATGACTCCGGACATGTCAAACGTTCCCAAAATGGTCTATAATGATGAAATTTTAACATTTAATCTTTTGACTCTAAATGACTGTTGGATGTGAATTATGACTTTTTCAACTAAATAAGTGTGTTTAAAGTCATTTCTGTGCCTGAAATGGGTCAAAATTGAAGCTTTTGAGTAAGCAAAACTCTGTAAAAATGGCAATTTTGGTCACTGTGAGGGTTTAAAAAGTGGTTATTCAACATGAGGCACGATCCAATTGACATTTTGAATAATTTTTGGTACAGTCCAAAAAATCAATTTTCGGATGAAAAACGATGACTCCGGACATGTCGAACGTTACCAAAATGGTCTATAATGATGAAATTTTAACATTTAATCTTTTGACTCTAAATGACTGTTGGATGTGAATTATGACTTTTTCAACTAAAATAAGTGTGTTTAAAGTCATTTCTGTGCCTGAAACGGGTCAAAATTGAAGCTTTTGAGTAAGCAAAACTCTGTAAAAATGGCAATTTTGGTCACTGTGAGGGTTTAAACAGTGGTTATTCAACATGAGGCATGATCCAATTGACATTTTGAATTATTTTTGGTACAGTCCAAAAAATCAATTTTCGGATGAAAAACGATGACTCCGGACATGTCGAACGTTCCCTAAATGGTCTATAATGATGACATTTTAACATTTAATCTTTTGACTCTAAATGACTGTTGGATGTGAATAATGACTTTTTCAACTAAAATAAGTGTGTTTAAAGTCATTTCTGTGACTGATACGGGTCAAAATTGAAGCTTTTGAGTAAGCAAAACTCTGTAAAAATGGCCATTTTGGTCACTTTGAGGGTTTAAAAAGTGGTTATTCAACATGAGGCACGATCCAATTGACATTTTGAATAATTTTTGGTACAGTCCAAAAAATCAATTTTCGGATGAAAAACGATGACTCCGGACATGTCGAACGTTCCCAAAATGGTCTATAATGATGAAATTTTAACATTTAATCTTTTGACTCTAAATGACTGTTGGATGTGAATTATGACTTTTTCAACTAAAATAAGTGTGTTTAAAGTCATTTCTGTGCCTGAAACTGGTCAAAATTGAAGCTTTTGAGTAAGCAAAACTCTGTAAAAATGGCAATTTTGGTCACTGTGAGGGTTTAAACAGTGGTTATTCAACATGAGGCACGATCCAATTGACATATTTGAATAATTTTTGGTACAGTCCAAAAAATCAATTTTCGGATGAAAAACGATGACTCCGGACATGTCGAACGTTCCCAAAATGGTCTATAATGATGAAATTTTAACATTTAATCTTTTGACTCTAAATGACTGTTGGATGTGAATTATGACTTTTTCAACTAAAATAAGTGTGTTTAAAGTCATTTCTGTGCCTGAAACGGGTCAAAATTGAAGCTTTTGAGTAAGCAAAACTCTGTAAAAATGGCAATTTTGGTCACTGTGAGAGTTTAAAAAGTGGTTATTCAACATGAGGCACGATCCAATTGACATTTTGAATCATTTTTGGTACAGTCCAAAAAATCAATTTTCGGCTGAAAAACGATGACTCCGGACATGTCGAACGTTCCCAAAATGGTCTATAATGATGAAATTTTAACATTTAATCTTTTGACTCTAAATGACTGTTGGATGTGAATTATGACTTTTTCAACTAAAATAAGTGTGTTTAAAATCATTTCTGTGCCTGAAACGGGTCAAAATTGAAGCTTTTGAGTAAGCAAAACTCTGTAAAAATGGCAATTTTGGTCACTGTGAAGGTTTAAAAAGTGGTTATTCAACATGAGGCATGATCCAATTGACATTTTGAATCATTTTTGGTACAGTCCAAAAAATCAATTTTCGGATGAAAAACGATGACTCCGGACATGTCAAACGTTCCCAAAATGGTCTATAATGATGAAATTTTAACATTTAATCTTTTGACTCTAAATGACTGTTGGATGTGAATTATGACTTTTTCAACTAAAATAAGTGTGTTTAAAGTCATTTCTGTGCCTGAAACGTGTCAAAATTGAAGCTTTTGAGTAAGCAAAACTCTGTAAAAATGGCAATTTTGGTCACTGTGAGAGTTTAAAAAGTGGTTATTCAACATGAGGCACGATCCAATTGACATTTTGAATCATTTTTGGTACAGTCCAAAAAATCAATTTTCGGCTGAAAAACGATGACTCCGGACATGTCGAACGTTCCCAAAATGGTCTATAATGATGAAATTTTAACATTTAATCTTTTGACTCTAAATGACTGTTGGATGTGAATTATGACTTTTTCAACTAAAATAAGTGTGTTTAAAATCATTTCTGTGCCTGAAACGGGTCAAAATTGAAGCTTTTGAGTAAGCAAAACTCTGTAAAAATGGCAATTTTGGTCACTGTGAGGGTTTAAAAAGTGGTTATTCAACATGAGGCATGATCCAATTGACATTTTGAATCATTTTTGGTACAGTCCAAAAAATCAATTTTCGGATGAAAAACCATGACTCCGGACATGTCGAACGTTCCCAAAATGGTCTATAATGATGAAATTTTAACATTTAATCTTTTGACTCTAAATGACTGTTGGATGTGAATTATGACTTTTTCAACTAAAATAAGTGTGTTTAAAGTCATTTCTGTGCCTGAAACGGGTCAAAATTGAAGCTTTTGAATAAGCAAAACTCTGTTAAAATGGCAATTTTGGTCACTGTGAGGGTTTAAAAAGTGGTTATTCAACATGAGGCACGATCCAATTGACATTTTGAATCATTTTTGGTACAGTCCAAAAAATCAATTTTCGGATGAAAAACGATGACTCCGGACATGTCAAACGTTCCCAAAATGGTCTATAATGATGAAATTTTAACATTTAATCTTTTGACTCTAAATGACTGTTGGATGTGAATTATGACTTTTTCAACTAAATAAGTGTGTTTAAAGTCATTTCTGTGCCTGAAATGGGTCAAAATTGAAGCTTTTGAGTAAGCAAAACTCTGTAAAAATGGCAATTTTGGTCACTGTGAGGGTTTAAAAAGTGGTTATTCAACATGAGGCACGATCCAATTGACATTTTGAATAATTTTTGGTACAGTCCAAAAAATCAATTTTCGGATGAAAAACGATGACTCCGGACATGTCGAACATTACCAAAATGGTCTATAATGATGAAATTTTAACATTTAATCTTTTGACTCTAAATGACTGTTGGATGTGAATTATGACTTTTTCAACTAAAATAAGTGTGTTTAAAGTCATTTCTGTGCCTGAAACGGGTCAAAATTGAAGCTTTTGAGTAAGCAAAACTCTGTAAAAATGGCAATTTTGGTCACTGTGAGGGTTTAAACAGTGGTTATTCAACATGAGGCATGATCCAATTGACATTTTGAATTATTTTTGGTACAGTCCAAAAAATCAATTTTCGGATGAAAAACGATGACTCCGGACATGTCGAACGTTCCCTAAATGGTCTATAATGATGAAATTTTAACATTTAATCTTTTGACTCTAAATGACTGTTGGATGTGAATTATGACTTTTTCAACTAAAATAAGTGTGTTTAAAGTCATTTCTGTGCCTGAAACTAGTCAAAATTGAAGCTTTTGAGTAAGCAAAACTCTGTAAAAATGGCAATTTTGGTCACTGTGAGGGTTTAAACAGTGGTTATTCAACATGAGGCACGATCCAATTGATATTTTGAATCATTTTTGGTACAGTCCAAAACATCAATTTTCGGATGAAAAACGATGACTCCGGACATGTCGAATGTTCCCAAAATGGTCTATAATGATGAAATTTTAACATTTAATCTTTTGACTCTAAATGACTGTTGGATGTGAATTATGACTTTTTCAACTAAAATAAGTGTGTTTAAAGTCATTTCTGTGCCTGAAACGGGTCAAAATTGATGCTTTTGAGTAAGCAAAACTCTGTAAAAATGGCCATTTTGGTCACTTTGAGGGTTTAAAAAGTGGTTATTCAACATGAGGCACAATCCAATTGACATTTTGAATCATTTTTGGTACAGTCCAAAAAATCAATTTTCGGATGAAAAACGATGACTCCGGACATGTCGAACGTTCCCAAAATGGTCTATAATGATGAAATTTTAACATTTAATCTTTTGACTCTAAATGACTGTTGGATGTGAATTATGACTTTTTCAACTAAAATAAGTGTGTTTAAAGTCATTTCTGTGCCTGAAACGGGTCAAAATTGAAGCTTTTGAGTAAGCAAAACTCTGTAAAAATGGCAATTTTGGTCACTGTGAGAGTTTAAAAAGTGGTTATTCAACATGAGGCACGATCCAATTGACATTTTGAATCATTTTTGGTACAGTCCAAAAAATCAATTTTCGGCTGAAAAACGATGACTCCGGACATGTCGAACGTTCCCAAAATGGTCTATAATGATGAAATTTTAACATTTAATCTTTTGACTCTAAATGACTGTTGGATGTGAATTATGACTTTTTCAACTAAAATAAGTGTGTTTAAAATCATTTCTGTGCCTGAAACGGGTCAAAATTGAAGCTTTTGAGTAAGCAAAACTCTGTAAAAATGGCAATTTTGGTCACTGTGAAGGTTTAAAAAGTGGTTATTCAACATGAGGCATGATCCAATTGACATTTTGAATCATTTTTGGTACAGTCCAAAAAATCAATTTTCGGATGAAAAACGATGACTCCGGACATGTCAAACGTTCCCAAAATGGTCTATAATGATGAAATTTTAACATTTAATCTTTTGACTCTAAATGACTGTTGGATGTGAATTATGACTTTTTCAACTAAAATAAGTGTGTTTAAAGTCATTTCTGTGCCTGAAACGTGTCAAAATTGAAGCTTTTGAGTAAGCAAAACTCTGTAAAAATGGCAATTTTGGTCACTGTGAGAGATTAAAAAGTGGTTATTCAACATGAGGCACGATCCAATTGACATTTTGAATCATTTTTGGTACAGTCCAAAAAATCAATTTTCGGCTGAAAAACGATGACTCCGGACATGTCGAACGTTCCCAAAATGGTCTATAATGATGAAATTTTAACATTTAATCTTTTGACTCTAAATGACTGTTGGATGTGAATTATGACTTTTTCAACTAAAATAAGTGTGTTTAAAATCATTTCTGTGCCTGAAACGGGTCAAAATTGAAGCTTTTGAGTAAGCAAAACTCTGTAAAAATGGCAATTTTGGTCACTGTGAGGGTTTAAAAAGTGGTTATTCAACATGAGGCATGATCCAATTGACATTTTGAATCATTTTTGGTACAGTCCAAAAAATCAATTTTCGGATGAAAAACCATGACTCCGGACATGTCGAACGTTCCCAAAATGGTCTATAATGATGAAATTTTAACATTTAATCTTTTGACTCTAAATGACTGTTGGATGTGAATTATGACTTTTTCAACTAAAATAAGTGTGTTTAAAGTCATTTCTGTGCCTGAAACGGGTCAAAATTGAAGCTTTTGAGTAAGCAAAACTCTGTTAAAATGGCAATTTTGGTCACTGTGAGGGTTTAAAAAGTGGTTATTCAACATGAGGCACGATCCAATTGACATTTTGAATCATTTTTGGTACAGTCCAAAAAATCAATTTTCGGATGAAAAACGATGACTCCGGACATGTCAAACGTTCCCAAAATGGTCTATAATGATGAAATTTTAACATTTAATCTTTTGACTCTAAATGACTGTTGGATGTGAATTATGACTTTTTCAACTAAATAAGTGTGTTTAAAGTCATTTCTGTGCCTGAAATGGGTCAAAATTGAAGCTTTTGAGTAAGCAAAACTCTGTAAAAATGGCAATTTTGGTCACTGTGAGGGTTTAAAAAGTGGTTATTCAACATGAGGCACGATCCAATTGACATTTTGAATAATTTTTGGTACAGTCCAAAAAATCAATTTTCGGATGAAAAACGATGACTCCGGACATGTCGAACATTACCAAAATGGTCTATAATGATGAAATTTTAACATTTAATCTTTTGACTCTAAATGACTGTTGGATGTGAATTATGACTTTTTCAACTAAAATAAGTGTGTTTAAAGTCATTTCTGTGCCTGAAACGGGTCAAAATTGAAGCTTTTGAGTAAGCAAAACTCTGTAAAAATGGCAATTTTGGTCACTGTGAGGGTTTAAACAGTGGTTATTCAACATGAGGCATGATCCAATTGACATTTTGAATTATTTTTGGTACAGTCCAAAAAATCAATTTTCGGATGAAAAACGATGACTCCGGACATGTCGAACGTTCCCTAAATGGTCTATAATGATGACATTTTAACATTTAATCTTTTGACTCTAAATGACTGTTGGATGTGAATAATTACTTTTTCAACTAAAATAAGTGTGTTTAAAGTCATTTCTGTGACTGAAACGGGTCAAAATTGAAGCTTTTGAGTAAGCAAAGCTCTGTAAAAATGGCCATTTTGGTCACTTTGAGGGTTTAAAAAGTGGTTATTCAACATGAGGCACGATCCAATTGACATTTTGAATAATTTTTGGTACAGTCCAAAAAATCAATTTTCGGATGAAAAACGATGACTCCGGACATGTCGAACGTTCCCAAAATGGTCTATAATGATGAAATTTTAACATTTAATCTTTTGACTCTAAATGACTGTTGGATGTGAATTATGACTTTTTCAACTAAAATAAGTGTGTTTAAAGTCATTTCTGTGCCTGAAACTGGTCAAAATTGAAGCTTTTGAGTAAGCAAAACTCTGTAAAAATGGCAATTTTGGTCACTGTGAGGGTTTAAACAGTGGTTATTCAACATGAGGCACGATCCAATTGACATATTTGAATAATTTTTGGTACAGTCCAAAAAATCAATTTTCGGATGAAAAACGATGACTCCGGACATGTCGAACGTTCCCAAAATGGTCTATAATGATGAAATTTTAACATTTAATCTTTTGACTCTAAATGACTGTTGGATGTGAATTATGACTTTTTCAACTAAAATAAGTGTGTTTAAAGTCATTTCTGTGCCTGAAACGGGTCAAAATTGAAGCTTTTGAGTAAGCAAAACTCTGTAAAAATGGCCATTTTGGTCACTTTGAGGGTTTAAAAAGTGGTTATTCAACATGAGGCACAATCCAATTGACATTTTGAATCATTTTTGTTACAGTCCAAAAAATCAATTTTCGGATGAAAAACGATGACTCCGGACATGTCGAACGTTCCCAAAATGGTCTATAATGATGAAATTTTAACATTTAATCTTTTGACTCTAAATGACTGTTGGATGTGAATTATGACTTTTTCAACTAAAATAAGTGTGTTTAAAGTCATTTCTGTGCCTGAAACGTGTCAAAATTGAAGCTTTTGAGTAAGCAAAACTCTGTAAAAATGGCAATTTTGGTCACTGTGAGAGTTTAAAAAGTGGTTATTCAACATGAGGCACGATCCAATTGACATTTTGAATCATTTTTGGTACAGTCCAAAAAATCAATTTTCGGCTGAAAAACGATGACTCCGGACATGTCGAACGTTCCCAAAATGGTCTATAATGATGAAATTTTAACATTTAATCTTTTGACTCTAAATGACTGTTGGATGTGAATTATGACTTTTTCAACTAAAATAAGTGTGTTTAAAATCATTTCTGTGCCTGAAACGGGTCAAAATTGAAGCTTTTGAGTAAGCAAAACTCTGTAAAAATGGCCATTTTGGTCACTTTGAGGGTTTAAAAAGTGGTTATTCAACATGAGGCACAATCCAATTGACATTTTGAATCATTTTTGGTACAGTCCAAAAAATCAATTTTCGGATGAAAAACGATGACTCCGGACATGTCGAACGTTCCCAAAATGGTCTATAATGATGAAATTTTAACATTTAATCTTTTGACTCTAAATGACTGTTGGATGTGAATTATGACTTTTTCAACTAAAATAAGTGTGTTTAAAGTCATTTCTGTGCCTGAAACGTGTCAAAATTGAAGCTTTTGAGTAAGCAAAACTCTGTAAAAATGGCAATTTTGGTCACTGTGAGAGTTTAAAAAGTGGTTATTCAACATGAGGCACGATCCAATTGACATTTTGAATCATTTTTGGTACAGTCCAAAAAATCAATTTTCGGCTGAAAAACGATGACTCCGGACATGTCGAACATTCCCAAAATGGTCTATAATGATGAAATTTTAACATTTAATCTTTTGACTCTAAATGACTGTTGGATGTGAATTATGACTTTTTCAACTAAAATAAGTGTGTTTAAAGTCATTTCTGTGCCTGAAACGGGTCAAAATTGAAGCTTTTGAGTAAGCAAAACTCTGTAAAAATGGCAATTTTGGTCACTGTGAGGGTTTAAACAGTGGTTATTCAACATGAGGCACGATCCAATTGATATTTTGAATCATTTTTGGTACAGTCCAAAAAATCAATTTTCGGATGAAAAACGATGACTCCGGACATGTCGAATGTTCCCAAAATGGTCTTTAATGATGAAATTTTAACATTTAATCTTTTGACTCTAAATGACTGTTGGATGTGAATTATGACTTTTTCAACTAAAATAAGTGTGTTTAAAGTCATTTCTGTGCCTGAAACGGGTCAAAATTGAAGCTTTTGAGTAAGCAAAACTCTGTAAAAATTGCCATTTTGGTCACTTTGAGGGTTTAAAAAGTGGTTATTCAACATGAGGCACAATCCAATTGACATTTTGAATCATTTTTGGTACAGTCCAAAAAATCAATTTTCGGATGAAAAACGATGACTCCGGACATGTCGAACGTTCCCAAAATGGTCTATAATGATGAAATTTTAACATTTAATCTTTTGACTCTAAATGACTGTTGGATGTGAATTATGACTTTTTCAACTAAAATAAGTGTGTTTAAAATCATTTCTGTGCCTGAAACGGGTCAAAATTGAAGCTTTTGAGTAAGCAAAACTCTGTAAAAATGGCCATTTTGGTCACTTTGAGGGTTTAAAAAGTGGTTATTCAACATGAGGCACAATCCAATTGACATTTTGAATCATTTTTGGTACAGTCCAAAAAATCAATTTTCGGATGAAAAACGATGACTCCGGACATGTCGAACGTTCCCAAAATGGTCTATAATGATGAAATTTTAACATTTAATCTTTTGACTCTAAATGACTGTTGGATGTGAATTATGACTTTTTCAACTAAAATAAGTGTGTTTAAAGTCATTTCTGTGCCTGAAACGTGTCAAAATTGAAGCTTTTGAGTAAGCAAAACTCTGTAAAAATGGCAATTTTGGTCACTGTGAGAGTTTAAAAAGTGGTTATTCAACATGAGGCACGATCCAATTGACATTTTGAATCATTTTTGGTACAGTCCAAAAAATCAATTTTCGGCTGAAAAACGATGACTCCGGACATGTCGAACATTCCCAAAATGGTCTATAATGATGAAATTTTAACATTTAATCTTTTGACTCTAAATGACTGTTGGATGTGAATTATGACTTTTTCAACTAAAATAAGTGTGTTTAAAGTCATTTCTGTGCCTGAAACGGGTCAAAATTGAAGCTTTTGAGTAAGCAAAACTCTGTAAAAATGGCCATTTTGGTCACTTTGAGGGTTTAAAAAGTGTTTATTCAACATGAGGCACAATCCAATTGACATTTTGAATCATTTTTGGTACAGTCCAAAAAATCAATTTTCGGATGACAAACGATGACTCCGGACATGTCGAACGTTCCCAAAATGGTCTATAATGATGAAATTTAAACATTTAATCTTTTGACTATAAATGACTGTTGGATGTGAATTATGACTTTTTCAACTAAAATAAGTGTGTTTAAAGTCATTTCTGTGCCTGAAACGGGTCAAAATTTAAGCTTTTGAGTAAGCAAAACTCTGTAAAAATGGCAATTTTGGTCACTGTGAGAGTTTAAAAAGTGGTTATTCAACATGAGGCACGATCCAATTGACATTTTGAATCATTTTTGGTACAGTCCAAAAAATCAATTTTCGGCTGAAAAACGATGACTCCGGACATGTCGAACGTTCCCAAAATGGTCTATAATGATGAAATTTTAACATTTAATCTTTTGACTCTAAATGACTGTTGGATGTGAATTATGACTTTTTCAACTAAAATAAGTGTGTTTAAAATCATTTCTGTGCCTGAAACGGGTCAAAATTGAAGCTTTTGAGTAAGCAAAACTCTGTAAAAATGGCCATTTTGGTCACTTTGAGGGTTTAAAAAGTGGTTATTCAACATGAGGCACAATCCAATTGACATTTTGAATCATTTTTGTTACAGTCCAAAAAATCAATTTTCGGATGAAAAACGATGACTCCGGACATGTCGAACGTTCCCAAAATGGTCTATAATGATGAAATTTTAACATTTAATCTTTTGACTCTAAATGACTGTTGGATGTGAATTATGACTTTTTCAACTAAAATAAGTGTGTTTAAAGTCATTTCTGTGCCTGAAACGTGTCAAAATTGAAGCTTTTGAGTAAGCAAAACTCTGTAAAAATGGCAATTTTGGTCACTGTGAGAGTTTAAAAAGTGGTTATTCAACATGAGGCACGATCCAATTGACATTTTGAATCATTTTTGGTACAGTCCAAAAAATCAATTTTCGGCTGAAAAACGATGACTCCGGACATGTCGAACGTTCCCAAAATGGTCTATAATGATGAAATTTTAACATTTAATCTTTTGACTCTAAATGACTGTTGGATGTGAATTATGACTTTTTCAACTAAAATAAGTGTGTTTAAAATCATTTCTGTGCCTGAAACTGGTCAAAATTGAAGCTTTTGAGTAAGCAAAACTCTGTAAAAATGGCAATTTTGGTCACTGTGAGGGTTTAAAAAGTGGTTATTCAACATGAGGCATGATCCAATTGACATTTTGAATCATTTTTGGTACAGTCCAAAAAATCAATTTTCGGATGAAAAACCATGACTCCGGACATGTCGAACGTTCCCAAAATGGTCTATAATGATGAAATTTTAACATTTAATCTTTTGACTCTAAATGACTGTTGGATGTGAATTATGACTTTTTCAACTAAAATAAGTGTGTTTAAAGTCATTTCTGTGCCTAAAACGGGTCAAAATTGAAGCTTTTGAGTAAGCAAAACTCTGTAAAAATGGCAATTTTGGTCACTGTGAGGGTTTAAAAAGTGGTTATTCAACATGAGGCACGATCCAATTGACATTTTGAATAATTTTTGGTACAGTCCAAAAAATCAATTTTCGGATGAAAAACGATGACTCCGGACATGTCGAACGTTCCCTAAATGGTCTATAATGATGAAATTTTAACATTTAATCTTTTGACTCTAAATGACTGTTGGATGTGAATTATGACTTTTTCAACTAAAATAAGTGTGTTTAAAGTCATTTCTGTGCCTGAAACTAGTCAAAATTGAAGCTTTTGAGTAAGCAAAACTCTGTAAAAATGGCAATTTTGGTCACTGTGAGGGTTTAAACAGTGGTTATTCAACATGAGGCACGATCCAATTGATATTTTGAATCATTTTTGGTACAGTCCAAAAAATCAATTTTCGGATGAAAAACGATGACTCCGGACATGTCGAATGTTCCCAAAATGGTCTATAATGATGAAATTTTAACATTTAATCTTTTGACTCTAAATGACTGTTGGATGTGAATTATGACTTTTTCAACTAAAATAAGTGTGTTTAAAGTCATTTCTGTGCCTGAAACGGGTCAAAATTGAAGCTTTTGAGTAAGCAAAACTCTGTAAAAATGGCAATTTTGGTCACTGTGAGAGTTTAAAAAGTGGTTATTCAACATGAGGCACGATCCAATTGACATTTTGAATCATTTTTGGTACAGTCCAAAAAATCAATTTTCGGCTGAAAAACGATGACTCCGGACATGTCGAACGTTCCCAAAATGGTCTATAATGATGAAATTTTAACATTTAATCTTTTGACTCTAAATGACTGTTGGATGTGAATTATGACTTTTTCAACTAAAATAAGTGTGTTTAAAATCATTTCTGTGCCTGAAACGGGTCAAAATTGAAGCTTTTGAGTAAGCAAAACTCTGTAATAATGGCAATTTTGGTCACTGTGAGGGTTTAAAAAGTGGTTATTCAACATGAGGCATGATCCAATTGACATTTTGAATCATTTTTGGTACAGTCCAAAAAATCAATTTTCGGATGAAAAACCATGACTCCGGACATGTCGAACGTTCCCAAAATGGTCTATAATGATGAAATTTTAACATTTAATCTTTTGACTCTAAATGACTGTTGGATGTGAATTATGACTTTTTCAACTAAAATAAGTGTGTTTAAAGTCATTTCTGTGCCTGAAACGGGTCAAAATTGAAGCTTTTGAATAAGCAAAACTCTGTTAAAATGGCAATTTTGGTCACTGTGAGGGTTTAAAAAGTGGTTATTCAACATGAGGCACGATCCAATTGACATTTTGAATCATTTTTGGTACAGTCCAAAAAATCAATTTTCGGATGAAAAACGATGACTCCGGACATGTCAAACGTTCCCAAAATGGTCTATAATGATGAAATTTTAACATTTAATCTTTTGACTCTAAATGACTGTTGGATGTGAATTATGACTTTTTCAACTAAATAAGTGTGTTTAAAGTCATTTCTGTGCCTGAAATGGGTCAAAATTGAAGCTTTTGAGTAAGCAAAACTCTGTAAAAATGGCAATTTTGGTCACTGTGAGGGTTTAAAAAGTGGTTATTCAACATGAGGCACGATCCAATTGACATTTTGAATAATTTTTGGTACAGTCCAAAAAATCAATTTTCGGATGAAAAACGATGACTCCGGACATGTCGAACATTACCAAAATGGTCTATAATGATGAAATTTTAACATTTAATCTTTTGACTCTAAATGACTGTTGGATGTGAATTATGACTTTTTCAACTAAAATAAGTGTGTTTAAAGTCATTTCTGTGCCTGAAACGGGTCAAAATTGAAGCTTTTGAGTAAGCAAAACTCTGTAAAAATGGCAATTTTGGTCACTGTGAGGGTTTAAACAGTGGTTATTTAACATGAGGCATGATCCAATTGACATTTTGAATTATTTTTGGTACAGTCCAAAAAATCAATTTTCGGATGAAAAACGATGACTCCGGACATGTCGAACGTTCCCTAAATGGTCTATAATGATGACATTTTAACATTTAATCTTTTGACTCTAAATGACTGTTGGATGTGAATAATGACTTTTTCAACTAAAATAAGTGTGTTTAAAGTCATTTCTGTGACTGAAACGGGTCAAAATTGAAGCTTTTGAGTAAGCAAAACTCTGTAAAAATGGCCATTTTGGTCACTTTGAGGGTTTAAAAAGTGGTTATTCAACATGAGGCACGATCCAATTGACATTTTGAATAATTTTTGGTACAGTCCAAAAAATCAATTTTCGGATGAAAAACGATGACTCCGGACATGTCGAACGTTCCCAAAATGGTCTATAATGATGAAATTTTAACATTTAATCTTTTGACTCTAAATGACTGTTGGATGTGAATTATGACTTTTTCAACTAAAATAAGTGTGTTTAAAGTCATTTCTGTGCCTGAAACTGGTCAAAATTGAAGCTTTTGAGTAAGCAAAACTCTGTAAAAATGGCAATTTTGGTCACTGTGAGGGTTTAAACAGTGGTTATTCAACATGAGGCACGATCCAATTGACATATTTGAATAATTTTTGGTACAGTCCAAAAAATCAATTTTCGGATGAAAAACGATGACTCCGGACATGTCGAACGTTCCCAAAATGGTCTATAATGATGAAATTTTAACATTTAATCTTTTGACTCTAAATGACTGTTGGATGTGAATTATGACTTTTTCAACTAAAATAAGTGTGTTTAAAGTCATTTCTGTGCCTGAAACGGGTCAAAATTGAAGCTTTTGAGTAAGCAAAACTCTGTAAAAATGGCCATTTTGGTCACTTTGAGGGTTTAAAAAGTGGTTATTCAACATGAGGCACAATCCAATTGACATTTTGAATCATTTTTGTTACAGTCCAAAAAATCAATTTTCGGATGAAAAACGATGACTCCGGACATGTCGAACGTTCCCAAAATGGTCTATAATGATGAAATTTTAACATTTAATCTTTTGACTCTAAATGACTGTTGGATGTGAATTATGACTTTTTCAACTAAAATAAGTGTGTTTAAAGTCATTTCTGTGCCTGAAACGTGTCAAAATTGAAGCTTTTGAGTAAGCAAAACTCTGTAAAAATGGCAATTTTGGTCACTGTGAGAGTTTAAAAAGTGGTTATTCAACATGAGGCACGATCCAATTGACATTTTGAATCATTTTTGGTACAGTCCAAAAAATCAATTTTCGGCTGAAAAACGATGACTCCGGACATGTCGAACGTTCCCAAAATGGTCTATAATGATGAAATTTTAACATTTAATCTTTTGACTCTAAATGACTGTTGGATGTGAATTATGACTTTTTCAACTAAAATAAGTGTGTTTAAAATCATTTCTGTGCCTGAAACGGGTCAAAATTGAAGCTTTTGAGTAAGCAAAACTCTGTAAAAATGGCAATTTTGGTCACTGTGAGGGTTTAAAAAGTGGTTATTCAACATGAGGCATGATCCAATTGACATTTTGAATCATTTTTGGTACAGTCCAAAAAATCAATTTTCGGATGAAAAACGATGACTCCGGACATGTCGAACGTTCCCTAAATGGTCTATAATGATGAAATTTTAACATTTAATCTTTTGACTCTAAATGACTGTTGGATGTGAATTATGACTTTTTCAACTAAAATAAGTGTGTTTAAAGTCATTTCTGTGCCTGAAACTAGTCAAAATTGAAGCTTTTGAGTAAGCAAAACTCTGTAAAAATGGCAATTTTGGTCACTGTGAGGGTTTAAACAGTGGTTATTCAACATGAGGCACGATCCAATTGATATTTTGAATCATTTTTGGTACAGTCCAAAAAATCAATTTTCGGATGAAAAACGATGACTCCGGACATGTCGAATGTTCCCAAAATGGTCTATAATGATGAAATTTTAACATTTAATCTTTTGACTCTAAATGACTGTTGGATGTGAATTATGACTTTTTCAACTAAAATAAGTGTGTTTAAAGTCATTTCTGTGCCTGAAACGGGTCAAAATTGATGCTTTTGAGTAAGCAAAACTCTGTAAAAATGGCCATTTTGGTCACTTTGAGGGTTTAAAAAGTGGTTATTCAACATGAGGCACAATCCAATTGACATTTTGAATCATTTTTGGTACAGTCCAAAAAATCAATTTTCGGATGAAAAACGATGACTCCGGACATGTCGAACGTTCCCAAAATGGTCTATAATGATGAAATTTTAACATTTAATCTTTTGACTCTAAATGACTGTTGGATGTGAATTATGACTTTTTCAACTAAAATAAGTGTGTTTAAAGTCATTTCTGTGCCTGAAACGGGTCAAAATTGAAGCTTTTGAGTAAGCAAAACTCTGTAAAAATGGCAATTTTGGTCACTGTGAGAGTTTAAAAAGTGGTTATTCAACATGAGGCACGATCCAATTGACATTTTGAATCATTTTTGGTACAGTCCAAAAAATCAATTTTCGGCTGAAAAACGATGACTCCGGACATGTCGAACGTTCCCAAAATGGTCTATAATGATGAAATTTTAACATTTAATCTTTTGACTCTAAATGACTGTTGGATGTGAATTATGACTTTTTCAACTAAAATAAGTGTGTTTAAAATCATTTCTGTGCCTGAAACGGGTCAAAATTGAAGCTTTTGAGTAAGCAAAACTCTGTAAAAATGGCAATTTTGGTCACTGTGAAGGTTTAAAAAGTGGTTATTCAACATGAGGCATGATCCAATTGACATTTTGAATCATTTTTGGTACAGTCCAAAAAATCAATTTTCGGATGAAAAACGATGACTCCGGACATGTCAAACGTTCCCAAAATGGTCTATAATGATGAAATTTTAACATTTAATCTTTTGACTCTAAATGACTGTTGGATGTGAATTATGACTTTTTCAACTAAAATAAGTGTGTTTAAAGTCATTTCTGTGCCTGAAACGTGTCAAAATTGAAGCTTTTGAGTAAGCAAAACTCTGTAAAAATGGCAATTTTGGTCACTGTGAGAGTTTAAAAAGTGGTTATTCAACATGAGGCACGATCCAATTGACATTTTGAATCATTTTTGGTACAGTCCAAAA